>NW_026712286.1:7192519-7297519 GCF_030504385.1 Musca domestica | reverse complement strand
TGAACATCAACTACCAAATTTGAAACAATTCTGGTGAATAATGGCGCTAAAATCATCAAAATACCGAATATCGGGAGGTAGCGTTATATGGGGGCTATACGAAGATGTGGACCTGCACAGACAATTTTCTGTCATAGGCTGCAGTATCTACAACGAACTTCAAATACCTAATTTGAAACAATTCCGATAAAAAATGTTGCTAAAATCATCAAAATACCGAATATCGGGAGGTAGCGTTATATGGGGGCTATACGAAGACGTGAACCTGCACAGGCAATTTTCTGTCATAGGCTGTAGTATCCATTGCGAACTTCAAATACCAAATTTAAAACATGTCCGGTGAATAATGTCGCTAAAATCATCAAAATATGGAATATAGGGAGGTACCGTCATAGGGAGGCTATACGAAGACCTGGATCTGCACAGACAATTTTCTGTCATAGGCTGTAGTATCCATTACGAACCTCAAATGCCAAATTTGACACAATTCCGATGAATAATGTCGCTAAAATCATTAAAATACCGAATATCGGTAGGTGCCGCTATATGGGGGCTATACCAAAATGTAGACCTACATGGCGCATTTTCAACACCAAAAGTCCTGCAGACATAATATACATTTGAGTAAAATTTTATCAATCTACTTCAATTCGTTCAGAAGCTAAAGTGATTTCCACAGACGGACAGACAGACGGACATCGCCAAATCGATATAGAATATTCTGCTGATCAAGAATATATATTTTGTGGGAAATCAAATTTATTTTCAGAACATGAAAATCAAGATGAGTATGAAAATAAATTTCAGATTTTTAGTTCATTTTTTGTAATAGTACCTCATTTTATTGTACTTTTTAGTGCCTTGGTACCAAAAGGTACAAAAATTTCCGAAACTATAATTTTCGCACTCTTCCCCCTCTTAACAAATATCGTATACTCTGGTTGCCAAATCGTTGTCCTTTTTAGTACATTTTAGTGTACATTTCCACAACTTCCCTCTTAATTGTCTCTTCACTCCTTTCTCCGAATACCTTAATCTCTTTCAAATACCATTATTCATGCCATTGCCACAGATAGACTTGTTGTGTCAAAATTTGTGTCCACTTGTTATGGTTCCATTGTCCAACTCCATGCATGGCTTCAGTTGATCAACTTTTTCACTTGGATTTCGTTTTTTCGTTTCCAATTGTTCCGGACAGCAAATGGACAGCTCTATCAAATGGAGAGGTTATTGGAAACAACAGAAGAACCAAAAAAAAAAAAAAAACAAAGGCCAAAACAAAACGAAAAACCAACTGGCCAACAATAATGGCAATTGTCAAGTATGAACAAAACAAAAAAACGGCAATATTGTTAGTACTTAGCAAATGTAACAGCAATTGTACAGGGTGGCCCCAAATGGAACTTGACAACTGTTGGAAAATAAAAATAAACAAAATTTACTTATATTTAAAAAATGATTATTTTTGGCGGAATCCTTAAGTTTTTTTTTTTAATTTTTAAATTGGTATTACATTTTTCGACCCACCCTGTAACTTCATCATACCATCGTGCAGCATAAATACATTCATTTGTAGATGAAAATTGTACTTGTTGCCCTGTTTGACATTTACAAAAATGTCATTTCCTTTCTGCCAATATCTGCCAGGAAATGTAATGCAGACAAAATGAAAGTGAGTAAAATTTGGAGATAATAATTTAACTAAATATTGGGGGGAAGGTGAAAAATGCTGATAGGTATTTTTTCCATCAGGATCTTTAATCGGGGTGGAAGGGGGAATTGTTGTTACGTGTATTTTAAAAAAGGTCCACGTAGGTCCACGTCTTCGAATAGCCCTTATATAACTCTACCTCCCGAAATATCAAAATACCGAATATATTTTGATGATTTTAGCGACATTATTTACCCGAATTGTTTCAAATGTCGAATTTGAAGTTCGTAACAGATACTACAGCCTACGACAGAAAATTGTCTGTGCAGGTCCGCGTCTTAGTATATCCCCCATTTAACGGTACCCCCCGATATTCGATATTTTGATGATTTTAGCGAAAATTTTTTTTTACCTGAATTGTTTCAAAATTCTTATTTAAAGTTCGTAATTGCTTCTACAGCCAAGACAGAAAATGAGCCATGTAGGTTCACGTCTTCGTGCAGCCCCCATATAAGGGTACCTCCCGATATTTGGTATTTTCATGATTTTAACGACATTATTTAACGGAACTATTTTAAATTTTGCATTTTTAAGTTCGTAATGGATACTACAGCCTATGACAGAAAATGAGCCATGTAGGTCCAAGTCTTCGTATAGCCCCCATATAACGATACCCCCCGATATTCGGTATTTTAATGATTTTAGCGACATTATTTATTGGAATTGTTTCAAAAATTCGTATTTAAAATTCGTAATTGATGCTACAGCCTAAGACAGAAAATGAGCCATGTAGGTCTACGTCTTCGTATAGCCCTCATATAACGATACCTCCCGATATTCGGAATTTTGATGATTTTAACGACATTATTTACCGGAACTATTTTAAATTTGGTATTTGAAGTTCGTAATAGATACTACAGCCTATGACAGAAAATTGTCTATGCAGGTCCACGTCTTCGTATAGCCCCCATATAGCGGTACCTCTCTATATTGGGTATTTTGATTATTTTAGCAACATTATTTACCGGAATTGTTTCAAATTTCGCATTTGAAGTTCGTAATGGATACTACAGCCTATGCCAAAAAATTGTCTGTGCAGCTCCACGTCTTATAATCGCCATGGTACCTCCCTATATTCGGTATTTTGATGATTTCAACTACATTATAAACAGATTTTTTTTCAAGTTTCGCATTTGAATATTGTAGTAGCTAGTGACAAAAGTTGACTATGAAGGTCAACGTCGTCGTATAGACCCTAATATACAGCTATATTTGGTATTTTTAAGATTTTAACAGAATTTTTAACGGATTTTATTTTTTTGAAAATTCCCAAATTTGTACCAAACGGTGGAGAGTATTCAAAGATCGGTCCGTCCGAACTTACAGCAACTTCAGGAAATTTGTATAAAAAATGCAATATTTTTATACCCTCCACCTTGGAAAGGAGGGTATATTAACTTTGTCATTCTGTTTGTAACATCCTTAAATATTCGTCTTAGACCCCATAAAGTATTATATTAATATTCATTTAACGATGTCCTTCTGTCTGTCCGTCTGTCTATCTGTTGAAATCACGATACAGCCCACATTATAAGAAACTTAACTTATAAGTTAAAAAAAATAAATATAAAAATATTTTTAAATTTACGTTATATTATAAAAATTATCCTCCAAATCCGTTTTGATTGGCTGCCAAATGCTTGCTAACGAATATCTCTCAAATTATCATCGACTAAGATGTTAATGAACTTAATGCGACTAAATCCCAAATGTATGGTATTTGCAGAAGATTATAAGGGTCAAGTTTTCTACCAAGTACTTTCGTAGATAACAATTTGGTATTGACATGAAATATAACCAAAAAAATCCTATGTCATGATAATATTTGGAAAATATGTGATATGAAAACAACAGCAAATAGTTTTAAGGATTTCGAATTTGAAAGGATGTATTTTAAAACCCTTAGGCATTACAAACTAGTGTATACGATTTTTTAGGATTCTTGGGAATTAAACTTGGATTGTTAATATTTTCCAAGGTCAAAATGTGGATTTTTAAAGAATTTTCCAAGCAATAGTTTCCTTCAAACAAGAATTTTTCAAATATATATTTCATGGATTAGAAGGACCGATTGCTTTTAAAAGTGGATTATTCAAAAATATTTTTAAATTATAAAAAATAGGGTTTCCAAAGACTACACCAATTTTTACAACGACAAAGCATGATTTCTTTTACATATTTTTCCAAGGATCAAAAGTGAGGTTTTTTCAATAAAAGTGCATATTTGTAAAATATATTTTCTCAGCGACCCTTTGTATTACGGAATTTTAAAATTTGTTTTCAAGGGCTCTTGTTTGAAACGAACTCTTGACATTTTCAAACGTATTTTAAAAACATTAATTTAAAAATTAGATTTTGGATAGAATGTCTTCCCAAGGACCTCGATTCCTTTAAAGTGGATTTTTAAAGTTTTTCTCAAGATCATTGATATCATGAAACGTAGATTCTACGAAAGAGGACTTTGAACATTTCATTTTAAAGAATATTTTAAAGGTTCTTGACCACTATTTCAAATCCACATGTAAATGAATCGAGGACCTCGGAATATATTTTATTAAAACGCACATTTTTGGCTCTGAAGTCCCCAAAAATATATTTTTTTTTAAATTCCCATAAATTGTGATTTTTTAGAGACCTAAAGTTTAAAAGAGTTATTTTTTATAAATATATATATTTTGGAAATATTGGTGAAAATTTTGGATTTTTATGCAACACTTTCCAAGGTTGTCGATTCCTTAAAATGTGGATTTTTAAATGAATAGGTTTCGAAAGACTATAAAAGGCATTTTTTTTAAGAATATGTTCCAAGGATCTCTTGCCCTCTAGACGTTAATTTTTTTTAAATATTTTAAATTTCCAAGGATCTTCCTTTCTTAAATTTTGGATTTCAAGAATATTAATCCCAGGTCCTATTAACCTATTCATCAACGAATATATTTCCAAACTCCTCGTTGTCTTTGAAAGTGTATTTTAAGGAGCATTGTTTTAAGGACCTCGAGTGATCAAAGCGTACCAAAGAACCCAAGCCCTATAAACATTCAGTAGTTTGAATTTTTTAAATAATATTTTCTATGGACCTTGAGTTATAGTAATTTAAGTTTTTGAAGTACATTTCGCAAGGACAAATTTATAATGACTTTTTACAAGCACCTAGAGTCCTATTAATTTAGATTCTTAAATAAAATCTTCCAAGGATCTTGAGTCCTGATAAGTTTGATTTTTTTAAGAACCTCAAGTCCTATTAATTTGGATTTTTTTAAGAATTTTTCTTTTATTGACCAAAGAATGTGTTGTCCAAGGACGCCTATTACTATAAATATATATTTCTAAGGAAAATTTTGTGCAAGGACCTCGAATAGATTTTTACAAGAATTATTTCCCAGGGTCCCGCGTTCAATTTATTTAAAAAAAAAAAAGATTACCCAAGAACCTCAAGCTCTTAAAAGTGGATTTTTAAAAAAAGATTTTACCAGACAACTCCGATCATTAAAAACCCGAGTATTGGAATACCTTTCTCAAGTTATTTATATATTGTCGAGAATTCTTCGAAGGATGTCAAACTTGTTAATTTTTAAATTTTTAATGAATATTTTTTTTCTTTTCAAAGACTTACATTACTTTAAACGAGAATATTTATCCTTTCAAGAATTTTGAGTTTCTCAAGTTGTACTTTTTAAAAATATTTTTTTCAAGAACCTCAAGTCAAGTTCTTTAAATGTGACATTAAAAAAAATCCCAAGGACCATGAGTCTTTTTTATGTGGTTGCTTAGCAAATATTGTCTAATACCTTGAGCCCTTCAATTGTTTCATTTCCGTGTATATTTTTCCTGGAGATTCGAATATTTAAAAAAATTCCAATTAATACGAATTCTTTAAACGTTGATTATTTGAGAATGTTTCCAGGGAACTCCAGTTCCTTAAAAATGGGCTTTTAAGGAATATTATCCGATTACCACGGATCCTGTAAACATGCATATTTTTCAACGACATCGAGTCCTTAAACTCGGATTTTTTCAAAAGAACTGTTTGCAATGGCATCGAATTCTTAAAATGTAAATTTTTTTAAGAATATTTTTGAAGGACCTCTTGGCCTCTAGACTCAAATGTTTTTAAAGAATTTTTTAAACTAATTATCGTTATAAGTAAGCTAGAGTCCTTCAAAGAGATTTAAGAATATTTTCCAAGGAACTCGAGTCGCTTAAACTTGGGTTTCTACAAAATATTTTTATCAATGACATCGAGTCTTTCAAATGTTGATTTTTTAAAGAATATTTTGTTAGGGTCCTGGAAGTCTCTGAAAGTGGATTTGTCTAAAAAATTGTTTGGCATAGTCGCCCTTAAAAGTGGTTTTTAGAATATCTTCCAAGGACCTCGAGTCGTTTAAACTTGGTTTTTTACAAAATATGTTGTTAATGACCTCGAGTCGATTTTAAAGAATATTTTCAATTAATTAATTAAAGAGTCCTTTTAACGTGAATTGTTTGAGAATATTTTCAAAGAAATTCCTGTTGCATAGACTTGAATTTCTTAAAGAAAATTTTCGGATTGACACGTCTCCTGTAAACATAAAATTTGTAGGTATATTTTTCAAGGACTTCGAGTCTTCTAAACTTGGGTTTTTAAAAAATATTTTTTCAATGTCCTCGAGTCCCTAAAATATTGATTTTTTAAAGAATACTTTTTCAAGAAGCTCTTAGTTTTTACACTTGGATTTTCTAAAGAATATTTCCAAGGACCTCGAATCCTTTAAACTTGGGTTTTTACAAAATATGGTTCTTAATGACCTCGAGTCTTTAAACTGTGGATTTTAAATAATATTTACAATTAATTTATTAAAGAGTCCTTTAATTGTGGATTTTTTTAGAATATTTTCAAAGGAACTCCTGATGCTTAAACTTAGATCTCTTAAAGAAAATTTTCGAATTGCCATGTTTCCTGTAAACATGAGTTTTAAGGTATATCTTTTAAGGACTTCGAGTCCCTTAAACTTGGAATTTTACAAAATATTTATTTATTTTTTTTTTCAATGACCTCGAGTCCCTAAAATATTGATTTTTTGAAGAATATTATTTTCAAGAAGCTCTTTGTTTCTAATCTTGGATTTTCTAAAGAATATTTCCAAGGACCTCGAGTCCTTTAAACTTGGGTTTTTACAAAATATGGTTTTTAATGACCTCAAGTGCTTTAAATGTCGATTTTTATGAATAATTTCAATTAATTTATTAAAGAGTCCTTTAAACGTGGAGAATATTTTGAAGGAAATCCTCTTGCTTAAACTTGGATTTCTTAAAGCACATTTTCGAATTGCCACGTCTCCTGTAAACATAAATTTTTCAAGTATATCTTTAAAGATCTTCGAGTCTCCTAAACTTGGGTTTTTCAAAATATTTTTTTTTTTTTTAATGACCTCGAGTCGTTATAATGTTGATTTTTTGAAGAATATTATTTTCAAGAAGCTTTTTGACTTTAAACTTTGATTTTCTAAAGAATATTTCCAAGTACCTAGAGGCCTTCAAACTTGGGTTTTTATAAAATATGGTTTTTAATGACCTCGAGTCTTTTAAATGTCGATTTTAAAGAATAATTTCAATTAATTTATTAGAGAGTCCTTTAAAATTGGATTTTTTGAGAATATTTTCCAAGGAACTTCTGTTGCTCAAACTTGGATTTCTTAAAGAAAATTTTCGAATTACCACGTTTCCTGTAAATATGAGTTTTTAGGTATATCTTTCAAGGACTTCGAGTCCCTTAAACTTGGAATTTTACAAAATATTTATTTATTTATTTTCAATGACCTCGAGTCCTTAAAATGTTGATTTTTTGAAGAATATTTTTTCAAGGAGCTCTTTGCCTTTAAACTTGGATTTTCTAAAGAATATTTCCAAGGACCTCGAGTCCTTTAAACTTGGGTTTTTACAAAATATGGTTCTTAATGAGCTCGAGACCTTTAAATGTCGATTTTAAAGAATAATTTCAATTAATTTATTAGAGAGTCCTTTAAACTTGGATTTTTTGAGAATATTTTCAAGGGAATTTTTGTTGCTTAAACTTGGATTTCTTAAAGAAAATTTTCGAATTGCTACAACTTCGGTAAACATAAATTCTTTAGGTATAACTTTAAAGATCTTCGAGTCCTTTAAACTTGGGTTTTTACAAAAAAAATCAATGACCTCGAGTCATTAAGTGTTGATTTTTTAAACAATATTTCGTCAAGGACCTCACATCTCCTTAAAGTTGAGTTTTCTTAAGAATTATTTATATAATCCTCCCTACTGTGGACTCGAGTCCTTCAAATGGATTTTTTAAGAGTCCTTCAAATGGGTTTTTTCCAAGGACCTTAAGTCCTTCAAACTTGGATTTTTACAAAATATATTTTTTGCAATGGCCTTGAGTCGTTAATACCTCCATCTTTAAAAGAATATTTTTTCAAGGACCTCGAAACTTCAGAAATTAGATTTTCTTTGTTAATGCCATAGCGGATGTTTGGATATTTATTGAACATGTTTTCAAGGACCTCAAAGCCCATAAAGTTGATTTTTAAGGAAAATTTTCACAAGGACCACGAGTCCTTTAAATGTGGATTTTTTGAGAATATTCTGTCAACTCTCCTCACTTGCCAAACACATGTCCATCTCGATAAATATCAAATTATTTTTTTCTTAAATTAATTTTCCTTATCGCACAATTTCTCTTAGAAACAAAACAACAATAACAACAACAACAAGTAATGAAATGTCCAAAAATTGTTATTAATTGAATTAATAACTTACGAATACAACAAACAGAGAAAGATGATGAAGAATAACAACAACAGGATGATAAGAAAAGCAATAAGACAAGGAACAATAAAACATCTTCCAATAACACTACTACCACAAAATTTCTAAACCCACACACACACATGAATACAAAAAGGAAACTTCATTTATATAACCATAATAGCTCATGCCACATGTGAAAGTGTGTGTGTGAGAGAGTGGGGGCTGTCTGAGGACAACCTGAAAAACTAAACCAAAAACGTATGTTGTTTTCCAAAAAAAAAAAACACACACACATTTTTTGCCAATAAGGTTTAGATGTCAGGACTACAGGATACATGGGCCAGGAAACAGGATGGTTTTAATGAAACCATATTTCCTTGGCTGTAGACATGGCAAACACACACTCACACGCACTCACAATTGTTTAGTGGAGAGAGAGAATGATGTAGAGGGAAAAGCGGGGAATGTCCCCAAGCATATTGTTGTCCACTTTATGTGGGTTTTATTGACCGCCACCGAAAACAAAAAAAAAATAAAAACGCCAAACACGTGTGTAACCACTTAAAATGATTTGTAATGAAAGCAACCAATCCCCTCTTGCCTCTCCACAGCCACAGCACATCATGTCCAATGTATGTCAACATTTTTTCGTCGATTGGTGGGAGGAGGATAATAGAATTAATATTAATTATATGGAGCTATCATTTTGGAAATTGGGTATGGGGGAGCTAAAATGGGGAGTTATCTGTTATTGGCGCCCAAATGAAAATCCAAATGGCGCCCAAATGAAATGGCGCCCAAATATAGATTTTCATAGGAAATCTTCAATTAAGCAGGATCCGATCCAAAATTCCAAATGGCGCCCAAATGAAGATCCCCATAGGTAATCTTCAATTTAACCGGGACTAAATAAATATTGTCGTTAAAAACTCTTCCATTCACTCAAGATTAATAGGAATATACGTTGAAAATGTAAATGGCGCCCAAATGAAATTTCAAGTGGCGCTCAAATGAAATCTCAAATGGCGCCCAAATGAAGATTTTCATAGGAAATCTTCAATTAAGCAGGGTCTGTATGAGGTTTCCGTTGGAGAATCTTCTATTAGGCCGGGATGAAAAGGAAAATATGTTAAAATTAAGGAGGGCGCCCAAATGAAGTCTTTGCTTCAACACGCTGAATAGAGATTGTTGTTTGAAAATCTGATATTCATCCAAGATTACAAAAATATCTCTTGACATCGTAAATGGCGCCCAAATGAAAATTCAAGTAGCGCCCAAATGAAGAATTCCGTAGGAAATAGAGGTTTCTTTTAAAAAATCTGATATTCAGCCAAGATTACAAAAATATCTCTCGAAATCGTAAATGAACCCCAAATGCAATCACAACCGGCGATGAAGATCTCCATGGGTTATCAGAGTTAAAAATGTTGGCGCCCAACTGAAGAATTCCGTTGGAAATATTTACTTTTGCACGCAGAATAGAGGTTGCTGTTAGAAAATTGGATATTCAGCCAAAATTACAAAAGACTATTTCTTCAAAAAGTAAATGGCGCCCAAATGAAATCCCAATTGGCAATGAAACCCTCCACAGGGTATCAGCTAAGGCTGTATAGAGGTTGCCGTTAAGACAAGTAAAAAATCCATTAAAATTTTAGATGGCGCCCAAATAAAATTCCAATTGGCGATGAAACTCTCGAAAGGATATAAGGTAATGATGAATGGAGAACAGAGGGATAAATCTATTCAGTCAAGACAATTGGGAAAATCCATAAAAATCCTAAATGGCGCCCAAATGAAGACCACCAAAGGAAGTCTTTAAATCAGCCACGGCTCATCGAAGTTCCCATTAGGAAATATTATTTTAACCAAGACGAACAGGAATATCTTTGAAAATTTTAAAAGGCGCCCAAATGAAGAATTGTGTAGGAAAATCTTTACTTTAGCCCACTGAATAGAGATTGCTGTTAGAAAATCTGATATTGAACCTAGATTACTAAAGACTATCTCTTTAAATCATAAATGGCGCCCAAGTGAAATCTCAATTGGTGATGACGACCTCCATAAGGTATCAGCTTAGGCTGAATAGTGGTTGCCGTTAAGAGAAATAGGAAAATTCATTAATATGGTAAATGGCGCCCAAATGAAGACCTAAAATGGAAATCTTTAAATCAGCCAGGGCTGATCGTGACTCCAATTAGGAAATATTATTTGAACCAAGACTAACAGGGAATATATATAAAAATTAAGAATGGCGCCAAAATAAAGAATTCCATAGGAAATCCTTTTCTGCACGCTGAATAGAGGTTGCTGTTAAAAAATCGGATATTCAGTCAAAATTACAAAAGATTATCGCTTTAAAAAGTAAATGGCGCCCAAATGAAATCTCTGAAAATCTGAGCTGAATAGAAGTTGTCGTAAAGAAATCCACTCAGTCTAGACAAATAGGAAAATCCATTAAATCCATAAATGGCGCCCAAATGAAGATCTCCACAGGGAATCTTCAATTGCAATCAGGGCCTGAAAAGAGATTGCCGATAAGAAAATAGATTCCATATTCATCTCAGGTTTCTGGTTGAGGGAAACATTTAGATATAGCCAGTTGTAAAGTATCGCTGACTTCTTTCGCAAGTTATGACAGATAAAAGTTATGAAAATTCTGACCCATTGTGGGTGAGGTACCAGAAGGGGTTCGCAGATATATATCTACTTCACAATAGATCTTGTGTTAGCAACAATGTTTGTATGTATGAAATCTGAAGAGAGTTGGATGCTTACTTCGTTTTCTTTCAGCGTTTCGTTTTCCAAAATCTTGAACCCATGTGGAGGAGTTAACAGAAGGAATTGTCAGATCTCTACCATCTATGTATCTATGAGGTACCAGAAAGAGTGGACCGATATTTCCCATCTTTACAGCAGATCTTGTTTTAGAAAAAATAATGGGATACGTGAAATATGAAGAGAACCGAATGTTTATTGCGGATGTTATAATGGTTTTGGTTATTCAAAACTTTGACCCTTGGTGGGGGAGGTACCAGAAGGAGTATTTCGATCTCTATCATCTTTATAACAGACCTTGTGCTGATAGAAATATTGAGATGTGCTAAATCTGAACGGAATCCGATGTTAATTTCACGTTTTATGAGCTTCATGGACATTCAGAACGTTGACCCTTTGTGGGAGAGGTACCAAAAGTATTGGACATATACATTCAATCTTCACAGCAGATTTTTTGTTAGTAGAAATAATGGGACGTGTGAAATATGAAGAGATCCAGATACTTACTTCGGATTTTATGGTCGTTTTGGTCATTCAAAACGTTGACCCTTTATGGGGGAGGTACCAGAAGGATTGGTCCGATCGCAACCATATTTATAAAAGATCTTGTGTTGAGGGAAATATTGAGCTCTACCAAGTCTAAATGGAATCGAATATTAATTTCGCTTTTTATGAGCTTCATGGGTATTCAAAATGTTGGCCCTTTGTGTGGGAGGTACTAGAAGGTGTGGACCGATAATTCCCATCTTTACAGCAGATTAGAAGAAATAATAGGATGTGTGAAATATGAAGAGAACCGAACGATTATTACGGATTTTATAATCCATTTGGTTATTCAAAATTTTGACCCTTTACCAGAAGGAATGTTCCGATTTCTACCATTTTTATAACAAATCTTGTGTTGAGAAAAATCTTGAGATTTACCAAGTCTGAATGGAATCCGATATTAATTTCGCGTTTTATGAGCTTCATGGATATTCAAAATTTTGATCTTTTGTGGGGGAGGTACCAGAAGGAGTGGGCCTATATATCCCATTTTTACACCAGATCTTGGGATGATAAAAATTTTGGGATGTGTGAAATTTGAAGACAATAGGGCTCTTAAATCACATTTTATACGAGTTAAAATTATTCAATTATTTTGACCCTTTGTGGGGAGGTACTTGATAGAGTGAACTGATATTGTTCATTTTCGCATCTGACCTAGCACGGAAGCAAATATTTCGATTTGCAAAGTTGGAGCAAGACCGAATCATCCTTTCTCTTTCTGTGCAGTAAAATATCTTTTTTGAAAATTTCAACCTTTTGTGGGGGAGGTACCTGAAGGAGTGGACCGATATTGCCCATCTCCTAACTCGATCTAAGTATGTGAATAATATTATGATGTACCAAGTTTGGACAAAATCGAATACTCCCAGCCAGACAGACACACAGACGGATGGGCGAACTTCGCCAGATCGACCCCAAATGTCTGGAAACAGCTTTGGTCCAAAGAAACCCAGGGTCTGAAGCATTTATTTGGATGAGAGACGTTTTGGACGATTCATATGGCTGAGAACATATTAAGGTTTATAAAGTTGGTGTTCCAGTGCGTATGACTAATGATACAACCCATACGCCACCCTTCCCACCCACTAAAACAGTATCATCTCATTAATCCCCAATTTTTCTCCTTTTATAACCCAAAATTAATTGTTTCCATTACTGAAAATGAAAGCTACAACATTTGTACAATAACTGCTCCAATTGGCAAGACGGACACACAGACGGATGGACGAACGTCGCCAGATCGACTCCAAATGTTCTGAAACAGCTTTGGTCCAAAGAGACCCAAGGTTTACAGCCGTTATTTCGATGAGACACGCCATATGGCTGAGGGAATAAAAATACAAAAGGTTTTAAAGTTGGTGCTCCAGTGCGTATGACTAATGACACAACGTATACGCCACCCTTTCCTCAAAACAATATCAGCTCTTATATCCCCAAATTTTTCTCCTTTTATACCCCAAAATTAATTGTTTCCATTATTGAAAAGGAAAACTACAAACAATTTATACAATAACTGTTCCAATTGCAAAAAATTAATTACTTTTCTTCTTCTGTTTCGGCCATCTAAATTATTAATCCAATTTGAAAAATGGCCACAAAATATGTTGTCAATTTTTATTACAACAACAAGTAGCAAACAAACAAATGCGACACATTGTCTAGCAAATATCTGCGAAACAAAACTCAACTTATCATTTATTTAGCCATAGCCTCCTGCGAATTACAATCTGGGATTGTCGTTTTTTTTTGCCCAAAAGGTTTTCGACCGCTCTCCACGTGCAAATCTAACAACGGCAATTGGAAATGGCCTTTGACAGGCCAAGGATTTGTTGTCTCTGGGAAATATGTTTTTCAAGTTATTTTCCCCATCTTTTTTTCCTTTTCTGATTTCACTGTCATGGCATTGGCATCTGCATAGGCCATGGTAGATTTCGGTGGCAAATTGACAGAAACACAGTCCACAATGAAAGGCTTTTAGCCAAATGGAGGTAAAATGGACATGCAAAGGTAATGGCGTGTCTCCTTAAAGGGAAAATTTCCCAGGGGATGGAAAAATATATTTAATCTGGCAGATGAATAGAGGTTTCCCAAAAGCAAAATTTCAATTTATTTACAATATCCTTGGAGACAATATTCTTCCTTTATCTAAGGGGGTTTGAAGTCCCCCTTAGAATATTTGCCAAAAGACTCCTTAGAAACTTACTTGCTCCAAGGGGAGGGGTAAGTTAGAAAAAGCCAGCTGTAAAGGTAGACCCCATCGCTAACATTTCTCGTTAACAATATTCTAAGAAAATTTATAAATACGAATATTTTTTAAGGACATCGAATCCTTTAAACCTGGATTTCTTAAAGAAGATTTTTCAAGCACCTCAAGATCATTTAACGTGTTTCCTTCCAGATCTTCATGGACCCTCCACGTCTAAGGACTTTGAAAGATCTTTCAAAGAATTTTTTTCAAGGACCGAAAATAGCTTAAATGAGTAATATTTTAAAAGACCTAAAAGTAAATTTTGAAAATATATTTTTGCAAGGATATAGGCGATTATATCCATAGAATTTAAAAAGAATATTTTTAAGCACTGCGGGGCTTTTAAAACAAAATTCTAAACAACTATTTCACAACGCGGAATTTAAAAAAATAATTTAGGATATAAATTCCATTAAATGATGACTTTGAGGATAATTTTTCAATGAACTCGGAACCCTCTTTTTAAGATGAGATATCACTTTTTAAGACAAACTTATTTCTTTAGAATCGCCTTATCTATCAGAAAAAGTTCTAAGGACAGTAAAAACGTCTTTAAAACACTCAATCATTAAAGTTCCTGACAAAAGGTCCTTCGAAATGAAAGTATATATCTAAAAAAATACCATTCAAACTGCTAGTCCTTGAAAAAATATTTTTTTAAAAAATCAACGTTTATTCAACTGTTGGTCGTTGAAAAAATATTCTTTAAAAAATCCACGTTTCTTCAACTGACGGTCGTTGAAAAAATATTCTTTGAAAAATACAGGTTCCTTCAACGGATCGGTCCTTGAAAAAATGTTCTTTAAAAAATTCACGTATATTCAACTGTCCATAGAAATGTCCTTTTTAAAAAGATCCTTTCAATAAGCCATTCTAACAGAAAATATCTTTCCAAAAAAGAACCCATCGAAGCCATAAAACAAGGACCTTAAAACTCTTTGGAAATATCCTGAGTGACCACCCTGAAAAAAAGCGGCATTTCATTAAGGAAGAGCCTTAGAATCATATTTCCTTCAAGAAAGGGAGCTAACCAATATCCTTTCTGTACTACATATCCTTCCCTTATAAAAAAAAACCTTTAGAAGAGTCCAAAAGCTCAAATTTCCTAGTAAACAGGTCATATGAAACCGCCATCCTTGAATAAAGGGTCCTTTTAAATACAATTCATATTAAAGGCCTTTAGAAGCCTTTCCTGTAAAATTTGCCCTTATCCCTAATATGTGAACCTGACCTCGACAATCTTCTTTAAAAAAGTGTTTTTCAAAACATGCCTTATTTTGAAAAGACCTTTAAAAAATACTAAAAAAGTGTTTTTGAAATAGTCCTTTTTCATAGAAGGAGTCCTCTCTTCTGCATGAATCCTTGAAAACTACATTTTCTTCAAAAGGATCCATTGAAAAACCAAACCTTTAAGAAAGGATCTCTAAAAGTACCATCCCTTTAAGAAGAGGTCCTTCGAAGCATCCTTTTTTGAAAATGACATTATGAAGAAAGTGAACAGAGAAACACCCTTTCAAGGATTTTAGGATCACTCACTTTTAGTAAAGCTCCTTGGAAGCACCATTTCTAAATGAAAGAAGAGGTCCTAGTAGGTAGAACAAATATCTAGAATATTCTTCCCTCAAAAAGGGGTTACTTCGAAGTATACTCCCTCTAAAAAGGTTTATTTTTAAGTTCTTCTTTCAGAGTATGTTCCCAAAGCACACTTTCTAAAAGGCCCTTGAGTCGTCCTTTTGAAAAAAAACTGACGAAAGATGGCCAATAAAATGTCTTAAAAGTATCATCTTTAATACTCCTTCATTTTTTCGGAAAGGGTTCTAAGAACTAAAGCACTTTATAAAGGATGGAAGGGTGGCGTATACATTGCGTCGACATTCATACGCCCCAAGGACCCAATAATTAAAACCTGGTTTATTATATTTCTGGATACATTTTTTTTCGTTTTTCCAAAACAATTTTATAACAAGTAAACAAGCTGTAAGTTCGGCCGGACCGAACTTTGAATACCCTCCAACATTTGGCAGAAATTTGGCAATTTTCAAAAAAATAAAATCCGTTAA
The DNA here is from genome assembly GCF_030504385.1 of Musca domestica. Classification (NCBI taxonomy): domain Eukaryota; kingdom Metazoa; phylum Arthropoda; class Insecta; order Diptera; family Muscidae; genus Musca; species Musca domestica. The sequence continues at coordinate 7,281,414 of NW_026712286.1, read as the reverse complement.
AAATTCTGTTAAAATCTTTAAAATACCAAATATAGCCGTACATTAGGGTCTATACGACGACGTGGACCTACATAGGTAACTTTTGGCATAAGCTTTTACAATATTCAAATGCGAAACTTAAAAAAATAATTATTTATAATGAAGCTGAAATCATCAAAATACCAAATAGGGAGGTATCATGGGGGTTATAAAACGTGGATCTGCACAGACAATTTTCTGGCATGGGCTGAAGTATCAATTACGAACTTCACATACGAAATTTGAAACAATCCCTGTAAATAACGTAGCTAAAATCATTAAAATACCGAATATCGGGGGGCACCGTTATATGGGGGCTATATGAAGACGTGGACCTACATGGATCATTCTTTGACTTTAGATGAAGTATCCATTACGAACTTCAAATACCAAATTTGAAACAATTCCGGTAAACAATGTCGCTAAAATCATCAAAATACCGAATATCGGGGGGTACCGTTATATGGGGGCTATATGAAGACGTGGACCTACATGGCTCATTTTTTGATTTAGGATGTAGTATCCATTACGAACTTCAAATACCAAATTTGAAACGATTCCGGTAAACAATGTCGCTAAAATCATCAAAAAACCGAATATCGGGGTGTACCGTTATATGGGGGCTACAGGAAGACGTGGACCTGCACAGATAATTTTCTGTCTTCGGCTGTAGCATCCATTGCAAATTTCAAATGCCAAATTTGAAATAATTCCGGTCAATAATGTCGCTAAAATCATCAAAATACCGAATATCGGGAGGTACCGTTATATGGGGGCTATATGATAACTTGGACCTACATGGCCCATTTACGAACTTAACCTGCCTACTGGGAAAAAATACATGTGTGCAAAATTTTAGCCTTCTATCTCAATTTGGTCGAAAGATAGCGTGATTACAACAGACAGACAGACAGACAGACAGACACACAGACAGACAGACGGACATGGCTAAATCGTCTTAGAATTTTACGCTGATCAAGAATATATATACTTTGTTGGGTCTGACATGAATATTTCGAGGAGTTACAAACGGAATGACAAAATTAATATACCCTCCATAGTATGGTGGAGGGTATAAAAAGAATTTATGTATACAGGGTGGCGTATACATTGTGTCGGCACTCATACGCCTGCATAGTTTCTTCTATTAAAAAAAACAAGTAAAAAAGCTGTAAGTTCGGGCGGGCCGAACTTTTAATACCCTCCACCATTTGGTACAAATTTGGCAATTTCCAAAATATAAAACCCGTTAAAAATTCTGTTAAAATCATAAAAATACCATATGCTTATACGACGACGTGGGCCTGCATAGGCAACTTTTGTCATAAATTATTACAATATTTAAATGCGAAACTTGAAGAGAAATCTGTTTATAATGTAGCTAAAATCATCAAAATATCGAATATGGGGGGTACCGTTATATGGGGGCTATACGAAGACGTGGAACTGCACAGACAATATTCTGGCATGGGCTGAAGTATCCATTACAAACTTCACATGCGAAATTTGAAACAATCCCTGTAAATAATGTCGCTAAAATCATTAAAATACCGAATATCGGGGGGATACCGTTATATGGGGGCTATATGAAGACGTTGACCTACATGGCACATTTTTTGACTTTGGATGTAGTATCCATTACGAACTTCAAATACCAAATTTGAAATAATTCCGGTGAATAATGTCGCTAAAATCATCAAAATACCGAATATCGGGAGGTACCGTTATATGGGGGCTATATGATAACTTGGACCTACATGGCCCATTTACGAACTTAACCTGCCTACTGGCAAAATATACATGTGTGCAAAATTTTAGCCTTCTATCTCAATTTGTTCGAAAGATAGCGTGATTACAACAGACAGACAGACGGACAGACAGACAGACAGACGGACATGGCTAAATCGTCTTAGAATTTTACGCTGATCAAGAATATATATACTTTGTTGGGTCTGACATGAGTATTTCGAGGAGTTACAAACGGAATGACAAAATTAATATACCCTCCATAGTATGGTGGAGGGTATAAAAAAACTTATGAGAAATCCCATCTTAAATTTCCACTCACAAATCTAACCAATTTATTCAGAGAAATGGATTTCGTATCTATCCTTTCATATCCACAAGGCTACTAGAAAATGATACTTAGGCCCTATCCTTACAAGGGCTCTTAGAAGCTCAATTATGCCACATATAATCATATTTTCTCTGGAGAGCAATTTCTCTCTGTGACTAGAGATTTCTGTACAAACAACCCTGCGGTAAATTTAAGTGTATGTGGTGTCGTATACATTACGTCCACACTTATACGCTACGGAGGCTCCAGAATAAAACGTATTTTCTGGAGTACTTTTGGAATAAATACTTATTCCATTTTCTAAATGGACGTTTTTATAAGGGTTCTAAGAATTTTTTTTTTTTTTTTTTTTTTTTTGGAAGGGGTTATCATTAAAAAATTTTTGTATAGGAGAGTACCTCCAAGTACCTTTCCTATATATAAGAAGAACCTAGAAGTGTCTTTTTAGGAACAAGGCCAAAAAAAATTAAATTAATTGACTTTACGGATCGATTTTTTAGAAGGGTTTATAAAAACATTTTTTTCTAAGGAAAGTCCCATAGAACAGCATTTTTCAGAGAGAGAGAGAGAGAGAGAGAGAGAGAGAGAGAGAGAGCGAGAGTCCGTACCTTTTTAATACCAGAGAATCCTAGAAGTGTATTTATAGATCTACTCCTAAAAAATAAGTTTTCCCAATGAGAAATTTCTCTCCCTCTCTCTCTCTCTCTATCTCTCTCTTTGTCTTCACGTTTCCCCTAAATAAACGTGTGGGGAATATAAATGTGTCTCTCTGTCTTGACGTTTCCCCTAAATAAACGTGTGGGGAATATAAATGTGCATAGGGTGTCGTATACATTACGTCAACACCCATACGTACCAAGGTCCAGCCAATAAAAATAGAATATCTTATACAATTTTTAATACATATTTTATTCTGATTTCAATAACATTTTTTCGGAGAATCCTCTTGATTTTTACCTTACATAGCTAAGCAATAATTTCACTTTCCGGATGGACTGCCGAAAACTGAATAACCCACCCGGTGCCATCATAATTCACCGTTTTATGGAAACGCACCGTGACAAAATTGCTCGGACTGCGATAGAATGTCGGTTCATCCTATGAAAATAAAAAAAAAAACAACACATCAAAATATTCTCCGATTACAAAAACCCGCCCCCACCCCAAACTTACCTCCCCACAAAATTGTCGCACCACCTTTCCCTCTCCACTTGGCTGACCGCCAACAAAATTCTCATATTCAATGAACTGCAAATAGTCCGTGTGGCAGGTACTCTTCGCTCCCAGGTTGAAGGCAACAAAGCGTAGCATCAACTTCATATTGCTCGGCACCCGAATGTTCCAACGACAATCGGAATTATTGCGAACATTATTCGGATAATACGGATTGGTCAATATGCCGGCCGTGTTATACAGATCTCCACCACAACCGGGTGCATCGCGACTCGCCACATAGGTAAAATCGATTTGAGTGTAATAACCACTCAACTTCAAATTCAAACGCAATTCGTTCGAGTTCGTAAACAACGATTTTCCGGTCTCAACGTATTGGCATAATTTTTGCAAAGAGCTATTGGTTTTTGCATCGAACACCTCCAGATATTCGGCGGCACAGTCATATTCTGAAAACATCAACTCATTGTAATAAAAACTCAGCGAGGTATTGACGGGGGATTTGATATAAATGTCACAATGGTCGGAAGATTCGGCCAGTTTTATGCGGCCCTGGGTCCCAGTGAAGTTACGGAAGCATCCTACAGGGGAAAAATTAGAAAAATCCATTTCAAATTCTCACAATAATATGTTTCAAAACCCACCCTCTGCCATGGTGGCCCTTAATTTAAATCCCGACTTGGCCACCTTATCGTTGCTCTTGAATTTCACAAACACCGACTTCGAGGAGGAGAAATAGTCATTCGGTAGCTGATTACCGCAATAAATGTGCTCAGCACCAAAATCCGAACCTAAATACGGACCATAATTTCGATTGAATCCATTGAACACCAGCTTGGTACCCAAACCCTTTTCGATGATATCGGCATCCTGAAAAATATTTATTTTTTTTTCTTTTTGTAAAATTCCTCCCTATAACTCTTATTAGGCTTCAAATGCTTACATCCTCGTTAATTATTTTCACATAATCCTCGGAACACGAGTCGTTGGCCCCACTGGCCTCAATATCCAATTTCTCAAAGGTAAAGTGAATATTTTTGGCGCTCTTAATTTTCCACACGCAGTTTATGTTGTTGGGATATTTGCCGGACCCATCATCGGGAGAAGAGATGACAGCAGTCTGGAAGGGCAGAAAGAAATAAAGGTAATTCAAAGCAGGTTATTAAAAAAGTTACCGGAGTCCCCAAGGGTCGTATGAGTGTCGACAGGACGTATACGCACAGACGTATTTTGTCCGCAGAAGAAGACTTCTGCCCACAGAAGATGTCTTCTGTCCTCAGAAGAGGCCTTCTTTCCAGAGAAGAGGTTGTCTGTCCCCAAATGAGGTCCTCTTTCTCCTGAAGAGGTGTTCTTTCCTCGAAGCCGTCTTCTAGTCGCAGACAAAGACTTCTGTCCACAGAAGAGGTCTTCTGTCCACAGAAGAGGCCTCCTGCCCACAGAAGAGTTCTTCCGTCCACAGAAGAGGTCTTCTGTCCACAGAAGAGGTCTTCTCTCCACAGAAGAGGTCTTCTGTCCACAGAAGAGGTCTTCTGTCCACAGAAGAGGTCTTCTGTCCACAGAAGAGGTCTTCTGTCCACAGAAGAGGTCTTCTGTCCACAGAAGAGGTCTTCTGTCCACAGAAGAGGTCTTCTGACCACAGAAGGTGTCTTCTGTCCACAGAAGGTGTCTTCTGTCCACAGAAGAGGTCTTCTGTCCACAGAAAAGGTCTTCTGTCCACAGAAAAGGTCTTCTGTCCACAGAAAAGGTCTTCTGTCCACAGAAGAGGTATTCTGTCCACAGAAAAGGTCTTCTGTCCACAGAAGAGGTCATCTGTCCACAGAAGAGGTCTTCTGTCCACAGAAGAGGCCGTCTGTCCACAGAAGAGGCCGTCTGTACACAGAAGAGGCCGTATGTCTACAGAAGAGGTCTTCTGTCCAAAGAAGAGGACTTCTGTCCACAGAAGAGGTCTCCTGTCCACAGAAGAGATCTACTGTCCACAGATGAGGCCTTCTGTCCACAGAAGAGGTCTTCTGTCCACAGAAGAGGTCTTCTGTCCACAGAAGAGGTCTTCTGGCCACAGAAGTGGTCTTCTGTCAACAGAAAAGGTCTTCTGTCCACAGAAGAGGTCTTCCGTCCCCAGAAGAGGTTTCTATCCACAGAAGAGATCTTCTGGCACAGAGGAGGTCTTCTGTCCACAGAAGAAGTCTTCTCTACAAAGAAGAGGTCTTCTCTACAAAGAATAGGTCTTCTGCCCCCTGAAGAGCTCTTCTGTCCACAGAAGAGGTCTCCTATCCACAGAAGAGGTCTTCTGCACCCTGAAGAGGTCTTTCGTCCCTTGAAGGGTTCTTCTGTCCCCTGGAGAGGTCTTCTGTCCCTTGAAGGGTTTTTTGTCTGCAGAGGACCTCTTCTGGCCAAAGAAGACTTCCTTTTTCTCTTTTTTTTTCTCCTTTCTTTTGAAATCAAATTCTCTCTGCACTCACCTTCTGATTTCCGCTCAACTCGCGAATATGTTGTCCACACAGTTTTGGGACCGATCTAATTTTAGCCGTAAATCCGGTGCTGGTTTCATTGGCATCGGTGACAAATCGCAACAGCATTGTGTGGCGCGAAGAGACCATTTGACTGGGCACATCATGGCCACAGAAGGTGCCAATAGTGTCGGCAAAGAGCCCCGATCCATCTTTGATCTGCAGATAATCATCCGAGCAGCTGGGCGAACTTTCAACATGGAATGAACTGAACTCCACCTGCAGCTGGCGATCGGGTGTGGTGGTAAAAAGCCAGCTGCAATCCAGATTATTGCCATATTGGCCAGCGAAACGATTGAACTCATAGGTGTTGTTGTTGGAGCTGAGATAAATGGCATTGTCACAGTTCGGTATGAAACTGACCAAGGCCCGGAAGCCGTTCGAAGCATCCCTTTCATCGGAAAAGCTATGGATAAGGGCAGTGTTTTGCGGGATAGTAATTATGGGAATTTTGCCGGTCAAATTGCCACAGAATTTGGCCAAACGTTGATCCTCGACTGTGTTGAGACCCTTGTAGACTTCCACAGCATCATAGGTACACATGGCCTGACCCTCGAAATTGAGCTCCTGGAATTTAATGAGTATCTTGTAGTTTTCCGGGGCCTCTAGGCGCCAGGAACATTTGCTGGAGTGGGGATACATTTTGGAGGCCGAATCCCTAGGTGATTCAATGATGGAGCTATTGGTAATGGTGGCTCCACATTTGTTGTGGCCATATTCCATGAGGAAGCCCTTGGATCCGTAGCTGCTGTCGGTGCGCAGTACAACACTGATGGAGTTTTTCGATCTCACCTCATAGTTGGGTTTGCGTCCGCAAAGGACATTGGTCACAGGATTGCCGGAAGAGTCGGTGGTGCTAATGGTGACATTGTCGAAAAGGCACTTTACGGTGGGAGCATCCTCCACCTCGAATTCAATGAACCTCAGATAGAGGCTATTCGATTCGGTGCGATTTATTTCGGGCGAGGGGAGTATGGTGTAGTTACACACCAGGTTGTGCAAATAGGCGGTGGGATAGCCGGGTGAGGAGATTTGCTGTAGGGTGTTCGTGGCATAGAGCAGTCCTCCGCAGTTACGCTCGAAGTTTACCGTGAAGCCATCACCCTTGACATTGTCATCGGTGCGGAAGATCATGCGCAAGTCAGTGCTGGTAGTGTTGATCCTGGGCGGAGGGTTGCGGCCACACAACCGCTGTAGATCTTCCCACTTGCCATCGGCATTCTTTTGCTGGAACAGCAGATAATCTTTGCTGCAATTTGCACTGGCCTCTATGAAGAAGCGATCCTCGAATATGGCCGCCAAATGGAAGCCGGGCTCGGCGCTCAACTCCCAAATGCACTCCACATTGTTTGTGTATTGATAGTCCACACGGATCTGGCGATAGGGATAGGTCAGCTTGCCACCACAGCCGCTACCCTCCCGGACACTGAAATTAAACGTGGATTGATTGTTGTACTCCAGGGTGATGAATTCCAGGAAAACACCACCTCCACCCACGACCATATTCGTGGGTCCACTCTTGCCACAATATCTGCCCAGGTGGGGGAAATTCTGATTGGGTCCATTGTAGACGAGGAGATACTCCTCCTCACATTTACCCTTGAAGTCAACACTGAGCGTCACATCAATTTGTAATTCCTCATAGCGATCCTCAAAATCGGGTGGCTCTGTGGTGGGTGGTGTGGCCCATACGGCCCAGGCACATTCCAGGGCACCCGTGTGGTTGCCCATCTGAGGCTGGGTAATATTGAACTCATCGAAATAGAAGAGCGACCAAATGCCACCGCATTTGTAGAGGGTGTACTGTAGCTCCATTTCCTTGAGCGAGTTACGGACATTGCCATTGATAACCAGGCGGGTGGAAAAGGGTAACCTAAAGGAGGGTTGCGTCTCATTCGAACACATCAGCGAGGGCAACAGCCGTTCCTCCCCCACATACAACTGCAGCGAACTGAAATACTGACAGCCATAGGGCAACCATTGGCCCCGCGGATATTTCTCTTCCTTGGTAACGTGGATCGACACGGTTTGATTAAAATCCACTTTCAGGGGATATGAACAGTACACGGCCGTATTATTATCACGCCTGTATCTCAACGTCTCCGGCTGAGAATCGGTGATCAAAAACAACGAACGACAATGCAAAGACCTTTCATAGGCTGTGAATTTTAGTTTGAATCCCCGATTCCGGTTGAACGACAGAATCAAGGCATCAATGGCCATGGTATTGTCGGTGGAGTAAATGGCCGCTGGCGGATTATTGGAAATCCTTTCAATGATCGATGACATCTTGAAATCATTGGCAAAGAGGATGCGTCTATGCACGCGACCCATGGCCTGTTCCGAGCCCATATCAAAGTCCAGGAACTCGGCCTTGATGCGGGTGCCCTTGGGTGAACGTATGCGCCAGGAACACTGGATGGGCATGCTATTGCCAAGAGGATAGTTGGGAGTCTGCAAAATGCCCTGCGACGCCTCAATGGTTTCGTCGCAACGCGAACCCACCGCCTTGTAGGAAATCTCAAAGGCCTCCGGATTGTGATAGCCATTGCGTATCCTGTAGCGCAGCACCAGTTTGTTGGTCTCCACAATATAGCTGTGGCCCACCTCGGAACAGAGTATCAGGGTGTCGGTGATGTTGTCAAAACCCGAGCTAAAGGCATCGATTTCCTGCAGCTCCAGATGGGTGCTATTGGCACAGGCCGTTTCTTCATCATTGCTGTCCTTGGTGGCCAGTTTATCCATGGTAATGTGAATGGTACTGCCCAGTTCCGCTTCAATGGTCAGCACACATTCCAGCTCCTTTTCCTGGGGCTTTAGCTTCAAATTGGCTGGGGCCTTAACCACACCCTCCTTCTCGTAATAGAAGCCACCACAACGACTCAAACTGACCTTGGCCTGGAAACCCTTGTGCGGCTCCAGGGCATCGGTGTAGTACATGAGACGCAACACATTCCCCGTCGATCTCAGGGAATTGGGTTTCGTCTTGCCACAGTAGCGACCCACCAAGGGGGCCAACTCCGAGCTGCCATCATTCACCTGGACATATTCCAAATCACAGGTCTTTTGCGCCACCTCTTCCTCACCACCTGCCAAATCGAATTCCCCAAAGAAATCCAGGTTGATGGTCTTGTGCAGCGGTGCCCTCACCTTCCACACACACTCCGTATGGGGATTTGGGATATTCGGATAATTCGGTGTCGTAATCACCTGCTCTCTATCGAATTTGGTATTTTCATTCAGAACAATTTCCCTTGAACAATCATGGGTAATCTCCTCATAACGGAACGAAGCTCGATAGCCTGGGAAACCATTGCGGGAGAATTTCACATAGGCCCGATTCGAGGTGGTCTCCAGAATATCGGTTATATTATTCTCACAATATTTCCCCTTTCCCAAAAACGGTGAATCCTCATCCAGGCCATTGCGTACCAAAAAGAAAACATTGCAGCTACCCTGGGAAAATTGGCCCTGCAGCAAGGAATCGGGGAACTGAAGACGTATTCTCCTACCCTGCCTTACCCTTATCGACCACACACACTCGGCATTGTATTCATTACTGCGCTCCATGGTGATATTCACAAAACCACTGCTTTCCGTTAGCTCCGAACCACATTTGGTGGTGATCAGCGAACTAAACCCTGTCTTATTCACTCCCGAATCCGTTACCAGTTCCATTTTCAAATACGGAGTGCCATGATATTTATGTTCCTTGTCCGCAGACTTTTTACACATGGTGTCTAGAACCTGCCAATTTTCCAAATCTTTGCTGGCCGAAATCTTTACATAGTCGGCAAAACATTCAGCATACTCCTCCAAATCGATCTTCAGGAAGGTTACCACAGCATGGCGACTGGGATCATTGGCCATGACAATCCAAGAACATTTCAAGTTGGGGGCATAGCCAGCAGGATAGCCGGGTGAGTTGAAGAACAACGAGTTATTGACACGCAACGTTTGGCTGCCGCAGAGTTCGGCAATGCGTTGAGCGGTTTGATTATCGCGCACTGCCTGCCTCGAAAGCTGTTGCCACTCGAATTGGAAGGGCCCGCGATAGGCAGTCAAGTACAGGATATTTGTATTCGTCTGGACAATGTGGCCGTTAGCATAGTCAATGGGGGCTCCTATATCCGAATAGCCATCGTAGAACTGGGAAAAGAGGCAAATTTTCAAAATTGAAAAAAATATATCAAAAATATTTCAAAACAAAAAAAAAACATTGGTAGTTCGAACATTTTTTTTAAACCACGCCCACCTGATAGTTTGAAAAAATATTAAAAAAAAATCTAAAATTTCGACCATCCTTCTGATATTTTGACAAAAATATTTAAAAACAAGTAAGCAAAGGCTACAGTCGAGCGGGGCCGACCGTTGAATACCCTACAACACTCTAATAAATTATACAGTTTATATAGGCCATATACTCGAAAGAATTCCACAAGATATTGTGACAAATAATAAAAGAAAACCATCAGGTTTCGTTCTAATTTTCGAATAATAGAAACTTGAACTAATTTGCTCATTTCCAATTTATTGGTAGATGTTGCACTTCCTAGATCTGGAACCAATATTTCCCAAAGACCTATAATCTCTCAGAAGTGGCAAAAAATTAACATTTATTATTGGTTTTTGACTTAAACGCATCTATGTGAGATACAGACATTTGACTATATTCTTCAAGGAAATCAGCCTTAACGAAATAGTCAGAAGTGCGTCTTTTCTGTATTTGTGAATTCTCCAAAAAGACACTGGAATGGATATTTTCGTATTTTGTCTACAAAAGTTGGCAAACTATTTCACACATTGAATATTTTTGGATGGCCATCCAAAACTATTTGGCTTTTGCAATGTCCGGTAACCTCCATTTAAATGCGATCGGGCGATAATTACGACTTGCTGACAATTTTGCAGTTTTTTTGTCCATTTCAACCCCTAAATATATGGTGATTATCTCCAAAAAGAGTAGGCTTCTATTCTGACCCTCATCTTATCCCCATGCAAAATTTCATAAGGATCGGGCCATAAATGCGATCTGTATATGATATCCTGATATCCTAACTACTTAGTTTTGTTAGCTGTAGAAATATTACCAAATGTTTAATTCAAAATGAAAATATGCCAAAAATATGACAAAATTGAAAAAATATGAGAAAATATTACAAAATCAATATTTTCATCTTTAGAGAGGTATTTTTATGCGATTTTTTAGACGTTTTTTCTTTCCTGCCAAGAGGCCATTCTGAATTAATGAGAACTGTCGAAATCAGTTCAGCCGTTCTCGACATATATGAGATCTTTCAAGACTATCTTCTTTGATAGGCATATATATCGCACATATTTTGCTATATATCCGATTTGTTGCATCTTAACATCAATGTAAAGATCAGAAATAACCTTGTCATGGCTTTGTGATTTCGCCGGGATTTAAAATATTCGCGGTTTAATGAAAAATTTTGAATTTTTTCAACACAAAAGATATGGTCTATTTTATCCGCTAAATATTATCCGATGACCACCCAAATTGGTAGCCTTCTTCCCCGCCCTAAACTCTAGATACATGTGCAATTCCGCGTCGATTGGTCTATAATTGCGACCTGTAGAGCAACTGCAAAATCAGGAAATTTTTCAGTTTTTGGTCCATTTCAACCCCTAAATATTATGCGATCATCTCCAAAAGAAATAGGGTTCTATTCTGACCTTAACCCCACCTACATTCTAAATTTCGTGAAGATCGGGCCATAATTGCGACCTGTAGAGTGATTACAAATTAACATGGACAGACGGACAGACGGACAGACGGACGGACGGACATACATATCTAGATCGACTCAGCTCGGCGAGCTAGGAGGATCCATATATACTTTCCTATATGGGAAACCAATATTTCGAGGTGTTACATAAATTCTGGCCCAATCAAACTTATAATACCCCCAACACATAGTGTTGTAGGGTATAAAAAATCCACGCCCATCTAATACTTAAAACAAGTCAAAAAGTAGTAAGTTCGGCCGGGCCGAACTTTGAATAGCCTCCACCATTCGGAATGAATTTGGAAATTTTCAGAAAATAAAATCATTAAACATTCTGCTAAAATTTTAAAAATACCAAATATAGGCATTATATTGAGGTGTATACGATGTAGGCCTACATAGGCATTGTTTGTCATAAGCTATAATTCGTAACTTGAAATTAACGGTTGCTAAAAGACCCAACAAAGTATATATATGATGATTTGCTAAAATCATTAAAATATCGTATATAGGGAGGTACCGTTATATCGGAGCTGTGCGAAGACCTGGACCAGCATAGACAATTTTCTGTCACAGGCTGTAGCATCCATTACGAACTTCAAATACCACACCTCAAACAATTTCGGTGGGTATTGTAGCTAAAATTGTCAAAATACCGAATATAGGGATGTACTGATATATGGGCCCTATACGAAGACCTGAACCAGCATAGACAATTTTCTGTCTTAGGGAGTAGTATTCAATTCGAACTTCAAATACCAAATTTAAAACAATTCCGGTGAATAATGTCGCTAAAATCATAAAAATACCGAATATATGGGGGTACCGTTATATAGGGGCTATACGAAGACGTGTACCTGCACAGACAATTTTTTGTCTTAGGGTGATGTATCCAATTCGAACTTCAAATACCAAATTTGAAACAATTCCGGTGAATAATGTCGCTAAATTCATTAAAAAACCGAATATCGGGAGGTACCGTTATATGGAGGCTATATGAAGACGTGGACTTGCACAGACAATTTTCTGTCTTAGGGTGTAGTATCCATTTCGAACTTTAAATACCAAATTTGAAACAATTCCGGTGAATAATGTCGCTAAAATCATTAAAATACCGAATATCGGGAGGTACCGTTATATGGGGGCTATATGAAAACGTGGACCTACATGGCCCATTTACGAACTTAACCTGCCTACTGGAAAACTAAACATGTGTGCAAAATTTTAGCCATCTATCTCAATTCATTCGAAAGATAGCGTGATTACAACAGACAGACAGACGGACAGACAGACGGACAGACAGACGGACAGACAGACAGACAGACAGACGGACATGGCTAAATCGTCTTAGAATTTTACGCTGATCAAGAATATATATACTTTGTTGGGTCTGATATGAGTATTTCGAGGAGTTACAAACGGAATGACAAAGTTAATATACCCTCCATAGAATGGTGGAGGGTATAAAAATATTTTTGAAAAAATATTTGAATAATAATTATTCAAAAAAAAAAAATATTTTTGAATAATCCACGCCCATCTTAAACTTAAAAAAATATTTTTAAAAAATCCACGCCCATCTGAAACTTAAAAAAATATTTTTAAAAAAATCCACGCCCATCTGAAACTTAACAAAATCCACGCCCATCTAAAACTTAAAAAATATTTTTAAAAAATCTACGCCCATCTGAAACTTGGAAAAAAATATTTTTAAAAAAATCCACGCCCATCTGAAACTTGGAAAAAAATATTCTTAAAAAAATCCACGCCCATCTGAAACTTTAAAAAAACATATTTAAAACATCCACGCCCATCTGAAACTTTGAAAAAATATTTTTAAAAAAATCAACACCAACCTGAAACTTGGAAAAATATTTTTAAAAAAATCCACGCCCATCTGAAACTTTGAAAAATATTTAAAAAAAATCCACGCCCATCTGGAACTTTGAAAAAATATTTTTAAAAAATCCACGCTCATCTGAAACTTGGAAAAATATTTTAAAAAAACCCACGCCCATCTGAAACTTTGACAAAATATTTTTAAATAATCCACGCCCAAGTACTTTGAAAAAATATTTTTAAAAAAATCTATGATCATCTGGTAATATAAAAAATTATATTTTTAAAAAACCCACGCCCATCTGAAACTTTAAAAAATATTTTTAAAAAATCCACAACCATCTGGTAATATAAAAAATATATTTTAAATAAATCCACGCCCATCTAAAATTTTGAAAATATATTTTTAAATAAATCCACTACTATCTGGTAATATAAAAAATATATTTTTAAAAAAATCCACGCCCATCTGGTAATATAAAAAATATATTTTTAAAAAATCCACGCCCATAAAAATAATTTTTTAAAAAATATATTTTTTAAATAATAACCATCTTTTTGGTAATTCTTAAAAATATTTTTTTTTAATCCACTCCCATCTTGTAATATAAAAAATATATTTTTTAAATCCACGCCCATCTTGTAATATTAAAAATATATTTTTAATAAATCCACGACTATTGGCAGTATAAAAAAATTATATTTTTAAAAAACCCCATCCTTATTCCCCCCATCGTTATTCTTAAAAATAGATTTGTTTTAAATCCACGCCTATTGGTAGTATAAAAAATATATATTTTCAAAAAATCCCCGTCTTTTTGGTAATTCTTAAAAATTTTTTTTTTAAAAAATCCACGCCTATTGGTAGTTTAAAAAATATTTTTTAAAAAATCCACCCTTCTTGCTAGTTAAAAAAAAAATAATTTTTAAAAAATCCACCCTTCTTGGTAGTTTAAAAAAATAATTTTTAAAAAATCCACCCTTCTTGGTAGTCTAAAAAAAATAATTTTTAAAAAATCCACGCCTATTTGTAGTTTAAAAAAATATTTTTTTTAAAAAATCCCCGCACTGGTATTTCTTAAAAATATTTTTTTAAAAAATCCACGCCTGTTGGTAGTTCAAAAAAAATATTTTTTAAAAAATCCACGCTTTTGGGTAGTTCAAAAAAATATTTTTTTAAAAAATCCAAGCCTGTTGGTACTTCTTGAAGATATTTTTTTTAAAAAATCCACGCCAAGCCTGTTGGTACTTCTTGAGGATATTTTTTTAAAAAATCCACGCCTGTTGGTAGTTCTTAAAAATATTTTTTTAAAACATCCACGCCTATTGGTAGTTGTTAAAAATATTTTTTAAAAAATCCACGCCTATTGGTAGTTCTTAAAAATATTTTTTAAAAAATCCACACCCATCTGGTACTTTGAAAAAATATTTTTTAAAAAAATCAACGACCATCTGGTAATTTGAAAAAAATATTTTTTAAAAAATCCACGCCTATTGGATGTTCTTAAAAATATTTTTTTAAAAAATTCACGCCTGTTGGTAGTTCAAAAAAAATATTTTTTAAAAAATCCACGCCTGTTGGTAGTTCTTAAAAATATTTTTTAAAAAATACACGCCTTTGGGTAGTTCAAAAAAAAATATTTAAAAAATCCACGCCATTTCATACGTCGATTTTTTTAAATCCTAGCCTATTTGTACTTCGAAAAATATTCTTATAGAAGATTTTTCTCACCTTTATATATGGAATATCCGTGTCCACAATGTGTTTGATGGTCAGCAGGACAACATAATCCTTGTGTACCGTAATGCGCCAACTGTACATATCATGGCTATGGAATTTGGTAGGATACGCCGGTGATTCCAGTACACCCTCGGTGCCATTCAATTCATTGTGTTTCACTAACAGGAAAAAAAACAAAAAATTACATTCCAAAATCATACCTCCCCCCTTCCAACTTACCATAGCTATAGCTAGCCAGAAAACCCTCACCCACAACATCCTCATTACTTTGGAAGCGAATGAATAAATCCTCTCTTCCTTTGACGGTGGGCGGCAAACGATTACCACAATACACACCCAAAAATTTACCCAAAGCCGATGATTCCCGAATCTCAACATAATCGTTATTACATTCATCCGAATCTTCCAGATCCAGCGATTCAAATGTCACCTGGATGCTATTGCCCTTAGTGGGCGAGATATACCAATCACATTGGATATTCGGGGGATACGAGCTGGGATAATAGGGTGTCGAGAATTTGCCACTCAACGAGGTGTGCATGGCCCCACAAAAACTATCCATTTGATAGGCATAGGCGGTCATCTCAGAGATCAAATTAATGGGTACTTTCAAGGTCAGGGCATGGCCATTTGAAATTATATCCGGAGGATGGCTGGTACAGAAACGGGATCGAACAGGTGCGTCGACGTCATCAACACCCTCGTACACAACAACACCCTTGTCCATGCATTCACCCTCCGAACGATATGTGTAGGCCAGTGCGGGATACATTTGCGAATGGACAAAAGTGAGAAGGATATGTCTACTGGGGTCCTTCGAAATCAACTGCCATTCACAGGTGCGATTACGCGGCGTATGGTAGGCAAAATCCAAGCTGAAGACTCCATCCTCTTCCAATTCGACACGTTGGCCACAATCCTGAAAGGAGATTTAGATGAGAAGATTTTCTCTACGGAAAATTTTCTATGAATAAGTATTTTCCGAAGTATTTTCTATTCAGCCCCAGGTGAAAATTTTTTCCCATAGAAAATTTTTGCCACAGAAAATGTTCCTCCATAGAGAGAATTTTCACCATAGAAAATTTTCCTCCATAGAAAATTTTCTCCACAAAAATTTCCGCCATAGAAAATTTTTTTTCTCCACGGAAAATTTTTTCTCCCCAAAATATTTTCTCCAAGGGAAAATTCTCTCCATAGAAAATTTTCTCTCCATAGAAAATTTTCTCTCCATTGAAAATTTTCTCTCCATAGAAAATTTTCTCTCCATAGAAAATTTTCTCTCCACAGAAAAAATTTTCTCTCCATAGAAAATTTTCTCTCCACAGAAAAAATTTTCTCTCCATAGAAAATTTTCTCTCCACAGAAAAAATTTTCTCTCCATAGAAAATTTTCTCTCCACAGAAAAAATTTTCTCTCCATAGAAAATTTTCTCTCCACAGAAAAAATTTTCTCTCCATAGAAAATTTTCTCTCCATAGAAAATTTTCTCTCCATAGAAAATTTTCTCTCCACAGAAAAAATTTTCTCTCCACAGAAAAAATTTTCTCTCCGCAGAAAAAATTTTCTCTCCACAGAAAAAATTTTCTCTCCACAGAAAAAATTTTCTCTCCACAGAAAAAATTTTCTCTCCACAGAAAAAAATTTCTCTCCACAGAAAAAAATTTCTCTCCACAAAAAAAAAATTCTCTCCACAGAAAAAATTTTCTCTCCACAGAAAAAATTTTCTCTCCACAGAAAAAATTTTCTCTCCACAGAAAAAATTTTCTCTCCACAGAAAAAATTTTCTCTCCACAGAAAATTTTCTCTCCACAGAAAATTTTCTCTCCATAGAAAATTTTCTCTCCACAGAAAATTTTCTCTCCATAGAAAATTTTCTCTCCACAGAAAATTTTCTCTCCACAGAAAAAAATTTCTCTCCATAGAAAATTTTCTCTCCACAGAAAAAATTTTCTCTCCACAGAAAAAATTTTCTCTCCACAGAAAAAAATTTCTCTCCACAGAAAAAAATTTCTCTCCACAAAAAAAAAATTCTCTCCACAGAAAAAATTTTCTCTCCACAGAAAAAATTTTCTCTCCACAGAAAAAAATTTCTCTCCACAGAAAAAATTTTCTCTCCACAGAAAAAATTTTCTCTCCACAGAAAAAATTTTCTCTCCACAGAAAAAATTTTCTCTCCACAGAAAAAATTTTCTCTCCACAGAAAAACTTTTCTCTCCACAGAAAAAATTTTCTCTCCACAGAAAAAATTTTTTCTCCACAGAAAATTTTCTCTCCACAGAAAATTTTCTCTCCACAGAAAATGTTCTCTCCATAGAAAATTTTCTCTCCACAGAAAATTTTCTCTCCATAGAAAATTTTCTCTCCACAGAAAATTTTCTCTCCATAGAAAATTTTCTCTCCATAGAAAATTTTCTCTCCATAGAAAATTTTCTCTCCACAGAAAATTTTCTCTCCATAGAAAATTTTCTCTCCACAGAAAATTTTCTCTCCACAGAAAATTTTCTCTCCATAGAAAATTTTCTCCATAAAGAGAATTTTCTTCATAGAGGATTTTCTCCAAGGGAAATTTTCTCCATAGAAAATTCTCCACCGCCTTGTTTTCCCTCCTTACCTCCACAAAGCTCAGCTTGAAACCCCTTGCCGACACCGAATCATCTGAATGGAAATGCACGGTGACCACATTCGAGGTACTGCGCCACGTTAGCACCTTCCTACCGTCATCTTCGTCTTCATCCATGTCACCGCATTGCTTGAATATCGAGACCGGCTCATCCGAAGATGTTGAGTTCTCGGTGGCCTCCACATAGTCCATTTCACAGCCATAGAAATTCTCCAGCTCCATTTCCTCCATGGTCAAGATGATGGTGTGATGTTCGCTCACCTCAATGGTCCACTCGCAGTCTGCCTCCTCGGGATATGAATTAGGATAATTGGGCGAGGTTATGACTCCGTTTTTGGCCGTCAGGATGCCACCACATGCTGCCGGAAAAAATAAAGAGATTAGTTTCCATTTGGAAATAATTCCGGTGGTTCCACTTACTTGACTTATGGGTGCTATAGGAAGCCTCAAAACCTTTGCCATTGTTTTGCCCATCACTGTAGAAACGCACATACATCCGATGACTGGAACTTTTTATTACCAAATTTTCCGCCCGACCACAATGTCGCTCGCGGGGATTTTTGGTGTTGCGATGTGGCGATACCACCAAGGCATCCTTGGTGCAATTCTCAGATCCTTCCAAATCCATTTGATTGATGGCAAATTCAATGCCCTGTCCGGGTTGGGTAATAATTTCCCAAAAGCATTCCATGTCATTGGGATAGGGATGTGGATAGGATGGCGATTGTAGAACACCCTCGGCTGCCCGTAGCACTCCCAAACAACCCACCATGGCGTATTCCAGCTGGAAGCTGAGCTGATTTGTTGTCTGCTTGATCACCATGGTGTCGCTGGTGGAGTTGAGGGTCTGGCCCACACTGTTTATCTCCAGACTGCGATTACCATCCATGATTGTCAATTTAGCGGTCTTGTCCGCCGTCTCAAAGTGGGTGATCTCCAGTTGTATGCGATTTCCCTTGGGAGCCTTAATGGTCCACAAGCAATTCACCTCCTCCCCGAAATCGGCAAAGGATACTCCATAATTGGGACTTTCAATGACTCCATAATGCTGGGTCAAGGTCACCGTACAATTGGAATGGTAACTCAACGAGAAACCTCTCTGTCGATTCGAATCATCTGATTCAAAGGACACCAACGCCTCATGACTATCCACCACATACTGCTTGCCCATTTCATCGGGACTCAAATTACAAATCATAGCTACGCGGTTCTTATGCTCCGTGGTGCCCTCATAGATTTCCAACTTGTCATAGCGGCAACTGGCATGCTGCTCCAGATCCAGGTCATTCACCGTGAAGTGTATGGTCGATCCGGGATGGACATGTATGCGCCACTCGCAACGGGCATTATTCGAATAGGGATTTGGATAGAATGGCGAGGTAATCATTCCCCGATCCGATTCCAAATTACCACCACAACCACTGGAGAAGACATACCAGCCGATCTGGAAACCACGGCGATTATCGAAGCTATTCGAATGGAAGTGCAGATATATTTGATTCGTAAACGAGGGTATGGCATGGGGTATCTGGGAGTGATTGCCACAGAAGATGCCCAACAGGGAGGACTGGTTTGAGCCACCATTCCTGGAAGAAAGAAAACCCCATTAGCCTTCAAAAATTTAAAACCTTTCACCTCCGTTATCCTACCTTATCTCGAGCCAATCGCTGGAACAATTTGAAGCCGGCTCCACATCGAAAACCTCCACCAACAATTCCAGCTGCGTACCATGTGCCGTGTTGATAACCCAAGTGCAGTCCAAATCTTCAGTGTAGTTGGAAGGCCAATTCGGCGATCTCAAGGTACCCACAGAGGAGTAAATATGGCCATTGCACTGATTCTTGTTATCCACAAAATCATAGGTCAACTCGAAGCCACCCCTGGCATCTGTGGAGTCGGAGACGAATTTTATCGTCACCAGGCGGGAATGGCTGAGGAAGGATTCGGCTCGATGGCTGTCGCAAAACCTGAAATGAAGGCCAAAAGGGGGAGGGTAGAGGAATTGGATGTTGAGAAAATGAGAGATAAGTGACGTCATCAACTCTAATGAAGATGCATCTGACGTCATCTACTTGGACGAAGATGAAATCATTTACACTATCGATCATCTACTCTAGCGTAGATGGCTCTGAAGGTCATCTACTCGTCCGAAGATGACTCCGAACGTCACCTACTCCTCCGTTGATGACTCCGAACGTCATCTACTCCTCCGTAGATTAACACGAACAGCATCTACTCCTCAGAAGATGACTCCGAACGTCATCTACTCCTCCGTATATGACTCCGGACGACATCTACTCGTCCGCAGATTACTCCGAAAGTCATCTACTCTCTCGTAGATGACTCGGAACGTCATCTACTCCTCCGAAGATGACTCCGAACGTCACCTACTCCTCCGTTGTTGACTAAGAACGTCATCTACTCATCCGTAGATGACTCCGAAGGTCATCTGCTCCTCCGTAGATGACTCCGAAGGTCATCTACTCCTCCGTAGATGACTCTGGACGTCATCTACTCCTCCGTAGATGACTCCGGACGTCATCTACCCTAGCGAAGATGACTCCGAACGGCATCTACTCCTCAGTAGATGACTCCGAACAGCATCTACTCCTCCGTAGATGACGTTGAACAGCATCTACTCCTCCGTAGATGACTCCGAACAGCATCTACTCCTCCGTAGATGACTCCGAACAGCATCTACTCCTCCGTAGATGACTCCGAACAGCATCTACTCCTCCGTAGATGACTCCGAACAGCATCTACTCCTCCGTAGATGACTCCGAACGTCAGCTACTCCTTCGTAGATGACTCCGAACGTCATCTACTCCTCCGTAGATGACGCCGAACGTCATCTACTCCTTCGTAGATGACACCGAACGTCATCTACTCCTCCGAAGATGACTCCGAACTTCATCGACTCCTCCTTAGATGACTTCGGACGACATCTACTCCTCCGTAGATGACTCCGAACGTCATCTACTCCTCCGTAGATGACTCCGAACATCACCTACTCCTCCGTAGATGACTCCGAACGTAATATACTCTATCGTAGATGACTCCGGACGACATCTACTCCTCCGGAGATGACTCCGGATGTCATCTACTCGTCCGCAGATGACTCCGAACATCACCTACTCCTCCGTAGATGACTCCGAACGTCATCTACTCTATCGTAGATGACTCCGAGGATGATCCCTGACGCCATCCACTCTGCTGTAGAAGACCGCTTATGCCACCTTATCTACTATGACTTCTCAGTTTCTCCCTCTGCCCCTTCTCTCTCTCCATTTTTCCCTCTGCCCCTTCTCTTCATCTCTCCATCTGTCCCCTCTATCCCCGTCTTTACCTCTACCCCTTCTCTCTCCGACTCTCCCTCGGCCCCTTCTCTCTCCTACTCTCCCTATGACCTTTCTATCTTCGCCTCCCTCTGCCCCTTCTCACTCCATTTTTCCCTCTGTCCCGTCTTTCCCTCTGCCCTTCTCTCTCCAACACTCCCTCGGCCCCTTCTCTCTCCTACTCTCCCTATGACCTTTCTATCTCCGCCTCCCTCTACCCCTTCTCTTTCCATCTCTCCCTCTGTCCTTTCTCTTTCCATCTCTACCTCAGCCCCTTCTCACTCTATATCTCCCTCTACCCCTTCACTCTCCACATCCCCGTCTATGCTTTTCCCAGCTCTTCCTATCCCACCTCTTTCTATATCCCACCTCTCTCTCTCTCTCACTCTCTCCATCTAGAATCTCCCCTCAATCTTTTTTGAATGTCTGCTCAGTTTCCCTCCCACATCTCCATCTCCCACCATTCATCTCTCCCTCCCTCACCCTCCATCTCCCCCTCCCAATCTATTCATCCTCTACACCTCTCTCTCTCTCTTATTGTATTGCTCTTATTTTCTCTGTACTCACCTTCCCAATGGCAAAGCGTTCTCAGCGTTAGCCAAATTATCATAAATTTCCACGTAGTCATAGCTACAATCCATTGACTCTTCCAAATCGAATGATTTCCAATTGATGAGAATGTATTTATCGCGCGGTGCCATAATCGCCCAATAGCATTCCATGTCGTGCATATAGGTACCCTCATCGTTGGTGGGCAAACGGATGTTATAACCGGGTTTGGTATAGACACCGCCACAATTGGTTTTCGCCGTTGGTATGGCCTTGTATTTCAGTTTGAAACCACGACCACTCGACGTCAAGCCTGTCTTCAGATGGAAAATTAGGAAATTTATTTTCGACACGAAATCCACATCGGGCGCCTTTTGGGCGCAGTAGGGTCCCATGAGGTTTTTGTTCATGTCGTCATTGATCTGGGGGAGGAAAGACGATTTTTATTAAGTGGTTTTCTCTCTCCCTCTCTCTCTTACTCACCCTCAACGAAGTATAGGAACATTCGCTATCTCCTTCTACAGCGGAATCCTTAACATCGAAATCCTCGAAATGCACCTCAATCACGGTATTCGGTTCGGTATTAATTTTATAGGTACAGTAACGATCTTTGTTCACAGACCTGGGATAGCCGGGAGACATGATGACACCCTCGGGTGACTCAAAGGTGTAGGAGCAATCTTAAATGGGAGAAGGGCAAGTTTATTAAGGAATAAAGGTCCTTGGATATCCTGGATCTGGAAGGCTACTTACCAGCTTCGTAGCTAATTTTGAATTCAGCTCCTGTCTTTCCATAGAACTTCACCAGGGCCCGGCTGTACACAGATTGCACCATAGGAGGTATGCCCCCATAATCTCCACAATATTTGGCCTGCAATGATTTTTCTTCACTGGCAGGATTGATGTCATAGATCTAGAAAATAAACCCTTAGAACAAAAATTTTGAAATGTAAAATTTCCACACCCACCTCCACACAATCCTGCGGACCCATTTTAAAAATCTTGAATTGCATATCGATGCGCTCACTTCCCGTCATGCTTAGCTCATATTCACAGGACAACGAATCCTGACTGATATGGGGCGATTGAATGCTACCCTCGGGCGCAGTGTAAGTACCACCACATCCCGGCAGACGTTCCTCCAGGGAATAAAAAATCTGGAATCCCGTATCCGAACCGATGTTGTCCGAATGGAACACCACATTGGCTTCATTGGTGGGCAACAACAAGGGCTGCGGATGGGAAGAGTTGCAGAATTTCTCCACCATCTGGCCAGATATGGCATCGGTTATCTGGAAATAAACACACAGAATTTAAAAATATCCTCCTCCCCCCAAAATCTGCCCTCAACCCACCTCCAGAAAATCGTAGTTACAGCTATCATGACTCTCAATTTGCAGACTAAAGAATGTCAGCTTCAAACGCTTGTCATTGGGGGCCTTCAACAGCCAATGGCAATCACGATTCTTGGGATAATTACCAGGCGATCCGGGACTTGAGATTGTACCATGGCTCTCCACATTGATCACGCCACCACACTGGGGAGCAATGGAGTTCCACTGCAACTCGAAACCCTCCTTCGATGTGCTGTTATCCGATCGAAACCACAAATACAAATTATTGGTGGAACTAATGATGTTGCCTCCCAACGGCAGATGAGTGCCACAGAAACGTCCAATAATCTGGGCCGCCGCCGATCGGCCATCGTTAATTTGCAGCCAATCGAAACGACATTCGGTGGCATCCTCCAAATCGAAGTGGTGGAAAGTTACGTTCAGCACCATGGATTCGTTGGTACGAATTATCCAGGCGCATTGTGAATTATGATCGTACAGGGAGCCGGGAGGATATTTCAATTGACCCGTAACACCGTGCAGGACACCACCACAATCACTGGCCTGTTTCTCACATTTCTCACCAACAAAACCGGGGGTACACTGGCACGTGAAGGAGCGATTGGTTGAGGTGGTAATCGGCCGACAGCGACCATTATTGCGGCAGGGATTCGGACTGCAGGGGCTGGGTGCCGGGGTACATGTGTCGCCAATGAAGCCGACCGGGCAAAGACATTTGAAACTGCTGCCGCTGTCGATACAGGTGCCACCGTTCTGGAAAGGAAGGAAGGGATGTTAGAGACTTTTTTGAAGATGACCTTCGGTGACATCTACTATTCAGTAGACGACCCCTGATGCCATCTATGCTACCGTAGATGACCTCTGGTGACATCTAATCGACAATAGATGACCTCTGGTGACATCTACTCTACTGTAGATAACCACTGCTGACATCTACTCTACAGTAGATGACCTCTGTTGACATCTACTCTACAGTAGATGACCCCTGGTGACCTCTACTCCACAGTATATGACACCTGGTGACATCTACTCTAAAGAAGATTACCCTTGGTGACATCTACTCCACCGTAGATGACTCCTGATGACATCTACTCTACCGTAGATGACTCCAGATGACATCAACTCTGCACTAGATGGCCCATGGTGACCTCTACTCCACAGAAGATAGCCAATGGTTACCTCTACTACAGAGTAGATGGCTCATGGTGACCTCTACTTCAGAGTAGATGGCCCATGGTGACCTCTACTTCAGAGTAGATGACCCCTGGTGACATCTACTCTACCGTAGATGAACCCTGGTGACACCTACTCTACCGTAGATGAACCCTGGTGACATCTACTCTAAAGAAGATTGCCCTTGGTGACATCTACTCTACCGTAGATGGCCCATGGTGACCTCTACTTCATAGTACATGGCCCATGGCGACCTCTACTTCAGAGTAGATGGCCCCTGGTGACCTCTACTCTACCGTAGATGAACCCTGGTGACACCTACTCTACCGTAGATGACCTCTGGTGACATCTACTCTAAAGAAGATTACCCTTGGTGACATCTACGCTAGAGTAGATGACCCCTAGTGACATCAACTCTGCAGTAGATGGCCCATGGTGACCTCTACTTCATAGTAGATGGCCCATGGCGACCTCTACTTCAGAGTAGATGGCCCCTGGTGACCTCTACTCTACCGTAGATGAACACTGGTGACATCTACTCTAAAGAAGATTACCCTTGGTGACATCTGCTCTACCGTAGATGACTCCTGATGACATCTACTCTACCGTAAATGACTCCTGATGACATCAACTCTGCACTAAATGGCCCATGGTGACCTCTACTCCACAGAATAGCCAATGGTTACCTCTACTTCAGAGTAGATTGCCCATGGTGACCTCTACTTCAGAGTAGATAACCCCTGGTGACCTCTACTCTACCGTAGATGAACCCTGGTGACCTCTACTCCAACGAAGATGGCCCATGGTAACCTCTACTCCACAGTAGATGAACCCTGGTGACCTCTACTCCACAGTAGATGACACCTGGTGACCTCTACTCTACAGTACCTGGGCCTGGTGACATCTACTGTCGAGTAGATAACCTCCATGGACATCTATTCTACAGTAGATGACCTCCATTGGCATCAACAACTCTACGTAAATGACCTCCGGTGACATCTACTCACCAAACATGGTTGACTAATGCAATTCCGGGCGGTTCCCACAACGCAGCCATTCGGTCCAATACCACTGCCCACCATGCCGGTCGGACAGCTACAGACGACGGTATTCGAAATTTCATTGCACTTAGCCAGAGGGTGGCAAATATTTGCCGTTGCGCAAGTGGTAATGGAACCCATTGACGAAGCAGAGCTGGTATCCGATGTGGTTGCGGCGGTGGAACGTTCACAGGTGCGGCCATCACCCACCCAGCCCAAAGGACATTCTCCACAGTGAAAAGAGCCCTGAGAAGAAAAAAACCACATTATTTCTCATATTCCGCAAAGAGAGGGTGACTCGCCCTCTCTCTCTTTCTCTCTCTCTCTCTTTCTTTCATTTTTTCTCGTTTTCTATTTTTTTTTCTCTCTTTACTCACATAGGAATTTATGCACTGGACCTTGGGATTCATGCTGCATCCTCCATTCAGCTGGGCACACTCATCTATATCGCGACACGTTACCCCATTACCCGTCATACCCGGTCCACAGGGGGCACAGGTAAAGGAACCTGGTAAATTTATACATTTCGTCACACATGGCGTGTGACTTTCGGCACATTCATCTACATCAACGGTACAGGCTGGCAGCAGACCCGTCGTCTTCCAACCCTGATCACAGATACATTTATAGCCAAAGGTATCATTGCTGCTGACACAAGTTCCATGACCACATAGCTCCCATGAAGACGATTGCAGGCAATCACCCTTGCGCTGGGTACAATGGATGCCGAACCAACCGGGCTGGCAAATACAGCTATACGAACCGAATTGATTGATACATTGGGCGCCATTTTGACAACCCAAATCGGTGCCGGCATACAGGGCGCATTCGTTGACATCTTTTTCGCAGGTGGTGCCCTAGGGGAGGGAGGGAAGTTATTTTTCAAATTATGTCGTGGAATCAGAACTTTGCTCCTGTCAGGGCTGGGGTCGACGTGAGAGTTCCTGTCTCTAAACGGAGTTGAAAGTTATCGTTGCCTTAAAGAACCTAAAAATAGTTTCTCTTTTCCAACTCCGCCTTGGAACACCAACTCCAACCTCGACCCCGAAATCTTTCTTAATATCCTGCAAATAACCCCTTCTTACCTCAAAATTCTTCGGACACTTGCACACAAATCCTCCAAAAATATTCAAACACCCTCCACCATTCTGACATGGATTACTGCGACAATAGTCGGTTTCCAGGCGTTCCGTTAGCGACTGAACCTTGGTCTCGACCCGTTGCAAACGACTGCGGTAACGACGCATCGATTGAGCCGCCGAACGGGTACGATTTTGTAAAGCACGAATCCGTGATTCCAAACCTTGGGGACCAAAGACTTGCGCCTTCAACGATGCCGCATCGGCCATTAGCTGTTGCAACAACTCATCTTCGACTAAATCTCTGCGTTCAACGGAACCCGAAGGTCCATACATGTGATAGCTGGGTTTCAATAGCATATCCAGCACATCGAAGTCGTCGTTGATCAGCAGGCGAGATTTTCCCTTAAGGACAAAGCTTATGTTGCGATCTAGGCCGGATTCGAAAATTAGGTGGCCATCTTTGGAAATGATTTTGGGTCTGAAGGAGGGAGAGAGAGGGGGAGAAAGGGATAGATGGAGAGGGAGAGAGAGAGGGAGAGAGAGTTAAGTATAAAACGCCTTCCATTTGTAAATGACAGATACTCACGAGTTCACCAGAGCCGTTATGGGGGGCGTAATGCAGCACAGCGCCAGCAGAGCAGCCACTCTAAGGTGGTAGCCCATTTTGTTTGCTTGTCTTCTTTTGAACAAGATTTTTTAATATTTTTTTTTTAATTTTTTAAAAAAATTATTTGCTTGGCTTGGGAAAATAAATGGTTTATTTTCCCATATTTTTGATGTCGATTTCAAAATTTGTTATTTAATATTTTTTCACAGCAGAGTTCATGACCACCTATAAATTCGAAAGTTTTTCTAGATTTCTTTCAAAAAGATCACGTTTTAACCCTAGGGTTAGGAAGATAATTTTTTTTAGATATTTTTTTTTTATTTTTTCCTCCGAATATTTTATTTAATATTAAAACTTGTAGTTCAATGTTTTCACTGTTACTTTTTAATTTTTTTATTTCATTGCTTTCACTGTAAATTTTTTATAAAAGAATAGGGATTTTTCTGTAGTCCTTCGAATAAATATTTATTTTTTATTTTTTAGAAATTCCTTTAAATAAGCACAATTATATTTTTCACTGTGGAGATCCAATTTTCAATATTTATTTTTTTTTACTTTTCAATATTATCCTTTTTTATTTTTTTTTACTTTTTTATTAACCTTCGAATTTTTTTAAATTTTCTTATTTTTATTTTCCGATTTATTTTCAAAACCTTTCACTTGACAATGCCAGTTCAAAACTGAAATTACTACTCGCTTGCAGTTCTACAAGTCAATTTAGGGGGCGTTGCTGTTTGAGTGAAATTCGCTGTCCCAAATGAGAAGAGGTCCATTTACCGGCTATGTGATAGGCTTTGGGACAGATGGTACCATGACAGATAGCAGATAGTTTCAAAAAAAAAAAAAAATATATGAATGCATTTTTCTAACTGTGACGTACCTAGCTAAACGATGATCCACATTGTAGACAGCTGATGTGAAATTAAAAAATAAATGGGTGTGAAACTCTTCCAAAAATGTTAATTTTGTTGAAAAATATTTAAAAAAAAGTTCGAAGGTCTTTAAAAACAAAAAAAAATTAAAAACCAAGGTCCTTGAGCCATCAGAAACTATTGATTATCGATAATATTTCTATAAGAAATACTATCGATTATCGATAATATTTCTATAAGAAATACTATCGATTATCGATAATATTTCTATAAGAAATACTATCGATTATCGATAATATTTCTATAAGAAATACTATCGATTATCGATAATATTTCTATAAGAAATACTATCGATTATCGATAATATTTCTATAAGAAATACTATCGATTATCGATAATATTTCTATAAGAAATACTATCGATTATCGATAATATTTCTATAAGAAATACTATCGAAATCGATAGTATTTCCTATGGAAATATTATCGAAATCGATAGTATTTCCTATGGAAATATTATCGAAATCGATAGTATTTCCTATGGAAATATTATCGAAATCGATAGTATTTCCTATGGAAATATTATCGAAATCGATAGTATTTCCTATGGAAATATTATCGAAATCGATAGTATTTCCTATGGAAATATTATCGAAATCGATAGTATTTCCTATGGAAATATTATCGATAATCGATAGTATCTACTATCGATCATCGATAATATTTCCAAAGGAAATACTATCGATCATCGATACCGAAATATTATCGAAATCGATAGTATTTCCTACCGAAATATTATCGAAATCGATAGTATTTCCTACCGAAATATTATCGAAATCGATAGTATTTCCTACCGAAATATTATCGAAATCGATAGTATTTCCTACCGAAATATTATCGAAATCGATAGTATTTCCTACCGAAATATTATCGAAATCGATAGTATTTCCTACCGAAATATTATCGAAATCGATAGTATTTCCTACCGAAATATTATCGAAATCGATAGTATTTCCTACCGAAATATTATCGAAATCGATAGTATTTCCTACCGAAATATTATCGAAATCGATAGTATTTCCTACCGAAATATTATCGAAATCGATAGTATTTCCTATGGAAATATTTTATCAATTTTTTTCCTGCTGTTATTTAAAATTGAATGTTACGATAAAAACATGTTGACATTCAATTTTGCCCCCCTCAGAGGGCTTGTCATGATTACTCTTGTTGTTCAACGCTCATACCAATTAAATCGACAGTAGAGAGAGCTGCTCGCTCGGTCACACAATGGGAAGCAAATAACAAAAGTATTTTAGAATATTGTTAGTTGTTGGCGGATCCCCATCAACGGTGAAGTTCAGAGGGATTGTGTGACAAGCTAGTGGCCATAGTAAAAATAAAAAGGAGGGTTTGTTGGAATTTCCATATACAGCTGTGAAGGTGATAACAGTCCCTGGAGTAACAGCAGCAACAATACATCTGTAAAATCTTCCATTGTGATTTTGTTTAGATTTGGTTGGGGATGGCAATAGAAATTATTAAACTATTTCATAAATTTAAATCTCTACTCCCAAAATTTGCTGCAATGAATTCCCATTTAGGGTTCGCTGACCTTTTAAATATTATTCTTAAGAAATCTTCGTTTAGAGGTCCGCTATTATTCTTAAAATATTTCCCAAAAACACCCATGTTTATAGCCTTCGTAAGAAATTCCCATTATTTTACTCAAATTTTTCTGTGAAAAAAAAATATTCCAAAAGTTCATAACAAATAATAATAGTAGTCGGAACTTCTCTGAATACCTGAATTGAATAAATTAAATATATATATTTTTAAATATCCTAAATAAACATAAGGCAAAGTGCTTTCGATTTAAGTTCAATTTTTCAGACAAAGAATGAACCATTTTTAGAGAGGAAGGCCAACATCCAACATTCAATGACAACAAAAAGGAAAACAGAAACGACCACAAAGGCCAGCCAACCACATATTGGGATGGAAAGTTTTAGTGACCATTTCGTTTATGGTCCAATTTGAAATTTCATTTCAGTTTCCAAAGAACAAATCTAAGAATAACACATCTAGGCTGTTACGCAGGGGCGTGGATGAAAAAAATTCCAAACTACTTCTTCCCCCTCTTTTAAGTGGCACAGATATCTGAAATCTCCTACTCTTATGTCTTCACAAAAATATTTAAGGTTTTTCGTTCTTTTCACCCCCCTTTGCCTCTACCCCTCTGCCCCTTATTTAAATTTCCATTCACAACAATCATAACACAATTTGTTTAAAAATGTCCAATTCCATGGTGCCAAAAGTCACAAAGGACTTCATCGACAAGAGAATGAATTCTGATGCCATTTGGCAAAACGCAAAGCACAGAAAGAAGTTCCGAACAAAGGCGGAAACATAAGAAACTGTAAACTTTTTCCTCCCATTTTCTTTCCTTCTCGGTTTTCTGTTGTTAGAAAATAGCCAAAGGAGGATGACAAAGAAAAAGAATAACAAAGCATTCGAAATATTCATGGGAGTTCATGTCCAGTAAAGTTAAGATGGGTGTCCCAGCCAATGGACCCTTTAAACAAATATTTCGTAGTTGCATGTTTCTTGTTTTTTAAAGAAAACACTTTTATATAGCTGTCCCAGTTGTTACAACGTGTTATTATTGTTGTTTTCTAAAATAAAAGTTTGCTATGAACCCCATCCTCCTCGCCTGCCACAAAACCATAACCTGATGTTATGACAAAGGGAATGTGAAATCATCTGTTCTACTTTGGTTTTGTGATTTATGATGCATAGACTTGAAAGGGGGGAGGAAATGAGAGAAGAAAAGTTAGTCTTACCAAATTACCTCAGCTGGCTGGTTGGCACTTTCATTTCATTCATTTGGAAATTAGACAAGGAAGAAAAAGGATGCATGAAAATAAGGGGGGGGGGGATTTAAAGGACATTCAGATCATTGAAAGTTGATGTAATCAAGAAATTTCTTATGGAAAAATTATCGATAGTATTTCCATAGGAAATATTATCGATTATCGATAGTATTTCCATAGGAAATATTATCGATTATCGATAGTATTTCCATAGGAAATATTATCGATTATCGATAGTATTTCCATAGGAAATATTATCGATTATCGATAGTATTTCCATAGGAAATATTATCGATTATCGATAGTATTTCCATAGGAAATATTATCGATTATCGATAGTATTTCCATAGGAAATATTATCGATTATCGATAGTATTTCCATAGGAAATATTATCGATTATCGATAGTATTTCCATAGGAAATATTATCGATTATCGATAGTATTTCCATAGGAAATATTATCGATTATCGATAGTATTTCCATAGGAAATATTATCGATTATCGATAGTATTTCCATAGGAAATATTATCGATTATCGATAGTATTTCCATAGGAAATATTATCGATTATCGATAGTATTTCCATAGGAAATATTATCGATTATCGATAGTATTTCCATGAGAAGTACTATCGAGAATAGATAATATTTCCATGGGAAATATTATCGAGAATCGATAATATTTCCATAGAAATACTATCGATAATCGATAATATTTCCATGGGAAATATTATCGAGAATCGATAATATTTCCATAGAAATACTATCGATAATCGATAATATTTCCATGGGAAATACTATAGAGAATCGATAATATTTCCATGGGAAATACTATCGATAATCGATAATATTTCCATGGGAAATACTATCGAGAATCGATAATATTTCCATGGGAAATACTATCGAGAATCGATAATATTTCCATGGGAAATACTATCGAGAATCGATAATATTTCCATGGGAAATACTATCGAGAATCGATAATATTTCCATGGGAAATACTATCGAGAATCGATAATATTTCCATGGGAAATACTATCGAGAATCGATAATATTTCCATGGGAAATACTATCGAGAATCGATAATATTTCCATGGGAAATACTATCGAGAATCGATAATATTTCCATGGGTTTAATTCCACTTTTTTTCACCTTTGACTCTCCAGGATTATGGCTTAATGAGGAGATGGATGGTGGGACCCATTAAGTCTAAAATAAACCTGAAAACCTCGAAGAAGTCTACGAAGTTTCGAGTAGGGAAGAAGGGTTCGTGTGTCCCAACACAGGAGAAAATGGGACTTAATTTTTGAAAAAGGAACAAATCTTTGGAGCCTCGACTCAAGACTAAATTAACACTGAAAACCTCCAAGATATTTTCGAAGTTTCGAGTTGGGAAGGAGGGTACTTGGATCTCATCAAAGGAGAAAATGGCACTTAATTATTGGAAATGGAACAAATCTTTGGAGCCTCGAAGAAAATGAGGATGATACTTGAACTACTAAAAAATCTTGAGGGGTCCTACAAATCTCGAAGAAGGAGAAAGGATTCTCCGAGGAGTGGAAGGGTTCTTGAATGTTATCACGGGAGAAAATTGGTCTTAATTTTTGAAAATGGAACAAACCTTTGTGGCCTCGAAGAAAATAAGGACAATGCTTGAACTACCAAAAAGTCTGGAGGGGGTCCTACAAATCTCGAAGAAGGAGAAAGGATTCTTCGAAAAGACCATTGAAGTCTCGAAATATAAGTGAGAGCATTTAAAGTCTGGAGGGGTCCTACAAATCTCGAAAAAGGAGAAAGGATTCTCCGAGGAGGGGAAAATGTCACTGAAGTCTCGAAATTCGATTGAGGGCATTTTAAGGGAGAATCTCCGTCTAGCCTCCAAAAAAATTATGAATTTAATTTTATTTAAAGTTTTAATTCTTTTTTCCAACGCCTACCTCTCTCCCCCTGCATTTCACTCAACAATTCCTCTTTAAAATTTTTTTTTTGTAAAATTCCTTCTTCAGAAAACATGAAAATATGTTTCAAGAGGCCTTTAGGCTCTACATTTATTTGAAACGAAAAAATGTTTTTTCGTGCCTTTGAAGTTTGGGTTTTTTTTTTGGGAGAAGAGGTAACTGCTTCATTTCCATCACGGCTCCTTTATTTTTGTTTTTTTATTTCTCTTGTTCTTCTTGTTATCCAAATCCCTGTAATGAGAGTACATTGTTCGCGAGTATTTTTTTCTTTTTTGTTCTTTGGTGTTTAGTACTTCCAGGAATTTGTGGCCTCCTGCTTGTATCCCATGTGTATCGATGTGTGTGTTCGCCTGGTCTTACGATTTTATGTTATTCTAATCCTGAAATCCTTTGGGATGTAAAAATGCAAAAGATAACAGCAACCCAAGGTAGATAGGGAGAGGGATAAATGGGGGGGGGGGGTGGGGAAAAGGATTCTGTTGTCATGGATGCTGAGAATCTGCTGCTGAACATTTTAACGATATGCAGTCAATATTAAGCCATAAATATTGTCAATGCCTTTTGTGGCATGGATGGGATTTTCAATTCCATTTCATTCACTAATCTTTAGAAAAAATGTCAAGCTAAGATTTATGCATGGCAGGACTCTAAAGGAGCTGCAGGGACATGATATATGCCATGGATAGCTGAAAGGGCGCACAATAATTAGCAGGACTTTATATGAATTTGATGATGGGATTAGTTTTACTACTATCTTTATTATGTTAGAGGAAGGGGTCCTTTAAAGGGACATAAAAAGGATTTAAGTTGGAGAATTTATTATATATTTGCAGGGCCATTTTTCAAATATAAAATCCACAATTTTATATTTGAATAAGAGTCATTGATGTACTTGTCTTTATCCAACATTTCCATGTAATTTTGGAAGTTGCAACTTTCTCCTTTGCCATGTCCTTTAATATCCTTTTCTTGACTTATTAAACATGTTTGCCAAATTGACTCCCAAAGCCATATAATTGATTATTTTCTCTCGTTCCTTCTTTTTTTTTGGTTCCTTTCTTCTGTTCCACTCCGATGCTCTGCTTTTCAAATTCAATCAAACAGTTACCAGGAAATTGTTGTGACGTTCATTTTCCCATTATAAGTCCAATTTGGATGCTCCCAAAGGAAAAGAGAAAAAACACAACCAACAACAACAACAGCAGCAACGAGCAACACAAGCGGGTATCTGGGTATCGTTCATAATTTCCAATAATGTGAAATCGTGCGTTAAAGAAAAACAGGAAAAAATGTTTGCCAAACAGTTGCTACTAATTTAAGGCAATGGCTTAAAAGGACTATTTGCAAGTATTTTTAATTTTTTTCAAGGACTTTAAAACTTTAAAATAAGACTATTTTAAAAAAAAATTATAAAATACTTTGCGGACTATGAACATATTAAAAGCCCTTGGAAAAGTCGCTTTTAAATATTTTTTTCAAGGTCCTGTTTCAAGGAATATTTGTCAAGACCTCAAGGACCTACAACGTGGATTTCAAGAAATACTTTCCAAGGGGTCAAGAATTTCATTTTTTAAGGCCCTTACAGGCCCTCACGAGGTCCTCGAGAACAAAACTTTTAAAAAACTTTTTAAGGACCTCAAGATCTTTAAAAGTTAATTTTTAAACAATATTGAAAGAGAATTTTTAAAAAGTATTTTTCAAGGATTTCAAAACTTTTAAGATTGAATTTTCACAATTATTTTCTTAAAGGAATAAAACGTCTTTAAAATTGCATTATTTAAATAATTTTTTTAAGGACCTAAAGTACTTTTAAATCTGGATTTAAAAAATTATCAACGGGGCGAATTTTTTTAAGGACCTAAAGTACTTTAAACGTGGTATTAAGAATCGAGGACTTCAAACGCGGATTTTTTACAAAATATTGAAGTCATTTAAGCGTGGACCTCAGGGCATTTAAGTGTTGAGTTTTAAAGATTTTTTTTCCAAGGACTTTGAGGACTTCTAACTTGGATTTTTGAAAAGTATATTTTTTCAAGGACCACATGGACTTCAAACGTGGCTTTTCAAAGAATAATTCTTCACACACCTAAAGTACTCAAAACGTAGATTTTTAAAAAATATTTTTTTTCAAGGATGTCAAGGACTTCAAATGTGGATTTTTGAGGATTAATTTTTCAAGGACCTCGAGGCCTTCAAATGTAGATTTTCTAAAGAAGATTTTTTCTAGGACCTTGAGGACTTAAAGCTTTGATTTTTTAAAGATTTTTTCACGGACTTCTATCGTGGCTTGTTTAAAAAATATTTTTGAAGTACCTCGAGAACTTCAAACGTGGATTTTTTAAAGAATACTTTTAAAGGACCTTTAGACATTTAAACGTAGATTTTTCAAAAAAAAAAAATTGTTGATAGAATTCGAGGACTTTAGACGTGGATTTTTTAAAGAATACTTTTCAAGGACCTCGAGAACTTAAAACGTGGATTTTTTAAAGAATATTTTTAAGGACCTTTAGGCATTAAAATGTGCATTTTTTAAAAAATACTTTTGAAGGACCTCAAGGAGTTCAAACTTGAATTTCTTGAAGAATAGTTTTTCACCGAACTCAAGGATCTCAAACATGGATATTTTAAAGCATAATTTTTCAAAAAATATTTTTTCAAGGACCTCAAACGTGGACTTTTTTAAGAATTTTCCAAATACATCATTCGTGGATTTTTTAAGAATAATTTTTCAAGGACCTCAAACGTGGAAACTTGAATAAAGGACCTCAAAGAGTGACTTTTTAAAAAAAGAACCTCCAAAAGTGGATTTTTCAAGAACCTCTAAGACTGTTTTTTTTTTAAAAAAAGGCCTCCAAATGTGGATTTTTCAAGGACCTTCAAAAGTGGATTTTTTACTGAATAATTATTCAAAGACCTCAAGGAGCTAAAACGTGATATTTTAAAGAATAACTTTTCAAAAAAAAAATCGTCAAGGACCCAAACATGGATTTTTTAAAAAAAAACGCCAAGGACGTCAAACGTGGATTTTTTTAAAGGAATCGTCAAAGACCTCAAACGTGGACTTTCTAGAAAAATCAACAAGGACCTCAAATGTGGTCTTTCTACAAAAATCGTCAAGGACATCAAACGTGGACTTTCTAAGAAAATCGTCAAGGACCTCAAACATGGACTTTCTAAAAAATCGTTAAGGACCTCAAACTTCAATTTTTTAAAGAATTTTGTCAAAGACCTCAAAGGTGGATTTTTGAAAAATTTTTCCCAAGAAACGTGGATTTTTTAAAAAAATTTTCTCAAGGATTAAGAAACGTGGATTTTTTAAAGAATTTTTCTCAAGGATCAAGAAACGTGGATTTTTTAAAGAATTTTTCTCAAGGATCAAGAAACGTGGATTTTTTAAAGAATTTTTCTCAAGGACCAAGAAACGTGGATTTTTTCAAGAATTTTTCTTAAGGACCAAGAAACGTGGATTTTTTAAAGAATTTTTCTCAAGGACCAAGAAACGTGGATTTTTTAACGAATTTTTCCAAGGACCAAGAAACGTGGATTTTTTAAAGAATTTTTCTCAAGGAACTCAAACCTGGAGTTTTTATAGAATTTTTCTCAAGGACTCCAAACGTAGATTTTTTATTTTTATTTATTAAGGTTTTTTTAAATTCTTCTCAAGGACCAACAGCCTAAGAAACGTGAATTTTTTAAAGATTTTTTTTAAGAACCAACAGCCCAGGAAACTTTGATTTTTTAAAGAATTGTTCTATGAAATTATAAAAATATGTCAGTCCAAATGTAATTACCCCATTCAAAACTATTATTTTATTTAACTACTTTATAAAATAAATCCTTTGCCGTTAATGGTTAGCTCTCATTCCCCAAAAAACGCAACTTTAACATTTCATAATAATTAAAAATAAAAAAACTGAAATAAATTTTACAAACTTGCATTTGCCATTCCCCCTGGAGCTGATAATAAAAATGCTATAAAAATAACAACAGTTGCGAGTGGAATCTGCAGCTGCAACGGCACTTTTCAGGAATATGTTGGGAATTTTATTTTTAATTAAGTGCAGTGGCATTAAAGTTATTAAGTGTAAATGTCATCCCGCAATTGTTTCACTGTGAAAAAGAGATAACATTTATTAATTTATGAAGAGTATTTGGCAAATTGATTTTTCATTTTAAAAATAAAAGTACATTAAATAATTTTTATTGGGAATTTATCGATTTTTTATGGGAATTTATAAAGAATCCTACACAATTTTTATATATTTTTTTCTGTTTTTTTTTTTTTTTTTTTTTTTTCATGTATTTTTGGTTATTTTTAGAATTGTCTCTTTTTAATTAGAATTTATAAAAAAAAACTGCATGGCATTTTTGTTTTGTGAATTATTTATTTTCCTAAATTTGCAATTCAATTATCCGTTATTACCATTTTACGGCCATTCCCCTCCCATTGATCGCTTAAATTAATGCGTTCAAAAGCCTTTGACTCTTAGACTTCCAACAGCCAAAAAATAAATCTCCAAATCTCACTATCCAATGGATAGAAAGAAATATGTATGTATGTATGTACGTTTGTTTATTTTCCCCTCACAAAGTCCATGAGTTAAACGACAACAGACAAGTTCGATTAACCGTATCCATGATAGTTCTCAAGTACAAGTACGCCCCCTCCACACAAGAGAGCCACAGCATTTCGTTCCATTCGTTTCATAAACATAGTTGACACACAACACACACTCACATAGCAAGTATTTTCTTTTGTTGTTATTACCAATTTTTCATAATTATATCAATACAAAAATAACAAAAAAAAAAAAAAAACATAACATGAAAACCACCCCAACAACAGCAGCAACAACAAAAACACTTATTAAACAACGTCGAAAGGTGTTGGCAAAGCAACATAAAAAAGCAATAACAACAACAGGTGTTTTTCATTTTTGCGGCGAATTGTGGGAAAATCCTCTCTTCAGTAAAATTTTCTCCCTCTCTAAATCTCTTTAGTTGGAGAGCACATTGAGTGAGCCTACAATGAGATGGCAGAGAGAATATATAAAAACATAGAATTTAACATTTTCTGTTGATTAACAGAAATTTTAAGAGATGCTTCTATTCAATCACATCTGAATAGAGATATCGAAAAACATTAAAATGAAGGTTTTCGGGTTCTAGAAAATCTAATCTAAAATCTATATATTTGGATGTCCTTGAAAAAAAAACTAAAAAAATCCACATTTCTTGGTCCTTGAGAAAAATTCCTTAAAAAATCCACGTTTCATGGGCTGTTGATCCTTGAGAAAATTTCTTTAAAAAAGTCTACGTTGGTCCTTGAGAAAATTTCTTTAAAAAAGTCTACGTTTCTTGGTTCTCGAGAAAAATTCTCTAAAAATCCACGTTTCTTGGTTCTCGAGGAAAATTCTTTAAAAATCCACGTTTCTTGGTCTATTGGTCCCTGAGAAAAATTCTTTAAAAAATCCAAGTTTCTTGGTCTATTGGTCCCTGAGAAAAATTCTTTAAAAAATCCAAGTTTCTTGGTCTATTGGTCCCTGAGAAAAATTCTTTAAAAAATCCAAGTTTCTTGGTCTATTGGTCCCTGAGAAAAATTCTTTAAAAAATCCACGTTTCACGGTCCTTGAGAAAAATTCTTTAAAAAATCCACGATTCACGGTCCTTGAGAAAAATTCTTAAAAAAAATCCACGTTTCTTGGCCTGTTGGTCCTTGAGAAAAATTCTTTAAAAAAATCCACGTTTCTTGGCCTGTTGGTCCTTGAGAAAAATTCTTTAAAAAATCCACGTTTCTTGGGCTGTTGGTACTTTAAAAAATCCACGTTTCCTGGGCTGTTGGTCCTTGAGAAAAATTCTTTAAAAAATCCACGTTTCCTGGGCTGTTGGTCCTTGAGAAAAATTCTTTAAAAAATCCACGTTTCTTGGGCTGTTGGTACTTTAAAAAATCCACATTTCCTGGGCTGTTGGTCCTTGAGAAAAATTCTTTAAAAAATCCACGTTTCTTTGGCTGTTGGTTGTTGGGAAAAATTCTTCAAAAAATCCACGTTTCCTGGGCTGTCGGTTGTTGAGAAAAATTCTTTAAAAAATCCACGTTTCTTGGGCTGTTGTTTGTTGGGAAAAATTCTTTAAAAAATCCACGTTTCTTGGTCTGTTGATCCTTGAGAAAAATTCTTTAAAAAATCCACGTTTCCTGGGCTGTTGGTCCTTGAGAAAAATTCTTTAAAAAATCCACGTTTCTTGAGATGTTGGTCCTTGAGAAAATTATGTTAAAAAATTCACGTTTCCTGGCCTGTTGGTCCTTGACAAAAATTTTTTAAAAAATCCATGTTTCCTGGGCTGTTGATCCTTGAGAAAAATTCTTTAAAAAATCCACGTTTCCTGGGCTGTTGATCCTTGAGAAAAATTCTTTAAAAAAATATACGTTCTTTGGTCCTTGAGGAAATTTTTTAAAAAAATCCTCGTTTCTTGATCCTTGAGAAAAAATCTTTAAAAAATCCACGTTTCTTGGGCTGTTGGTCCTTGAGAAAAAATCTTTAAAAAATCCACGTTTCTTGGGCTGTTGGTCCTTGAGAAAAAATCTTTAAAAAATCCACGTTTCTTGGGCTGTTGGTCCTTGAGAAAAAATCTTTAAAAAATCCACGTTTCTTGGGCTGTTGGTCCTTGAGAAAAAATCTTTAAAAATCCACGTTTCTTGGGCTGTTGGTCCTTGAGAAAAAATCTTTAAAAAATCCACGTTTCTTGGGCTGTTGGTCCTTGAGAAAAAATCTTTAAAAAATCCACGTTTCTTGGGCTGTTGGTCCTTGAGAAAAAATCTTTAAAAAATCCACGTTTCTTGGGCTGTTGGTCCTTGAGAAAAATCTTTAAAAAATCCACGTTTCTTGGGCTGTTGGTCCTTGAGAAAAAATCTTTAAAAAATCCACGTTTCTTGGGCTGTTGGTCCTTGAGAAAAAATCTTTAAAAAATCCACGTTTCTTGGGCTGTTGGTCCTTGAGAAAAAATCTTTAAAAAATCCACGTTTCTTGGGCTGTTGGTCCTTGAGAAAAAATCTTTAAAAAATCCACGTTTCTTGGGCTGTTGGTCCTTGAGAAAAAATCTTTAAAAAATCCACGTTTCTTGGGCTGTTGGTCCTTGAGAAAAAATCTTTAAAAAATCCACGTTTCTTGGGCTGTTGGTCCTTGAGAAAAAATCTTTAAAAAATCCACGTTTCTTGGGCTGTTGGTCCTTGAGAAAAAATCTTTAAAAAATCCACGTTTCTTGGGCTGTTGGTCCTTGAGAAAAAATCTTTAAAAAATCCACGTTTCTTGGGCTGTTGGTCCTTGACAAAAAATTTTTAAAAATCCACGTTTCTTGGGCTGTTGGTCCTTGAGAAAAAATCTTTAAAAAATCCACGTTTCTTGGGCTGTTGGTCCTTGAGAAAAAATCTTTAAAAAATCCACGTTTCTTGGGCTGTTGGTCCTTCACAAAAAATCTTTAAAAATCCACGTTTCTTGGGCTGTTGGTCCTTGACAAAAAATCTTTAAAAAATCCACGTTTCTTGGGCTCTTGGTCCTTGAGAAAAAATCTTTAAAAAATCCACGTTTCTTGGGCTGTTGGTCCTTGACAAAAAATCTTTAAAAATCCACGTTTCTTGGGCTGTTGGTCCTTGAGAAAAAATCTTTAAAAAATCCACGTTTCCTGGGCGGTTGGTTGTTGAGAAAAATTCTTTAAAAATCCACGTTTCTTGGGCTGTTAGTCCTTCAGAAAAAATCTTTAAAAAATCCACGTTTCTTGGGCTGTTGGTCCTTGAGAAAAATTCTTTAAAAAAATCCACGTTCCTTGGTCCTTAAGATTTTTTTTTAAAAATCCACGTTTCTTGGGCTGTTTGTCCTTGAGAAAAATTCTTTAAAAAATCCACGTTTCCTGGGCTGTTGGTCCTTGAGAAAAATTCTTTAAAAAATCGACTTTTCCTGGGCTGTTGGTTGTTGAGAAAAATGCTTAAAAAAATCCACGTTTCTTGAGATGTTGATCCTTGAGATTTTTTTTTTTTAAATCCACGTTTTTTGGTCCATGAGAAAAATTCTTCAAAAAATACACGTTTCTTTCTCCTTGAGAAAAATTCTTTAAAAAATCCACGTTCCTTGGTCCTTGAGAAAAATTCTTTAAAAAATCCATGTTCCTTGGTCCTTGAGAAAAATTCTTTAAAAATCCTCGTTCCTGGTCCTTGAGAAGAATTCTTAAAAATTAATTGTTTCTTGGGCTGTTGATCCGTGAGAGGATTTCTTTGAATAATCCACGTTTCTTGAACTCTCGGTACTGTGTTTTATCTCGAAGGAAGGAGAAATCCTTAAAAAGAAAAATCAATGTTTAAAGGCCTCCATATCCTTGAAAAAAAAATATTTTTTCATAAAAATCCACATTTGAAGTCTTGGAGGTCCTTCAAAATTCTTAAAATATCAAAGTTAAATAACATTTTTAAGGACCGCCTTAATTGTTTGTTTTGTTTTCTCATTAATTTGAAATTATTTTTCTATTCTCTTCTATTTTCTTTCTAGCCATTTCCTTATTTCTATGTATTTAATTTCCTTTCCTTTCGATTGTTTCATCCTCCCTCTACTCTTTGCAGGACATATATCAAGAAAACAAAAAAACGCAACATTTATCTTTCCATTAAATTGTTGTTGTTCCACAGTTTTATTTTGCTAAAATTCCTTGACCCTCCTCCACCCTCAAGGAGTAATGCGATTTTCGTTAACTTATGGTCAACGAACCCTGGAAAAGCTGATTAACAATATGTCAGTCAGTAGACCATCAAAAACCGAAAAAAAAACGAAATGGGCCAACATTTGTTCGCCTTGCTCTCTAACAATTGCAGGTCATTTATCTATCTATCGAGCGAGACAAATCCTTGGATAGGTCATTGGAAAGGATAACTTTTGTTTAATAAGAATATTTATTTATCTCGTCTTTTTTCGATGAGGAGGAGGAGGTAAGAAAGGAGAAAAACTTGTTAAGGCCTAATGATTTGTTGTTGTTTTTTGGGGAGGGAGAGGGGAAAGGGGGCGGGGAATGACTAAAAAATCTATGCCTTGTAAAAAGGATGTTCTTTGCTCTCTGTGTTCCATGGAGAGTTATGGTGTGGGAATTTGGCCCTTTTTCTATCTTCTGCCTCCCGCCTCCTTTCCCCGTCAACATAAATCTCCATGGCTCATTACAAAAGTCAACAATCGACCATTAAAAAGTCAACACTCAACTCAAATCTCTCATCATTAATTTAAATTGTCATGGCAATTCCAATCCGCATTCATTTCGCATTCCATGTCCACATCAATTAAAATCAAATAATTAATATTTAGAAAAATGTGGCCTAGACGAGGGCGATGGGGGCCTAGCGTTTCGAATGGCAATTTGTGGTTTTCTGTTTCGTAACATTTATCGGTTTCTTGGAAAATCTTGTCTTTTGTTTTCTTTAATTAATTTTGAATTGAAGAAATCATTTTTTTAAATAAGAAATCTATACTTCTTGTTTCTCATATTCTCAAGGACACTTGAAGCAATTGTTTGCGGGTAAATAATACATTTTGTGGTACGAGGAAATTCTATTTGGGGAATTATTTCCTAGCAAGAATGGGAAATTGCCATATGACGTATAAGTGTTGATATTGTGTTTACGTCAAGGATAATATGCATTTCTCAAGGACCCCAAGGACATTAAATTTTGACTTTTTTCAAGAAACGTGGACTTTTTAAAGGATTTTTTCTCAAGGACAAACAGACCAAGTTACGCGGATTTTTAAAGAATTTTTTTTTTTCAAGAAGCAACAGGCCAAGAAACAAGGATTTTTTAAAGAATTTTTCTCAAGGACCAACAGGCCATTAAACGTGGATTTATTTAAAGAATTTTTCCTAAGGACCAACAGGCCAAGAAACCTGAATTTTTTAACGAATTTTGCTCAAAGACCAACAACCCAAGAAACGAGAATTTTTTAACGAATTTTTCTCAAGGACCAACAGACCAAGAAACGTGGATTTTTTTAACGAATTTTTCTCAAGGACCAACAGCCCATGAAACGTGGATTTATTTAAAGAATTTTTCTCAAGGACCAACAGCCCAAGAAACGTGGATTTTTAAAAGGATTTTTCTCAAGGACCAACAGCCCAAGAAATGAGGATTTTTTAACGAATTTTTCTCAAGGACAACCAGCCCAAGAAACCTGAATTTTTAAAAGAAATTTTCTCAAGGACCAACAACCCAAAAAAATAGATTTTTTAAAGGATTTTTCTCAAGGACAACCAGCCCAAGAAACGTGGATTTTTAAAGAATTTTTTTCAAGGACCAACAGCCCAAGAAACGTGGATTTTTTAAAGAATTTTTCTCAAGGACCAACAGCCCAAGAAACGTGGATTTTTTAAAGGATTTTTCTCAAGGACCAAAAGCCCCAGAAACGGATGTTTGAACGATTTTTTCTCAGGGACCAACAGCCCAAGAAACGGATGTTTGAACGATATTTTCTCAGGGACCAAAAGCCCATGAAAGTGATTTTTACAGGATTTTCTCAAGGACCAACAGCCCAAGAAAGTGATTTTTACAGGATTTTTCTCAAGGACCAACAGCCCAAGACAGTTGGATTTTTTTAAAGATTTTTTCTCAACAACCAACAGCCCAAGAAACGTGGATTTTTTAAAGAATTTTTCTCAAGGACTAACAGCCCTAGACATTTGGATTTTTTAAAGGATTTTCTCAAGGACCAACAGCCCAAAAAAATTTTCAAATATTATTTTTTCTTGGACCTTTACGAATTTTAACATATTTTTTAAAATATTTTTTTTAAGAATCACGAGACAATTTTTAAAAAATGTTTCCGAAGACTTTAAACAATTTTATTCAGTGATTTTACAAAAATAAATCGTGGATATTTTAAATAATTTTTTTGAAGGACATCATGACCCTTAACCACAATGACCGTAAAACGTTGACTTTTTAAATATTTTACTTTTCAATGACTTTATTGCCATAAAACGTGGATTTTTTAAATAATATTTTTCAAGGATTTCATGACAAAAAAACGTGATTTTTTTTAAATCATTTTTCTTTTTTCAAAGTCTTTAAGACCTCGAATTTTTAAATATTTTTCATAAATAATTTATTTTCAAGGACTTCTTGAGTACTTAGTTCCTGCCCAAAAACTTATTCAAAAATAAAAGGAATTTTTTTTCATTGGTATGCACATCTGGCGTATGAGTATCGACAACATTCATACGCCCCCATGGAAATTCCTAGAATACAAATATTTTAAAAATCGATTTTTTCTTCTTTTCTCCAAATTCAAAATTCTATCAAAATTTCTTACACTTGAATCTCAATATTAAAGCGTATTTTTTAATATTTTCTCACAACAAAAAGGATTTCCAAATGTCTACAGCAACACGTCATTACCATTGCAAATTCTCTGAAATAAAAAAAAACTCAAAATTGGGAATAATTTTTTTTCGTTTCCATGAAATTTAATGAATTTATTATTGCATTGCCAATAGATTGCTGTTTGCCGGCTGGGCTGGCTGTTCTTGAAAAGGGTCTCCAGGCTCCGATGAAGCAATAAAACAAAATTTGTTGATTATAAAAAAAATCTCGATTTGTTGTTGCCAGGTAAAATATGCTTAGAATTTTTTCTCTCTTTTTGTTGCTAGCAACATTTTCAATAAAACTCTTGGCAGCGTTGTTTGTAGAAAATGTAATTATAATTTCTGGGAAATTTTTTTTTCGGTTGTATGTTTGTATTGGTTTTATTTTTTGGGAGGCCAATTTGAGGAGTTCTTCTGTCTTCTATGTTTTTTTCTTTTTATAATCAGCTTTACTTTGACCCTTGTATTTTTAGGAGAGAATTTGAATATTTTGTTGATGTTTGTTTTTTGTTTATGAACATTTCATGTTTATTCTGACCAATGACCTTTTTCGAAAAGAAATTTTACACAAGAACACTTCCTAGCAAAAAAAAAAATGTATACACTGTTTTTA
This sequence comes from Musca domestica, assembly GCF_030504385.1. Classification (NCBI taxonomy): domain Eukaryota; kingdom Metazoa; phylum Arthropoda; class Insecta; order Diptera; family Muscidae; genus Musca; species Musca domestica. Next base: position 7,236,852 of record NW_026712286.1, on the reverse strand, counting down.
CTTTTCGGGGATTTCAGCCAAAAATGAATGTCTTACTCTTATTGCCTGATTTCTTTTTCAATGACCAAATGTAGATTTACAAAAGAGTTTTCTCAAGGACCAAGCCCAAGAAACGTGGATTTTTTAAAGATTTTTTCTGAAATTCCTACAACCCAAGAAACGGGGATTTATTTTAAAGGATTTTTTCTCAAGGACCAACAGCCCGAGAAACGTGGATTTTTAAAGAATTTTTCTCAGGGAGCAACAATCCAAGAAACGTGGATTTTTTAAAGAATTTTTCTCAAGGACCAACAGCCCAAGAAACTTGGATTTTTTAAAGAATTTTTCTCAAGGACCAACAGCCCAAGAAACGTGGATTTTTTTAAAGAATTTTTCTCAAGGACCAACAGCCCTAGAAACGTGGATTTTTTAAAGAATTTTTCTCAAGGACCAACAGACCAAGAAATGTGGATTTTTTAAAGAATTTTTCTCAAGGACCAACAACCCAAGGAACGTGAATTTTTTAAAGAATTTTTCTCAAGGTCCAACAGCCCAAGAAATGTGGATTTTTTAAAGAATTTTTCTCAAGGTCCAACAGCCCAAGAAACGTGGATTTTTTAAAGAATTTTTCTCAAGGTCCAACAGCCCAAGAAACGTGGATTTTTTAAAAAATTTTTCTCAAGGACCAACAGCCCAAGAAACGTGGATTTTTTAAAGAATTTTTTTCTTAAGAACCCAGACCCAAAGAAACGTGGATTTTTTAAAAAATTTTTCTCAAGGACCAACAGCCCAAGAAACGTGGATTTTTTAAAGAATTTTTTTCTTAAGAACCCAGACCCAAAGAAACGTGGATTTTTTAAAGAATTTTTTTCTTAAGAACCCAGACCCAAAGAAACGTGGATTTTTTAAAGAATTTTTTTCTTAAGAACCCAGACCCAAAGAAACGTGGATTTTTTAAAGAATTTTTTTCTTAAGAACCCAGACCCAAAGAAACGTGGATTTTTTAAAGAATTTTTTTCTTAAGAACCCAGACCCAAAGAAACGTGGATTTTTTAAAGAATTTTTTTCTTAAGAACCCAGACCCAAAGAAACGTGGATTTTTTAAAGAATTTTTTTCTTAAGAACCCAGACCCAAAGAAACGTGGATTTTTTAAAGAATTTTTTTCTTAAGAACCCAGACCCAAAGAAACGTGGATTTTTTAAAGAATTTTTTTCTTAAGAACCCAGACCCAAAGAAACGTGGATTTTTTAAAGAATTTTTTTCTTAAGAACCCAGACCCAAAGAAACGTGGATTTTTTAAAGAATTTTTTTCTTAAGAACCCAGACCCAAAGAAACGTGGATTTTTTAAAGAATTTTTTTCTTAAGAACCCAGACCCAAAGAAACGTGGATTTTTTAAAGAATTTGTTTTAAGGACAAACAGCCCGAGAAACGTGGATTTTTTAATGAATGTTTTCTCAAGGACCCTAAGGTATTTAAACGTGGATTTTTTAAAGAATTTTTCTCAAGGACCTCAAGGTATTTAAACGTGGATTTTTTAAAGAATTTTTCTCAAGGACCAACAGCCCAAGAAACGTGGATTTTTTAAAGAATTTTTCTCAAGGACCCCAAGGTCTTTAAACGTGGATTTTTTAAAGAATTTTTCTCAAGGACCAACAGCCCAAGAAACGTGGATTTTTTAAAGAATTTTTCTCAAGGACCCCAAGGTCTTTAAACGTGGATTTTTTAAAGAATTTTTCTCAAGGACCAACAGCCCAAGAAACGTGGATTTTTTAAAGAATTTTTCTCAAGGACCCCAAGGTCTTTAAACGTGGATTTTTTAAATAATTTTTCTCAAGGACCAACAGCCCAAGAAACGTGGATTTTTTAAAGAATTTTTCTCAAGGTCCCCAAGGTCTTTAAACGTGGATTTTTTAAAGAATTTTTCTCAAGGACCAACAGCCCAAGAAACGTGGATTTTTTAAAGAATTTTTCTCAAGGACCAACAGCCCAAGAAACGTGGATTTTTTAAAGAATTTTTCTCAAGGACCCCAAGGTCTTTAAACGTGGATTTTTAAAGAATTTTTCTCAAGGACCAACATCCTAATTTACGTGGATTTTTTAAAGAATTTTTCTCAAGGACCAACAGCCCAAGAAACGTGGATTTTTTAAAGAATTTTTCTCAAGGACCAACAGCCCAAGAAACGTGGATTTTTAAAGAAATTTCTCAAAGTCCAACAGCGCAATAAACGTGGATTTTTAAAGAATTTTTCTCAAGGACCAACATCCTAATTTACGTGGATTTTTAAAGAAATTTCTCAAAGTCCAACAGCGCAATAAACGTGGATTTTTGAAAGATTTTTTCTCAAGGACCAACAGCCCAATAAACATGGATTTTTTAAAGAATTTTTCTCAAGGACCCAGAGCCAAAGCAACGTGGATTTTTTAAAGAATTTTTCTCAAGGACCAACAGCCCAAGAAACGTGGATTTTTTAAAGAATTTTTCTCAAGGACCAACAGCCCAAGAAACGTGGATTTTTTAAACAATTTTTCTCAAGGACCAACAGCCCAAGAAACGTGTATTTTTTAAACAATTTTTCTCAAGGACCAACAGCTCAAGAAACGTGGATTTTTTAAAGAATTTTTCTCAAGGACCCCAAGGTCTTTAAACGTGGATTTTTTAAAGAATTTTTCTCAAGGACCAACAGCCCAAGAAATGTGGATTTTTTAAAGAATTTTTCTCAAGGACCCCAAGGTCTTTAAACGTGGATTTTTTAAAGAATTTTTCTCAAGGACCAACAGCCCAAGAAACGTGGATTTTTTAAAGAATTTTTCTCAAGGACCCCAAGGTCTTTAAACGTGGATTTTTTAAAGAATTTTTCTCAAGGACCAACAGCCCAAGAAACGTGGATTTTTTAAAGAATTTTTCTCAAGGACCAACAGCCCAAGAAACGTGGATTTTTTAAAGAATTTTTCTCAAGGACCAACAGCCCAAGAAACGTGGATTTTTAAAGAAATTTCTCAAAGTCCAACAGCGCAATAAACGTGGATTTTTAAAGAATTTTTCTCAAGGACCAACAGCCAAGAAACATGGATTTTTTAAAGAATTCTTCTCAAGGACCAACAGCCCAAGAAACGTGGATTTTTTAAAGATTTTTTCTCAAGGACCAACAGCCCAAGAAACATGGATTTCTTAAAGAATTTTTCTCAAGGACCAACAGCCTGAGAAACGTGGATTTTTTAAAGAATTTGTTTTAAAGATTTTTTTTAAGGACCAACATCCCAAGAAACATGGATTTTTTAAAGAATTCTTCTCAAGGACCAACAGCCCAAGAAACGTGGATTTTTTAAAGAATTTTTCTCAAGGACCAACAGCCCAAGAAACGTGGAATTTCTAATGGATTTTTCTCAAGGACCAACAGCCCAAGAAACGTGGAATTTCTAATGGATTTTTCTCAAGGACCAACAGCCCAAGAAACGTGGATTTTTTAAAGAATTTTTCTCAAGGACCAAGTAATGTGGATTTTTTAAAGATTTTTTCTCAAGGACCAAGAAACGTGGATTTTCGAAAGATTTTTTCTCAAGGACCAAGAAACGTGGATTTTTGAAAGATTTATTCTCAAGGACCAAGAAACGTGGATTTTTTAAAGATTTTTTCTCAAAGACCAAGAAACGTAGATTTTTGAAAGATTTATTCTCAAGGACCAAGAAACGTGGATTTTTTAAAGATTTTTTCTCAAAGACCAAGAAATGTAGATTTTTGAAAGATTTATTCTCAAGGACCAAGAAACGTGGATTTTTGAAAGATTTTTTTCAAGGACCAACAGCCCAGGAAACGTGGATTTTTTAAAGAATTTTTCTCAAGGATCAATGATTCAAGACAAATTATATTTTACATTTTTCGACGGCGTATAATTAATAAAATAATAATATTTATCATACGCCCCCATGTCTCCAAATAAAATTACTCATACACCCCATATTTTTTAGAAAATATTATTTGAATTACATCCTTTTCCTTCTCACCCTCCCTTTCGAGTTGAAAAATACATTTTGTTTATTTTTTGTGCAAATCCCTGCTACTAATGGTGCCTGTCGAAAACTTGCAATTCAAACTTGCAATAGACTATTGTCCATGGTTACAACAAATTCAGCAGCACAATCTTGCACTAACAAATCTCTGTTGTGAAATCTTCACATGCCAAGCAGGAAAAAATATATGAATACCCCCAAAAAGTATGCTACAAAAAAAAGAGATGCTATGGAACAGCCCCAGGATAAGATGTTCTAACAGCAAAATCATGGGGATAATAAATGTTCTCTGTTTGTTTGGTTGTTTATGTTTACGTGGCAACAACTACATCATATATGTGTCAGTGTGTGTGTGTGCATGTAAGCAGACAGAAAAACAAAGAAAAACCTAGCAACAACAACAACAAGGATGCACCCAGTGCATAATGGCAAATCTCTCGTTTCTTGTAAACATTTTTTTGGTTGCCATGGAAAATGTTTTTTTTTTTTTTTTGGCATGGCTTAAAATCAAGCAGCTACATAAAGAGTTTAAACAAGCAGCTACTACGAGAATTGAATAGAGTGTTCTTCAGAGCTTGATACACATAATTTTGAAATGTTAGAACCAAATGATGATGATGTTGCCACAGGAGAACTAAAACAATAGACCTGGTAGGTGGTGGGGAGGGAGGGCTTGGCCATAGTTTATGGAAATTTGAAGAAATGCTTTTGAATACACAGAAAATGTCCTTGAAAATCATAGTTATGGCAACAAGTTATGAGTGAATGCAATCCAAATAAATTGGTTTAATATTTCCCTGAAATCAAGAAGAATATATGAGGAATTTTTGGGTAATAATTTACTGAGAATATGATTTAAGGAGATTTTTTGAAATAAAGAGCTAATAGCAGTAGAATGACAAATAAATAGCAGGGACGTATGAATAACGACAAAACGTATACGCAATGAAGTACCAAGAATTCATTTCATACAATTTTGTATTTTTATTATTTTTTTTATTAATTAATTTATTTTCTTATTTTTATTTATTTATTTATTTATTTATTTATTTATTTATTTATTTATTTATTTATTATTATTATTATTATTATTATTATTATTATTATTATTATTATTATTATTATTATTATTATTATTATTATTATTATTATTATTATTATTATTATTATTATTATTATTTTTATTTTTATTATTATTAATATTATTATTATTATTATTTTTTTTTTTTTTTTTTTTTTTTTTTTTTTTTTTTTTTTTTTGGAGGCACGATTAATCTTTTATGAAGTTAAATTCTAACGATCTATAGCCCCAAAAATACGTTTTTTAAAGGACTTTTTTCCTAAAATACTCAGGAAGAAAACTGGATTTTTCGAGAACATTTCTAGAACTGTGGACTTGTAAAGATTTCTTTAAATATCAAACAGTCTTAGAAATTGGATTCCTTACAGAATTTTCTTCAAGTACTAACAGCCCATGAAACGTGGAATATTAAGGAATAAAAAAGTAAAAAATATAAATTTATAAAACACTTTGCTTGGGGCCAAATATCCTGAGAAACATCGATTTTTCTAGAGAACCAAACATGAATTCATCAAATAATTTTTCTCGAGGATCAGTCACTCAAAAAACATGGACTATTTTAAAAATTTTATAAAGGACCTACACTAGATTTTTTTAAAGATTTTTTGAAGGACCTATACTGAATTCGCTTAAGACCTTTCTGATAGACCATGGGTGGCATTTTTGAAGCACGAAACAGAGAATGTTCAAAACAACATTTCTCGAGGCCCAAAGGTTCATTTTTTAAATATTTTTCCTATTTCTACCAGTGATTTCTTAATATTTCTCATCAAGGACCAACAGCGGATTTTTTTTTTAATATTTATCATCAAGGACAGACAGGAGGAATTTTTCTAGAGTGCCAATAGTGGGGTTTTATACAGTTTTCCTCAAGAGTCAACAATAGTTTTCTGTAGAATTTATATCAATTTCTATCTCGAAGACCAAATTTAGAGATTATTATTTTTTTTTTTTTTTTTTTTTTTTTTTTTTGGAAGACTAAATTTGGATTCGTAAAGAGATTTTCTCGAAGACCGCAGGTGGAGTTTTTCGAGGTTATATATAAATTTTTCGTCACCGGCAAATAGCGGATTTTCTAAGATTTTTTTTTTTTTAAGATTTTTTGAAGAACCTATACTGAATTCGCTTAAGACCTTTATGATAGACCAAGGGTGGCACTTTTGAAGCACCAACAGAGAATATTCATAACAACATTTCTTGAGGCCCAAAGGTTCCTTTTTTTAAATATTTTTCCTATTTCTACCAGTGATTTCTTAATATTTATAATCAAGGACCAACAGCGGATTTTTTTTTTTAATATTTATCATCAAGGACAAACAGCGGATTTTTTTGAGGAATTTTTCTAGAGTGCCAATAGTGGGGTTTTATACAGTTTTCCTCAAGAGCCAACAATAATTTTCTGTAGAATTTATATCAATTTCTATCTCAAAAACCAAATTTAGAGTTTTTTTTTTTTTTTTTTTTTTTTTTTTTTTTTTTTTTTTTTTGGAAGTCTAAATTTGGATTCGTGAAGAGATTTTCTCGAAGACTAAAGGTGGAGTTTTTTCAAGGTTTTATATAAATTTTTCGTCACCGGCAAATAGCGGATTTTCTAAGATATTTTTTTTAAGATTTTTTGAAAAACCTATACTGAATTCGCTTAAGACCTTTATGATAGACCAAGGGTGGCACTTTTGAAGCCCCAACAGAGAATATTCATAACAACATTTTTTGAGGCCCAAAGGTTCATTTTTTTTAAATATTTTTCCTATTTCTACCAGTGATTTCTTAATATTTATAATCAAGGACCAACAGCGGATTTTTTTTAATATTTATCATCAAGGACCAACAGCGGATTTTTTTAAGGAATTTTTCTGGAGTGCCAATAGTGGGGTTTTATACAATTTTCCTCAAGGGCCAATCAATTTCTATCTCGAAGACCAAATTTAGAGATAATTTTTTTCGTTTTTTTTTTTTTTTTTTTTTTTTTTTTGGAAGACTAAATTTGAATTCGTGAAGAGATTTTCTCGAAGACCGCAGGTGGAGTTTTTCGAGGTTATATATAAATTTTTCCTCACCCGCAAATAGCGGATTTTCTAAGAATTTTTTTTTTTAAGATTTTTTGAAGAACCTATACTGAATTCGCTTAAGACCTTTATGATAGACCAAGGGTGGCACTTTTGAAGCACCAACAGAGAATATTCATAACAACATTTCTTGAGGCCCAAAGGTTCCTTTTTTTAAATATTTTTCCTATTCCTACCAGTGATTTCTTAATATTTATAATCAAGGACCAACAGCGGATTTTTTTTTTAATTTATCATCAAAGACCAACAGCGGATTTTTTAAGGAATTTTTCTGGAGTGCCAATAGTGGGGTTTTATACAATTTTCCTCAAGGGCCAAAAATAATTTTCTGTAGAATTTATCGCAATTTCTATCTCGAAGACCAAATTTAGAGATAATTTTTTTCGTTTTTTTTTTTTTTTTTTTTTTTTGTTGAATACTAAATTTGGATTCGTAAAGAGATTTTCTCGAAGACCGCAGGTGAAGTATTTCGAGGTTATATATAAATTTTCCGTCACCGGCAAATAGCGGATTTTCTAAGAATTTTTTTTTTTAAGATTTTTTGAAGAACCTGTACTGAATTCGCTTAAGACCTTTATGATAGACCAAATGTGGCACTTTTGAAGCACCAACAGAGAATATTCATAATAATATTTCTTGAGGTCCAAAGGTTCCTTTTTTTAAATATTTTCCTATTTCTACCAGTGATTTCTTAATATTTCTCATCAAGGACCAACAGCGGATTTTTTTTTTTGTTTAATATTTATCATTAAGGACAAACTGCGGATTTTTTTGAGGAATTTTTCTAGAGTGCCAATAGTGGGGTTTTATACAGTTTTCCTCAAGAGCCAACAATAATTTTCTGTAGAATTTATATCAATTTCTATCTCAAAAACCAAATTTAGAGATATTTTTTTTTTTTTTTTTTTTTTTTTTTTTTTGGATGACTAAATTTGGTTTCGTTAAGAGATTTTCTCGAAGACCAAAGGTAGAGTTTGTAAGAGGTTTTATATAGATTTTTCCACAGCGACAAATAGTGGATTTTCAAAGAATTATTCCAAGGACCAAATGTTAGTTTTCAAAGGATGACAGCCTGCGGATTTTTCATGAATTTTTCCAGATTACAGAAAAAAAGTTATACGTGATTGAATTCAAGAGCATGATAGTGTGATTTCTTTGTATTTGGCTGGAAAAATACAAGCGGCTATCGTTAGAGCACTCCAGTATTTAAATGTGAATAAATCTTTTGTGTCTCGTACCATAGCTCGTAGCCCTACGTCAAGGAAGTGGACGGAAGAAAACAGCAACATCAGCAGAAAAGGTTCTAAAATAAAAAGAAGCGACTTGATCGACTTGAAACCCGCCTCGCAGTGGCCGAAAAATGGCACGTGAGCTGAACATATCGCAATATTTAATTCGGCAAATATTAAAAAAAGAGCTCGTGGTGAAGACATGGAAATTCAGACTAAAAAGTGCAAGAAGTTACACCGCAACAGAAAGAAATAGACTCAAAAGAGCTAAAGAGTTGCTTCGCTTGGCCAAAAGTGGTGAACTGCCGAATTTGGGTTATTCCGTCTCCGATAAAAAAACATTCGTGGCCCAGCAGTTTGTAGACAAACAAAATTATCGTGATCTACTTGCCAAAGAGGTCAGCTGAAAATGTGCACCTTCGGTTGGCCACCAGAACTCAAGCGCCGGCCATGGTGATGATGTGGGCCGCCATAACAGCCGATGGTCGCTCTCCGCTTGTATTAATCGACCCTGGCATCAGAATAAATGCCGAATATTATGGCGAAAATATTCTGGAGGGTGTATTAAAGCCTTGAACACGCAAACGTATTGGCCGCAGGCCTTGGACATTCCAACAGGACTGAACACCATCGCAATCAGCACGCGCCACCCAAGAATTTTTACAAAATGAGGTTCCTCGCTTTATTTCCAGTGCACAATGGCCACTAAAATCTGCGGATACCAATCCTTATGACTATTTTGTCTGGAGTATTTTGGAAAGCGAGGTTGGCACTAAAAAATACCAAAAATACAGTGTCGATCACCTCAAGCAAGCGCTTCGCCGGGAGTGCAATGAAGCAACACTCGCAAATCTTCGTAATTACTAGGCTATGACTTCTTTACAAATTTTCTTTAAAAATCCACCATTATTAGATGATAGGTCTTCCTTAAAAGGAAGGGCTACAGGGCTATGGTTCCCTGAGAAATTTTCTTTAAAACACCTTGTTTTCCGAAGCAACGGTTTCATTAGAAAATTCTCTTAAGTATCCTTAATTATTAGGCTCACGCTTCTGAAGAGATATTCTTAAAACGTTCTTATTACTAGTTTATAGGTCCATTTAAAAATCTCTAGAAATTCCTTGAGATTTTTTTAAATCCTTGTTTATTATGCTAGAGGTTCTTTAGAAAATGCCTTAACAATTTACACGATTTCTGGGCTCTGGGTCCTTTAAAAAATTGCTAAAAATTTCCACGATATCTAGGCTATGGGTTCTTTGGGAAATTCCTCAAAAATCCATGATAATTCGACTATGGGTTCTTAAAAATTATTAATGGAATATCTTAGTATTCAGATGCTCTTATTCCTTGAAAACATTCGGGTAGCGTGTGACGGTTCCATTGTCCGTTTGAAGGCCATAAATCGTGACAAACGTGACCAAATCTAAACTTATTCTAAAATTTAATGCTATTTCCAACATTTTTGCTTTCATAGAATAACATTTAAAAAAATGTAAAAATTATGGCATTTGACTTTGCTGCAGTTTTTTTTATATCACCCTGCAAGACTATTGTTTCTTTAAAAATCCTATATTGCCATTCTACTGGGAATTTGTGGAAACTTCCTAAAAATTACAATTATTAGACTATTAAGAAATTTTCTTCAAAAATATGCCTGAAAAAATATTTAGAAAAAAATCGATATTTCAATCATTAAGAGTGTCGTACCCTCGTGGCGTATACAGCACGTCACCACTCATACGCTCTAGAGTACCAAAGTGAAAAATCTTCTCAATTAAGACTTTAAAGCCAGCGATTTTCTGTTTTCCTCCCCACATGTCATTATCAATTCTTGCTATTTATACGATCCTTATATCAAGCTCTGTTCCCATAATATCCTTTCCTACCGTTTCGCCATAGCCTCATGTGGCTGACATAAAAATATTGAAAATGGAAAATGTTGATTTCTCAACTTAACACACACACACTGATTATTAATGCTATTCTGATATCAAATGCACGGCATAACACCAGTTCCTGGAAATTACGTTTCAAGATTATTATTCACAACAACTGTTTCAAGGATTTATTTAAGCCGGCAGAAGTGGTGAACATCTTGCCAGCTCTAGTGTAAAATAATACCGGGCGTCTGATTGTCTTTGGAGGAGTATGGCAAATAAATCCCATATTTACTTTTCTGTACTTCCTGCCTCCCCTCTGCTGCTCTCTTGGAAATACGAAAATTGAGCAATGCATGCATTTTGAGTGGCTCATGTAAAATGCATTTCCTTCAACCGGTCGTCGCTTCTGCCTTCTCTTATCTTCTCTTCTCGTTTTTTTTTTTTTTTTTTTTTTTTTTTTTGTCAGGCAGTCATGGCCCGTTATTGGGTATTGCGCTTTTAGTAAAATGGAAAAGAATAAATAAATAAAAGAGAGGCAGAATAAAGCCAGTGGATGTGGGGGCCAAGGGAGTGATAAACTATCCAACAATCACAGAAATCTAAATGGACATTTATGAAGAAAAATAAAAGCCATTCGCACAAGGGTTGAGTAAATATTGGAAAACTGCTTCAAAGAAACCATTCTTTTTTTTCTCATTTGGCCGCTCTTTATGCCAGTTGAAGTGAGTGTGGAGGGGAAAAAATGAAATTAAATCTTTGGAAAAAATTTCGTAGTTGTATTGTTTGTAAGAAACTAATAAAATTTCCCATCTTTATTGCAGAATATGTTCTGATCCTTGGAGTGTATAAATTTTTAATAACTCAATAAAAGTTTTATGACAGGAACAGTGGGATTAATGGGCATATGTTGTCAATTTAATGCCTGAAAGCGAGTGTTGGATGTATGTTATCATACAGTGAATTCAAGGGTGACGGAGATTAAATCCTAGATGCGAGAAAGGTCTTAAAAAGTCCCATGTTATTTCACTGTTGGTTCTTCAAAACAAAAACTTTAAAAATTCAACTAATACTTGGAGCTTGAGAAAAATACTTAAGGAGTCATTAAGAAAATTTTTGGAATCGATTTCTGAGAAAAAAAATGTTCTCTTAGAATTGTTGGTCCTTAAAATTTAAAAAAAAAATAAATAATTTTTCTGCCATGGGTCCTTGAAGAAAAAGGAAGGAAAATCCTTTCATCCTAGTATTTAAAAAAATTCCATTTAATTCACTAATTCTTCAAGAAGTCCCGAGTACAGGGTGAGATGAAAAATCTGCAACAAAGTCAAGCGCCATTATTTTTACATTTTTTTTGGTTTAATTTTATTCAATGAAAGCAAAAAATGTCCGAAATAGCATCAAATTTTAGAATAAGGTTAGATTTGTTCGAATTGGTCACCTTTGGCACGATTTATGACTCGATTTATGATTTATGAATATTGCTCTGCGGTATTTTGGCCCATTCCCGACAAAGCGCTTGCTTGATGAGATCGACACTTTGGTATTTTTTAGTGCCAACCTTGCTTTCCGAAATACTCCAGACACAATAGTCCAACGGATTGGTATCCGGAGATTTTGGTGGTCATTGTGCGCTGTGCGAAATGAAGCGAGGAACCTGATTTTGTAACCATTCTTTGCTTATTCTTGCTGAGTTCTGTTGGAATGTCCAAGGTCTGCGGCCAAAATGTTTGCGTGCCCAAGGCTTTAATACACCCTCCAGAATATTTTCGCGATAATATTCGGCATTTATTCTGATGCCACAGTCGACTAATACGAGCTGAGAGCGACCATCGGATGTTATGGCGGCCCACACCATAACCACGGCTTGAGGCTTGAGTTCTGGTAGCCAACCGAAGGTGCACATTTTCAGCTGACCTCTTTAGCAAGTAAATTCGATCATTTTGTTTGTTTACAAACTGCTGGACTACGAATGTTTTCCCATCGAAGAAAAAAATTTGGCAGTTCACCACTTTCGGCCAAGCGAAGCAACTCTTTAGCTCTTTTGAGTCTAGTTTCTTTGCGATGTAAGTTCTTGCACTTTTTGGAATTTCAATGGCTTTACCCCGAGCTCATTTTTCAATATTTGCCGAATGGAATATTGCGATATGTTCAGCTCACGAGACATTTTTCGGCCACTGCGAAGCGGGTTTCTATCAAGTCGCTTCTTTACTTTTCGAACCATTTCTGCTGATGTTACTATTTTCTTCCGTCCACTTCCTTGACGTCGGGCTACACTACCAGTAACGCTATCACGGTAACGAGCGATGATACGAGACATAAAAGATTTATTCCCATTTAAATGCTGCAGTGCTCTAACGATAGCCACTTGTGGTTTTACAGCCAAATATAAACAAATCACACTATCACGCTTGAATTCCATCGCGAATAACTTTTTTTCTGGAAAATTCTCACCAAAATGCTTTTGTACGCCTGTAAATAATATGATGAGCTGTCACTGGAACAATTTTAGTAGCTATCGGACGAGTGGCTCGGAATTGGCAGCAGTCTGAAGTCGGTTGCAGTTTTTATACCCTCCACCATACTATGGAGGGTATATTAATTTTGTCATTCCGTTTGAAACTCCTCGAAATACTCATGTCAGACCCAACAAAGTATATATATTCTTGATCAGCGTAAAATTCTAAGACGAGTTAGCCATGTCCGTCTGTCTGTCTGTCTGTCCGTCTGTCTGTCCGTCTGTCTGTCTGTCTGTTGTAATCACGCTATCTTTCGAACAAATTGAGATAGAAGGCTAAAATTTTGCACACATGTATATTTTGCCAGTAGGCAGGTTAAGTTCGTAAATGGGCCATGTAGGTCCAAGTTATCATATAGCCCCCATATAACGGTACCTCCCGATATTCGGTATTTTGATGATTTTAGCGACATTATTCACCGGAATTATTTCAAATTTGGCATTTTAAGTTCCTAACGGATACTACAGCCTAAGACAGAAAATTATCTGTGAAGGTCCACGTCTTCGTGTAGCCCCCATATAACGGTACCCCCGATATTCGGTATTTTGATGATTTCAGCGACATTGTTTACCGGAATCGTTTCAAATTTGGTATTTGAAGTTCGTAATGGATACTACATCCAAAGTCAAAAAATGTGCCATGTAGGTCCACGTCTTCATATAGCCCCCATATAACGGTATCCCCCCGATATTCGGTATTTTAATGATTTTAGCGACATTATTTACAGGGATTGTTTCAAATTTCGCATGTGAAGTTTGTAATGGATACTTCAGCCCATGCCAGAATATTGTCTGTGCAGTTCCACGTCTTCGTATAGCCCCCATATAACGGTACCCCCCATATTCGATATTTTGATGATTTTAGCTACATTATAAACAGATTTCTCTTCAAGTTTCGCATTTAAATATTGTAATAATTTATGACAAAAGTTGCCTATGCAGGCCCACGTCATCGTATAAGCATATGGTATTTTTATGATTTTAACAGAATTTTTAACGGGTTTTATATTTTGGAAATTGCCAAATTTGTACCAAATGGTGGAGGGTATTAAAAGTTCGGCCCGGCCGAACTTACAGCTTTTTTACTTGTTTCATCTAGACTTTTACTTTGGTGCTCTAGAGCGTATGAGCGGTAGCACGTCACCACTCATACGCCATGAGGGCCGTAACTCTTTATAATTGGAATATTGATTTTTTAATACTCCAGGAGATATTAGAAAAAATTCTAAAGAATCCAATCCTGGAACTATCGTTTGAGGATTTTTCTAAAGGATCCCCATAAGCTCAGCGATCAAGGAGTTTTAACGATAATTTCTATCTGCAAGGACTTTTTAAGAAATATTTCCTAAGGTCTCAAGGTCTAATAATCGAAGATTTTTAAGTACCTAAATATTGAAATATTTTACCAGATACCTTAAAGGACATGCACTTCAATTTTTAAATTATTTAAGGACTCAAAATTGATGAACAATTTTAAGAACTGAAAAAATTGTATTGACTGTTTAATTTTTAAGGACCTAAGGGATTCTCTAAAGAACCCATATTCAATCGTAGAACGATCATGGATTTTTTGGGGAATTTTATAAAGGATTCAATAGTTTAGCAATTAAGGATCTTTAAAGACAATTTCTCAAGGAACAATAGACTTATATTCAAGGACTTTTTCGGGAATATTTTTTGAGGACGGAAAGTCTAATAATCGTAGATTTTTGGTAGTTTTCTAAAGGGCAAAGGGCTTAGTAAATATTTGAATAAACGTGGATTTTTGAAATAATTTTTTCAGGGATCTTAAATGATCTAAAACTGAACATTCAAAAATGTTTTCAATTTTTTTAAGGGAACTAAAAGGCCATCCGCGTGGATTTTCCAAATATTTTTTTTCAAGGACCTAAATGACCATAGACTTTAATAGGGATCTTCAGGTTGTGAAACCTGGATATTGTAAATAGTTTTTTTCTAGGACCTTTGGGTTGTGAACCTAAATTTATGAAGTTTTTTACTTAACCTTTTTAGAACCTTAAGGACCATATCGTAATTTTTTTCTGGGACCTCTAAGTTATAAAACTGGACATTTGAATTTTTTAGACACCTTAAGATCCAAATATAAATAATTTTTTGGGGGTTCTTATGGGCTTTAATCGATTTTCCAAACATTTTCCTTAGCGTCCAAAAGGGCCCTAAAAGTGAAATAAAAAAAAACAATTTGTTACTCTCAAGATCTCTAAAAAAAAATATTTCAAAAATCTAAATTAAAGGTCCTCAAGGTCTCCTTGAAACAATATTTTTTTAAAAATCCAGATTTGTTGGAGGTCCTTGAAAAAGTTTGTAGCAGGTCTCTGAAAAATATTTTAAAATAATTTATATTTTTCGGAAGTCCTTTAACAATGTTATTAATATATGCACGTCTATAGGCAACTTTAGGTCCTTAACACGAATTTTTTAAGGACTGGAAGAACATCATATCTTTGCAAGAGTATGTTATTTATTTAGTTATTTTTTATTTATTTATTTTTTTTTTCTGTAGCAAAACTTTGCCAATCTTGGTATACTTTCGAGACTCTTGGGCCTTCAAAACTGATTTTTTTTTTTAAATTTAGTATAAGAAACCTCAAAATGGCACGCCGGATGGGATCTTATTTTTTTTTAAGGGATCTTAAATGATCTTAACCTGAACATTCAAAATTTTTTTTCAATTATTTTTTTAAGGGAACCGCGTGAATTTTCTAAATATTTTTTTCAAGGACCTAAATGACCATAGACTAATAACCATGGATATTGTAAATAGTTTTTTTCTAGGACCTTTAGGTTATGAAGCTGAACTTATGAAGGGTTTTACTTAACCTTTTTAGAGATTTAAGGACCATATCGTAAATATTTTTTTTCTGGGACTTCTAAGTTATAAACCTGGATATTTGAAGTTTTTTTTCAGACACCTTAAGATCCAAATATAAATAAATTTTTTGAAAAAAAAATAAAAATCTAAATTCAAGGTCCTCAAGGTCCATGAAACAATATTTTTAAAACAATAACAATATTTTTTATAGGCTTTAATCGTTTTTCCAAACATTTTCCTTAGCGTTAAAAAAGGTCCTAAACGTGAATTAAAAAAACAATCTGTGACTCTCAAGATCTCTGAAAAAAATATTTAAAAAAAATCAAAATTTTAGGACCTCAAGGTCCTTGAAACAATATTTTTAAAAATCCAGATTTGTAGGAGGTCTTTGAAAAGTTTGTAGCAGATCTCTGAAAAATATTTTAAAATAATTTATATATTTTGGAAATCCTTTAAAAATTTTATTAAATTGTAGACGTCTGTTGTCAACTTTAGGTCCTTTACACGATTTTTTTAAGGACTGGAAGAGCATCATATCTTTACAAGAGTTTGTTATTTATTTATTTATTTTTTGATTATTATTATTATTATTATTTTTTTTTTTTTTTTTTTTTTTTTTTTTTTTTTTGTAGCAAAACTTTGCCAATCTTTGTATATTTTCGAGATTTAAATTTAAGGTCCTCAAGGTCCTTGAAACATTATTTTTAAAGAAACCAAATTTGTAGGAGGTCATTGAAAAAGTCTGTAGCAGGTCTCTGAAAAATATTTTAAATAAAAATATTTTAAAATAATTTATATATTTCGGAAGTCCTTTAAAAATATTATTAAAATGTAAACGTCTATAGGCAACTTTAGGTCCTTTATACGAAGTTTCTAAGGACTGAAGGCCTCTTCGCTTAGAAGAACATCATATCTTTACAAGAGTTTTTTTTTTTTTTTTTTTTTTTTTTGTAGCAAAACTTTGCCAAGCTTTGTACACATTCCAGACCCTTAGGCCTTCAAAACTTAATAGTCGCTGAACATTTCATACAATTTTAATATAAAAAACAGAGAAATTTCCATGCATACCACTAGCTGATAATCCTTGTTGGACTTTTTCCCACAAATCCATCCTTAATTCCAAGATTAATGAGATCTGTTAATCTTCAGGCCACCTAACCTAAAAATCTTAAGGAAATCATTTTTCATCAAAGTACACAGAAGGAAAACCAAACAAAACTTTAAAACTAAACCTCTGAAGGTGCCCTCCTTCTCTTCCAAAACAATAAATTACAACCTCAATGATTTCCATGTTCGTGAACTTGGAAAACGAATTGCTTTATTTCGAGGGGGAAAATTTGGAAATGAAAAATTATTTTTCCAATTTTTCTCTGCTGTTCTCTCAATGCTGTCGCATTGAAGTACCCCGCCACAGCGAGAGTGTTAACATATTCACAACATATGTTTGACAGGCATTTTGTGGTTCCAAGGGTGCCAATGGTTCGCTGAATGGTTGTTGTGGGTGAGAATGTGTGTGTGTATGTTTGCCAGCTGTCTTTATGATTATAACGAAACCACCACAGAGATATCAGCAGAATTTCCTTTTCGTCTCAGCGATAAAACCAATAACTATTTTTTTTTCTTTTTCCCCATCTTCGAGGTCTCCCAGAGATGTTTTAAAGTTGTTGTTAGCAAATTTACATTTATTTTTTACAGCCCTCCAAACGAGGAGCTGGCAAGTGCTAACTGAGGAAATGGAGGGAAGTTTATTTGGCGGTTTAAAGAACAACAAAAACAGGCAAAGAAAAATTCTCAAAAAAAAGCACCCATACACCACGATGGCTGTGTGTCGAAACGAAATGTGAAAATCGAAAACATATCCTTTTTACAACACGACGAAAAGTTTCAAACACAAAAACATTCAATTTATTTCCGCACCAATTCGAAAAAGTGCCTACAAACATGGGTAGGGTGGTGGGTTCCCTCTTCTCCCCCCTTAACCCAACAAAATTTAGCCAGCCATTAGCTAACAAATATCTGTACAAGCAGCGCACGTGAACAAATCCTTCCTTGTGGTATTTGCCATGCCATTGACAGGAAAACCTCACAAAAATCCTTCATTAATGTGAGCAACAACAACATTTGGTGTTTTTTTCTGTGAAAAAATAACAAAAAATCAAACAAAACAAGAATGGAATTGCTTGTTTGATTCGAAGAAAGGGTAACCGAAAGAAACGAGATTGAGTTGTAAATCCTCGAAAAAATATTTTGAAAAATTCACGTTCATGGAAGGTCCTTAAAAATATTTTTTGAAAAATCCATAATTACAGAAAGTCCTTAAAAAATGTTTTTAAAAAGTCCTCGTTTTTCGAGGTCCTTGAAAATATTTTTTTAAAAATCCACATTTAAGGAGGCCCTTAAAATATATTTTTTAAAAAATCCACTTCTACAATTTATCCCAGAAAAAATATCTTTAAAAAATAATAAAATAACAAAAAAAAATCCACATTTGTAGATCCTTGAAAAAATATTTAAAAAAATTGACTTCCATTGCTAATCCTTGAAAGTATATTTTTAGAAAAATTTGCAATAAAACCATATTTATAAGAGGTTCTTGAGATAATATTGTAAAAAAATCTAGACTAGTAGGATGTCCTTGAAAAAAATATTTTTAAAAAATCCTTTAAAACTATTTAAAAAATACACATTTGCAGGAAATCCTCGAAAATAATACTTTATAAAAATTCCACATTTGTCGGAGGTCCTTAAAAAAAATGTTTACCCACGTTTTTTACCAAATCCAGGCTTTTGATTTTTTTTAATCCACATCCAGACAATTTTTTTTTAAAAATTCCACATCTGTGGAAGTTCCTTGAAATTTTGTTTTAAAAAAACACATTTGCAGATTATTTAGAAAAAATAATCTGCAATTAATTCTAGTAAAATCCCCATTTCTAGAAGGTCCTTAAAAATATATTCTTAAAATCCACATTTGCAGAAATTCCTTCAATTTTTTGCTTGAATGTTTTTTTTTTTAAAAATTCCACGTTTATAAATTGTTATTGAACAAATATTTTTAAAAAATCCAAGTTTATAAACAGTGTTTGAAAATTTTTTTAAACATCCACGTTTATAAATAGTTCTTGAAAAAATAGTCTTAAGAAACTCACATTCGTAGGAGGTCCATGAAAAAAATATTTTTAAAAATCCACACATTTTGTGGAGTTCCTTGAACATGTTAAAAAACCCAGATTTGGTTGTGGGTTCAAGCATGTAGATTTGTGGAGGTCCTTGAAAAAATATTCTTAAGAAACCCACATTTTTTGGAAGTCCTTAAAAATATTTTTTTTTTAGGTCCTTTAAAAAATATTCCAAAAAAAGTCCACGTCTACAATTAATCTCAGAAAAAATATTTTTTAAAATTCCACATTTCGGGGAGGTCCTTGAAAAATATTTTTAGAAAAAACACATTTGTAGGAGGTACTTGAAAAATATAAAAAAAAAAACTGATAAGTAGGAGGTCCTTAAAACCCTTTTTAAAAATCCACGTTCTTGACTAACCATTGAAAAAATATTTTTAAAAATCCACATTTATGACTAACCCTTGAAAAAATATTTTTAAAAAATCAAAATTTAGACATGGTTCTTGAAAAATATTTCTAAAAAAATCCAGATTTCGACATGGTTCTTGAAAAATATTTTAAACAATTCACATTTATGACTAACCCTTGAAATAATATTTTTAAAAATCCATGTTTATGACTAACTCTTGAGAAAATATTTTAAAAAAATCCACGCTTATGACCAACCCTTGGAAAAATATTTTTTATAAATCCACGTTTATGGCTAACCCTTGAAAAAAATATTTTTAAAAAAATCAACGTTTATGACCAACCTTTGAAAAAATATTTTTAAAAAATCCACGTTCATGACTAACCTATGAAAAATATTTATAAAAAAATTCACGTTCATGACTAACCTTTGAAAAAATATTTTTAAAGAATCCACGTTCATGACTAACCTTTGAAAAAATATTTTTAAATAATCCACGTTTATTACTAACCCTTGGAATATTATTTTTAAAAAATCTACGTTTATGGTTAACTCTTGAAAAAAAAATATTTTTAAAAAATCCACGTTTATGGGTAAGCCTTGAAAAATTATTTTTAAAAAATCCACGTTTATGGGTAAACCTTGAAAAAATATTTTTAAAAAATCCATGCTTATAAATAGTGTTGGAATTATTATTTTTGAAAAATCCCCGCTTATAAAATATATTTTTTATGATCTACGTATAAAAAGAGTTCTTAAATAATCATTTTTAAAAAATCTAGATTAACAGGATGTCTTTTAAAAAATATTTTTAAAAAATCCAAATTAATAGTTGGTCCTTGAAAAATTATTTTTTTAAAATGCACGTCTATAAATATTCTTGGGAAAATATTTTTTTATGATCCACGTTTATAAATAGTCCTTGAATGATTATTTTTATTAATAGTTCTTGATAAAATATTTAAAAAAAATTACATTAATAGGAGGTCCTTGAAAAAATATATTTTCTTTAGAAATCTATGTTTGTAGCAGGTCATTGAAAATCCACTTTTGAAAATGTCCACGTTTCTAGGAGGTCCTTAAAAATATATTATTATATATATAAAAACAGTTTATAAATAGTCTCTGAAAAAATATTATTAAAAAAATCCACTTTTGTAGAGGGTCCTTGAAAAATATTCTTCAAAATCCACGTTTAATAAAAGTCCTTGACAAAAATATATTTTAAAAATCCACAATTTTAAGAGGTCGTTAAAAAATATTTCTAAAAAATCTACATCAATAGAATGTCCTTGAGAACACATTAAAAAATGTGTATAGCTAATCCTTAAAAAATATTTTTACAAAATCACCATTTTTAGGAGGCCTTTAAAAATATTTTTAAAACATTCAGATATGTAGGAAGTCTTTGAAAAAAATTGTAAAAACTCTGCTTTTAATAAATCCTTGAAAAAAAAAAAACATTTTTGAAAAACCGACATATGTAGGAGGTCCTTAAAAAATATTTTAAGAGATCCAGATTTGTCGGAGGTCCTTGAAAAATATTTTTAACAAATCAAGATTTATATGAGGTTCTTGAAAAAAATCTAAAACAATCACAGATTTGTAGGAGCTCCGTGAAAACATATTAAAAAACACATTTGGACAAAATATTTTTAAAAAATCCACATTTGTAGGAGGTTTATTAAAAAAATATTTTTAAAATATCCACATCTATAGGAAATCGTTAAAAGTATTTTCAAAAAATCCAGATTGGTAGGAAATCCTAGAAAAATATTTTTAAAAAAATGCACATCCGTCGCTAATTTCTGAAAAATATTTTTCAAAAATCCACTTTTGTAGGAGGTCCTAAAAAAACATTTAAAAAATCCAAATCTGTAGCAGTCCCTTAAAAAATGTTTTTACAAAATCCACTTTTTTTTGGTGAGCCTTGATTTTTTTTTTTTTTTTTTTTTTTTTTTTTTTTTTGTAATATTGCCACACTTTTGATGGGTTACCCTTTACCACCCCCTTCAATGTGTCTGTTTTTTTAGTACATTTACATTTGCAATTCCAAATCAAATCAGATATTTGCTTATCATGTTAAAGATTAATATCAGGACACGCATTGGGTTTACCAAACCCTCATTTATTGAAAGTATTTGTTCTTTTTTTGTGGAAAGGAGTGGATGTCGAAAATTGTGTTTTGGAAATCCTTACAAATGTCTAAACACATTCGAGATCATTACCAAAACAAAACCATGGAAAACTAACCTTGGCAATTGAGAAAACACCAGGGAGTCTTAGGGTGAGTGGGGAGAGGCTGGAGAATTTCAAGGATAAGGTAAGTGAAAAATAATCAATATATGTTATCCAGCTTGTTAAATATTCCGATACTCAATCTTGTAATAGAAAATAAAAATCGTAAAGTTATAGGAAATTGAAATCCCCGAAGGGAGTTAAATTTTCAAAGAATTTTACACATCCTAATGAGCTTTTAAATTACCCTAGAGAAATCATTTGAATAACATTTTCTCAAGGTATTCATGGAAAAGGTTCTAATTTAAATATAACATGCTTAACCCTTTGCCACCCCTGCCTTGGCCAAACAACCTGCCCTCATTCTTTGCATTTGTAGCCAAGTGGTTAACTACTGTTAACTTTTCTCTTACAACAATTAAGTTTCGGAAAACTTTATTTTATTTACTTGCCAGTATCCATTCCCTCTCTCCTTCTCTCCCTCCGTTTCTCTGTCCCCCTCCCTGAAGACAATCGAACAAGAAAGTAATTATCTCGGCGATTAATGGAAGATAAATGAGCGGTTTGAACAATGCAAAATGTAAATAAACTTTTCTCTTCAATTCTTTTTTTCGATTTTTTAATTAAATTCCAATCAACGAAAAATACAAAAACCCCAACGACTGAAACTCAGCCACAAGGCGGAAAACTGTTCAAAGTGTGGTTGACCCTCAGAGCAGGGATGGAAACTTTTACATGGAATTTAATTTGATTTTAACCCTTAAGGCGTTCGCTTTCGTGACAGTAGTTAAAGTGAATTTTTTGAAGCTGCTACTGATGTTATTGACAGGATGAGTGAGAGTGTGTGTGTCAGATCGTTTAAACTTTTTTGTCAATGGGGTTAAAAACATTGATTAACTGTCAGATCCATTGATGGAGCAATCAGTTTTGGAAACATGAGGAAATGGTAGCCGAGGCTAAGTGGTCTGATAAATTGTGGAGATATGGTATCACACAAAAACATACAAACATGTAATTCAGGGAATAAATTTGCCAGAGGTCGTATGAGTAATATTAGTTTAAAAAATACAAATTTAAAAAAGGTCCTTAATTTCTTTCATCCACATTTTCAGGGGGTCCTAGAAAATAACTTTTTAGAAAATCCACATTTAGAGAAGGTCTTTGAAAATATATTTAAAAAAAAAACACTTTTGTTGGCGATACCTTAAAAAATATTCTGAAAAAATACACATTTGAAGGAGGTCCTTGAAGATTTTTTTTTAAAATCGACATTTTTAGGAGATCCTTGAAGATTTTTTTAATAATCAACATTTTTAAACAACATAAAAAATATTTAAAAAAATCCACATTTGTAGAATATACTTGAAAATATTCTCATAAAAATCCACGTTTAAAGGAGGTCATTGAAAATATACGTATATAAGTATTTAAAAAATCCACATCTATAGGAAGTCCTTGAAAAAATATTTTTAAAAAGTCCACTTTTCTAAGAGGTCCTTGAAAATATATTTTTAAGAAATTCACGTTTGTAGGTGGTCCTTGAAAAATAGTGTTAAAAAATTCTCGTTTGTATGAGGTCCTTTTAAAAATTCCACATTTATAGGAGGCCCTTGAAAATTAATTTGTTAAAATCTACTTTTGTGGGAGGTCCTTTTTAAAACGTCCATTTCTGTAGGTGGACCTTGACAAATATTTTTTTAGAAGGAAGGAGGTACTGAAAAATATATTTTAAAAGAACATAAACAAATTTAAAAAATTATTGATCCTTAAAGAAATATTTTTAGAAAATAAACATTTGTTCGAGGTCTTTGAAAAACAGGTCCTGGAAAATATTTTTAAAAAATCCACATTTTTAGGAGATCCTTAAACAGATAAATTCTTGAAAAATGTTTAAAAAGATCCACATTTGTAGGAAAATTTAAAATTTATTATTTAAAACCCACTTTTGTGGGAGGTCCTAGAAAATATGTCTATAAAAAATGCACGTTTGTAGGAGATACTTGACAAATATTAAAAAATCACATTTGCAGGATTTTTAAAATAAGAAGAAATATTTTTAAAATAAATGCGTCTACAGTTAATCTTTGAAAAAATTTAAAAAGAGGTCCCTTAATTTTTTTAAATTCAGATTTGTAGGAGCTCCTTGAAAAACGCATCTTAAGAAAATCCGCATTTCCAGGAGGCCCTTAAAAAATGTGTTTAAATGATCCCCATTTGTACCAGGTCCTTTAAAATAATTTTTTAAGAATTTCACGTTTGAAGCAGGTCCTTAAAAATATTTTCAAAAAATCCACATTCGTCCTTGAAATTATATTTTAAAAAATCCTCTTTTGTTGGAGGTCCTTAAAAATATTTTTCTAAAAACTCCACATTTTTAGGAGGTCCTTGAAAATATGTTTTTAGAAATTCATGTTTGTAGAAGATCCTTGAAACTACATTTGAAAATATCCACGTTTCTAGGACGTCTTTGAAAATATATTTTTAAAATCTCTACATTTTTAAGAGGTCCTTTAAAATCTCCATAAATGTATATATGTATGTATAATATTCTTAAAACATCCAAATTGTGGGAGGTCCTTGAAAATATATTATTTAAAAATTCACGTTTTAGATTCTTCAATTTTTTTTTTAAAAAAGTCCACATTTATAGTGTGTCCTTCAAAAATATTAAAAAAATAACCAAATTTGTAGGTGTACGCGGAAGAAATGTATGCACCGTTTTACTTTTGTTACTACACTGTTTTTATTCATTTAAAATAATTCTTAAGTTCTACTTATGATAATTTTTCTTAACCTAGTCTAGCATAAAGTGTAAGAGAGAGAGAGAGAGAGAGAGAAATAGAGAGATACAAATCTACACATGCCTGTGCACCATGCCGCCATAAATTCTAGGGGAGGTCATAAAACATGCGTAGCTATCTCACTTGTGGCAAGCAAACATGCTGCACTTCCTTATCAGTATGAGTTACGATTTCATCCAGTAATCTAACTCAAACATACCACATGCAGCAATTGAATTATTTATTTCTAACTCAAAGGCCTGTTCACCACATTTTCTTATCTTATATAATATGGACTGTATTAAAAAGATCCCTGTTTAACAAATCCCTCTCATCTACACGAGTTAGCCCCGCTATTCTCTTTTATTATAAAAACATGTTCACTTATCCGTGAACAGTAGGAGATCCTTGGAAAAATATTTTTTGTTTTGGAAAAATCCACGTATGTAAGACGTCCTTGGTATAAAATTTTTAAAAAATCTAGATATTTAAAAAACCGCCTTTGCAGGATATCCTTGAAAATCTATATTTAAAAAACTATATTTGCAAAAGTTCCTTAAAAAAAAAAAAATTTTTTAAAATTTTTATGTTTGTAGGAGGTCCTTAGAAAATATTTTTTAAAAAATCGCGTTTATAGGAGGTCCTTGTTTTTTAAGTACACGTTTTGAGCTGGTTGTTGAAAAAATGTTTTTAGATCCTTGAATCTTTGAATAACTCCTTTTTATTCTTCTTTATTTTCTTTTCAAAATCTCTTTGAATCTCGGCTTAATAATTTAAATCTTCCCTCTTTCAGAAAAATTCAAAGAAAATAATATTCTTAAATTATGTGATAAACTAATCCCCAACTAAAACTAACTGCTAGCTATCAAATAATCCTTTTTGCAAAGCAAAGAGAATAAATTCCAAAGAATTCATATATATTTGCGGATATCATGAATAGCTTAAAGCAAATCCACAGAAATTTATGCAAGCACAGAAAGAAAATCTCGATATTCGTTGAAATACAATAAAAATATTCAAATCAATATTATTTAAAAAAATATTGATTTGAAAAAATATTATTTAATATTATTTAAAAAAATCGACGTTCATGAATGGCATTCGAAAAAATTGTTTTTCTGAAAAAATATTTAAAAAAAAAATCGACGCTTATGAAAATTGTTTTTCTGAAAAAAATATTTTTAAAAATTTCACGTTTCTTGCTAATTTCTGAAAAAAAAATATTTTTAAAAAATTCACGTTTTTTGCTAATTTCTGAAAAAAGTATTTTTTAAAAAAATCACGTTTTTGCTAATTTCTGAACAAAAATATTTTTAAAAAATCCACGTTCTTTGCCAACCCATGAAAAATATTTTTTTAAAAATCCACGTTTATAAACTCATGTAAATATATTTTTAAAAATCCACGTTTATAAACTCATGAAAATATATTTTTAAAAATCCACGTTTATAAACTCATGAAAATATATTTTTAAAAAATCCACGTTTATAAACTCATGAAAATATATTTTTAAAAAATCCACGTTTAAGTCTAATTCTTAAAAAAATATTTTTAAAAAATCCACGTTTAAGTCTAATTCTTAAAAAAATATTTTAAAAAAATCCACGTTTAAGTCTAATTCTTAAAAAATATTTTTAAAAAATCCACGTTTAAGTCTAATTCTTAAAAAAATATTTTTAAAAAATCCACGTTTAAGTCTAATTCTTAAAAAAATATTTTTAAAAAATCCACGTTTAAGTCTAATTCTTAAAAAATATTTTTAAAAAATCCACGTTTAAGTCTAATTCTTAAAAAAATATTTTTAAAAAATCCACGTTTAAGTCTAATTCTTAAAAAAATATTTTTAAAAAATCCACGTTTAAGTCTAATTCTTAAAAAATATTTTTAAAAAATCCACGTTTAAGTCTAATTCTTAAAAAAATATTTTTAAAAAATCCACGTTTAAGTCTAATTCTTAAAAAAATATTTTTAAAAAATCCACGTTTAAGTCTAATTCTTAAAAAAATATTTTTAAAAAATCCACGTTTAAGTCTAATTCTTAAAAAAATATTTTTAAAAATTCCACGTTCAAGCCTAACCCATGAAAAATATTTTTAAAAAAACCTACATTTATGGCTAACCCATGAAAAAATATTTTTTTAAAAATTCCACGTTTATAAATAACTCTTGAAAAAATATTTTTTTAAAAATTCCACGTTTATAAATAACTCTTGAAAAAATATTTTTAAAAAATCCACGTTTATAAATTTCTCTTGAAAATATATTTTTAAAAAAACCTACATTTATGGCTAACCCATGAAAAAATATTTTTTTAAAAATTCCACGTTTATAAATTACTCTTGAAAAAATATTTTTAAAAAATCCACGTTTATAAATTACTCTTGAAAAAATATTTTTAAAAAATCCAGGTTTATGGCTAATCTTTGAAAAAATATTTTTAAAAAATCCACGTTTATGGCTAATCTTTGAAAAAATATTTTTAAAAAATCCACGTTTATGGCTAATCTTTGAAAAAATATTTTTAAAAAATCCACGTTTATGGGTAAGCCTTGAAAAAATATCTTTAAAAAATCCACGTTGATGGGTAAGCCTTGAAAAAATATTTTTAAAAAATCCACGTTTATGGTTATTTTGGAAAAAATATTTTTATAAAAACTACGTTTATGGTTATTTTGGAAAAAATATTTTTAAAAAATCCACGTTTATAAATAACTCTTGGAAAAATATTTTTAAAAAATCCACGTTTATAAATAACTCTTGAAAAAATATTTTTAAAAAATCTACGTTTATAAATAACTCTTGGAAAAATATTTTTAAAAAATCCACGTTTATAAATAACTCTTGAAAAAATATTTTTAAAAAATCCACGTTTATGGTTATTTTGGAAAAAATATTTTTAAAAAATCCACGTTTATAAATAACTCTTGGAAAAATATTTTTAAAAAATCCACGTTTATAAATAACTCTTGAAAAAATATTTTTAAAAAATCCACGTTTATAAATAACTCTTGAAAAAATATTTTTAAAAAATCCACGTTAATGGCTGACACTTAAAAAATATTTATAAAAAATCGTCAATTTATGCGTATAATCAATATAACAATTATACGCCACATCTAACCATAATTAATAACAATCATACGTCCCAGTAGCACATTGATTTTATTTTAAATTTTCTTTAATTCAAAGACACTTGGAAGTAACTAAATGCAGAACCTCTTAAGGCTTTAGATATATTACCCCATTTTTGTAAAATATCCTTCCTGGGAGTTATGGCCTCTACTAATTTTTCAAAGTTTATATAACTTTTTTTATGCCCCCATATTATTTTGCTTTCTTTGTCAGGCAAATTTCCTTAACGTTTTATCGGCCAAATATCAATAAAAATTAACTATCTCTTTTTCCGGTTATCATAAATTCCCGACACGAAACCATAAAATTTGATGGCTGCCAATAATAAAGCTCTTTAATTGTCTGATAAATTTTAACATAAACTCTGTCTATCGGTGCTGCTAATCTTTGTGGCTTGGCCACAAAAGAAAAACATTTTGAATTGCCAAAAACGAGGAAATTACAATAAATATAATCTCCAAGTAAGACATAAATATTTGTCATTAAGGGCAAGTTTTTTAAAAAGAAACCACACGAAAAACAACAGCAATAAAATAACACTTTGGGCCTTATTGGCCATAAGGAGGAGAAGGAGAAAAAAAGAAGAGCACAGAACATTTCCTCTTTCCATAAACATTTCATTAGCTCCCACAAATATTTATCTGAATGTCCAAAAAACAAAAGTCCAGCATATTTTTCTCTCCCATCCTCTCTCACCCTCTTCCCTACGCTTATCCACCAATAGCCATCAGCATATGACAGATTGTATTACCTTTTCTTTTTCGGATTTCTTCACAGCTCATCTTCCGCTGGCACCTTAGAATACCATTCTCATCTTCACACAAATTTCACCTAAAGCTAAAGAGACCTGCCTTTATCTCAACCAAAATTACGTGATGAGATTTGACAATTAGTTATTTATGGTGATGAGGATGTTTTTCTTTTTTGTGGAAGGACCTCTTATCGCCCAAGAAGATATCCTTTAACATTGCCATTGTGGGAGCGGGAGTCTGTGTGTTTCATTAAGTGTTTTGCCACAAGACTTGCCAAGAGTTTTACGAATTGTTAAGAGCCACTCACTTCAGCTTAATCACAGGCTTCGGGACATATTTTAGTGGATGTTTTGTTTCAAAAAGTTGTTTGAAACCAAATTTTTTGTGGATAATTAAATAAAAGTGGAAGAATGTTACTGAGAGAGCACAACAAAATAATTAACATTATTGTACGTGTTCGCAATACAAGAAAAAAGTTTATATTTCAAAATTAGGGCATCGGAGCGTATGAGTGCTGTCACAATGTATACGCCAACAATGGCGCACAAGAGAATAATTTCTTTAGATTTTGTTTGAAGTATTTCGAAAGCAATAATTGTGGATTTTGATAAATTGACTGGCCATGGATCCTTGAGGAAATTTTCTTTTGAAGAAATCACATTTATAGCTGCTCTGAAAATTGAAGAAATATAAAAATATAGAAAGTGTACGCTACTCCATCAGCCAAAATTCAATCTTAAAATTTTAGATTCTTTGACACACTTCGTGCCAGGCCTTTTTAGTTCTGAGAATGCACAATTTATTTAGTTTCACAAAATCTTCATATCAAAACTTCATATGTTTTGATAAATTCTTATACTTTCAAGGTTTTAAATATTATTCAAGTTTTTTTATTTTCCAAAAAGAAAATCAGGAAAATTTTAACCAAAAACTCTTTAAAATCTTTAATTTCGGAGTTTACCAAGGAGGATATTAGTAAAAATTATTTCAAAATGGACCCACATCCAATTTTTCCGACCAAAACTATTTCAACATCGCCATATGTTAATCCTGGAAACGAACAGTAACCTCAATATCAAATTTCGGAATTTCAGTTCTATGCTCTAACCTAATACCAATTATTGCAAGTATAGGACACATATCCGAACACACATATCCGAAACTCCTTCTCTCAACAACAAACACCAACAGTGACATTCTTATGAAATTTCAGGATTCCACTTCTATTTCTTCTATATCTTCAAATTTAGTACAATTTTGTACTTTTAGAACAATTATAGTACACATTTCCAAGACCACCATATCTCATTTTAAAACACCAACAGAGACCTCAATATCGAATTTCGTGATATCAGCTCTATCACTTCACCCAAAAATTAAATTTAGTACCACTTACTTATTTAACAATTGTAGTACACAATAACAAATTAGAGGACTCCAGCCCTATCCTAGTGCCATTTAGTACTTTCCGTACAATTATAGTATGTGCTGGCAAAACCATCTATATACGGTAGCACCAGATAACAACAGAGACCTCAAAATCAGATTTCGGGATTCCAGCTCTATACCTTTACCCAAACCCCCATTTAGTACAAATTTAGCACGCATTTCCGAAACCACCCCTATATCTCAATTCCAGATACCAACAAAGATCTCAATATCAAATTTCGGGATTAGAGCCCCATCCCTTAATCCAAAACTCAAGTTTAGTACCACTTAGTACTTTTCGTATAAATATATGGGACGCTTTTGCAAAACCACCTCCATATCTTAACAATAGGCATCTATCTGACATCTGTATTAAATTTCAGCATTTGAGCTAGTTTCTATCACCCAATTTAGTACTATATAGTACCGTTAGTACAAATTTTCAAAACCTCTTCTATATCTCAATTCAAGACACTAACAGTGATATCTATATCAAATTTTAGGATTTCTGCTCTATCCCTTTACACAATATGAAATTTAGTACCATTTAGTACTTTTTCTACAAATATAGGACGCATTTCTATACCCCCACTAAATCTCAAATGCAGATATCTGCAATAATCGAAATATCAAATTTTAGAACTTTATATCTATCCTTTTACCCAATACCAAAAAAGTGTATCATTCAGTACTTTTCGTACAATTATAGCATACATTTTCGAAACCAACTCCATATGTCGAAGCTACACAGCTACCCTAATACCAGATTTCAGTTTTTAAGCCACCAATACCTTGTAGTACGCATTTCCAAAACCACCTCCATATTTTAACTCCAGATATCAACAGAGATCTCAAAATCTAATTTCAGGATTCCAGCTCTATCCCTTCACCCCATAGCAAATTTAGTACTATTTAGTACTCTTAGCACAAATATATGACGCATTTCTTCGCATTTCAAATTTCAAGCACAGACATTATCAGTAATCTATTTTTTTCAGAATTTTATTTTATATTTTTCTATCCCTTCAACCTATACCAAATATTGTACCATACAGCACTTTGCGTACACTTATGGTACATATTTGCGAAACTACTTCTATATATGCAGACTACACATGAATGCGGCTCTTATACCAAATTTCAGATTTCAAGCACTATCTGTTCTTCCAATACCATATTGTACCAATTATACTATACAGGTACTATTTAGTTCTTTTCGTACATTTATAGTACCTACTTAAAAAACCACCTCTTTGTCATAAACCTACCACCAATAGGGAGTCCAATACAAAATTTCCAAATTCCAACTTCATCCATTCACCATTAACCAAACTGATCCCAATTTAGTACCATTTAGTACAATTCGTACAAATTTATTAAAAATTATTACAATTAGTACACATTTCCAAAACCACCCTCATATACCAAATTAACTTTCCATTCTTGACTCTCATGCCAAATTTCAAGTTTTTAGCTCTATCCGTTCACATGATAGCAAGTGGTACAATTTTAGACGTTTAGTACCATTTTACAACTTTTCGTATTTCTAAAAGCCCTTTGGTACATCTATCCTACACTCCATCAAAAACTCTCATTCCAAAGTTCAGAATTCTAGTTCATCCCGCTTGTCCAATACAAAGTATTGAAGTTGAAGTACATTTTCGTTTTTTCGTACCCTTTCTAGTACTTTTCGTATCCTTTTAGTACTTTTCATATCCTTTTAGTATGAATTTCCAAAATTTCAGCCTTATCACAAGTCTACGCACCAGAACGGGGCCTCATGCAAAATTTCAAGATTCTAGCTTCAGCTGTTTCGATTTTAAATTTGGTATAGGTGACGTATGAATTATGACAATAGTCATACGCCCCAGTGTACAACATTAAAAGTTGTCATTTCTATACTTCTGTGAGCTTCTTACAATTAATCCCAATGTTCAACACATCCAATTTGAATGCGTACATGTCTCAATTGCCGACCCAATTTTCCACATGGAAAATGAGCACACATGTTCCTCTCGCATGCATAGCCTTTCGAAGCCATTAAGTCAGGTGAAACAATGGCTGACTTTTGATAAAAATATTCTCCAACCCCCTCTCCCTTCGCAACTCGAAATATTCTTCATAATCTGTTTTTTGGGCTTAAGTACTTCTTAATTGTTACAAATGGCCTGGAGATCCAATTCTATTCAAACTCATACAAACACACACACACAGATATTGTGGAAAATGAACAAATTTTCCATATGTCACACCTTCCAGTTTGGAAACTAACAGAAAAACCCTGACTGCTGGCCATTTGCCTTCGGCATGGCAGAGAATCCTTAATAATACGGCCATATGTTTTGTTTGATGAATCCCAGTTGTCATAAGTGTTTCCTGGAAGGATGGTGGAAGAGAGGGAGAAGAGGGGGAAGAGGGAGTAGAGACTTAATGGATTTGTTTTGTATCTAAGATCTTCAACATAAATGGAACGCACACACAACTAATTGGTTGCTTTTTGCCAGACAACAGGTGTGTCCACAGCTGGCCAAATGGCCAGCCTAATTATCAAATGGCTTTTTATGGGGGCTTTTCCTCGAAAAATTTAATAATTTTTTTTTGGAGAAATCCCTACAAATTTCGATTTTCATCTAAAAATTTTTAACTATTATCCTTGGGAATCCTTTAAAAGGTTATATTCGCAGAAAAAATCATCACCTCCTCTCCCCGCCCAGATAGCCCTTCGTTTATCACAAAAAGTCCTCTTTTCGGTTATTTGTTATATTTTCCTCGAAGTAGCCCTGATATTTTATTTAAATTAAATTCTTTCACCTACGCAAAACAAATAACCGACAGCACGTTTACCACCTGTAGTTTGTGCACGAACGCACACACACACACACACAAACATGTCACCCGCAATGTATCCTCTTTTTGTGTTTGTGTGTTTTCTCTTTTTTCCTCTCTCTCTTTCTCTCTCTCCATTGGCAAATATTTACCAGGTCTGAATACCATTGAAATTGAAGCAAATATTTATGGAAGGTCGGGAATGTATAAAATTCGATATATGTGCGACATATATCCTTTATAAATAGTAGCCAATTGGTATTGAATGTCCTTGTGCAGGAGTAACAAAAAAAATAATACAATACAAAATAAAACACAAATTCATTGACATTAGCAGAAAAAGTGAAAAAAAAATGAAAATAATTTTGCAAATAATAAAGGTGACAAGGTAAAGGTCGGTGGGGTAGTGGTTGGATGTGGGGACAAAACCATGTCATAGAGGTCCTAAAATGTAATCTTTTGTTGTGTTGCATTTTTTTTTGGTATTACATGCGAAAGGACTTTCAAAAGGATACATGGACTACCAGGGCTTCTAAAAAGAGTCAGGGTCTCAATGACTTCCCGAAGGCTATACATAAAAAGGATAACAAGGATAATATATTTTAAAATCATATTTATTTTAAATTTACAGATATTGGATTTACCAAAAATTTAGCAGTCGGAAAAACAATTTTCCCTATTCCGTACTAATTTCAAACCGAGATTTTTCAAAAATCATTTTTAAGGAAGAAATTCGTACATCAAGGGTAGAGGAAAAACTGACTGCGAATCAATGTGGAGACATAACGGCTGAAGCTAAAATCATGAAATTTTGCAGGAGCGACAGTCCTCTTGGTGTGTAGGCTGAGTTTTAGAAAATTCGTACTAAAAGTACTAACAAGTACTAAAAATTTAATACTCAGTATTGGGCAAACGGAATGAGTAAGAATTCTGAAATTTGGATTGAGAGTCTCTGATGGAGTGCAGAACAAATGTACCAAAGAGTTTTTGGAAATTCGAAATTAAAGGTTACGAAAAGTTCTAAAAATGTACTAAACTTCTAAAATCGGAAATTCGTACTAAAAGTACTAACACGTACTAAAAATAGAATACTCAGTTATGGGGCAAACGGAATGAGCTAGAATTCTGAAATTTGGATTGAGAGTCACAGATGAAGTGCAGATCTGATGTACCAAAGAGTTTTCGGAAATTCGAAATTAATGTTTACGAAAAGTTCCAAAATGGTACTAAACTTCTAAAATGGTACTACTTGGTACTATGCAAATGGCTAAAGCTAAAACCTTGACATTTGATATGAAAATCAAGGTTGGAAAGTAATTTTGATATATATGAAGGTAGTTTTAGAAAATGTGTACTAAATGTGCGAATCGTCCCAAATGGTACTTAATTTGGAACACTTTGGTTTAGGGTGAACGGATGAAGCTGGAAATTTGGTATTGAGGTCCCTATTGGTGGTAGGTTTGTGACAAAGAGATGGTTTTGAAAATGTGTACTACAAGTGCACGAAAAGTACTAAATAGTACTGTATTTGGTACAATTTGTTATTGGTTGAACAGATAATGGTTGAAATATGACATTTTGTATTAGAGTTGCAGTTCATGTGTAGCCTAGACGTATGACGGTGTTTCCGGAAATGTATAGTCCACATTTTGTACGAAAATACAATTGTACGAAGAGTACGGAATAGCATTAAATTGTATGGGGTGTAGGGATAGGGCTGGAATCCTCAAATTTGATTTTGAGATCTCTGTTGACTATCTCTGTTGAGATATGGAAAAGGTTTTGTAAATGTGTACCACAAGTGCACAAAAAGTACTAAATAGTACTATGATTGGTACAATTTGTTATTGGTTGAACAGATAATGGTTGAAATGTAAAATTTTGTATTAGCGTCTGTTCATGTATAGCCTCGACATATGGAGCCGGCTTCGGAAATATGTAGCACACATTTTATACCGAAGTACTGACTAATACTAAATTTGGTATGGGGTGAAGGTCTCTTTTGAAACCTGAAATTGAGGTATGGAGAAGGTTTTGTAAATGTGTACTACAAGTGCACGAAAAGTGCTAAACAGTACTATTTTTGGTACAATTTGGTATTGGAACCGAACAGAACAGGTACCTTATTATCTGAAATTTGGTATAAGAGCCGCTATTCATGTGTAGCCTGCACATATAGAAGTAGTTTCGCAAATCTGTATCAAAAGTGGACGAAAAGTGCTGAATGGTACTTTATTTGGTATGGGGTGAAGGCATAGAAATAAAATTCTGAAATGTGTTATTTAGATTACTGATGGTGTTTGAGATTTGGCAGTGGTTTGAAAATGCTTCCTAAATTTATACGAAAAGTACTAAATGGTACTAAATTTGGAATTGGGTGAAGGGATATGGCTGAAATCTTCAAATTTAATACTGAAGTCTCTGTTGATATTTGGAGTTGAGATGTAGAGATGGTTTTGAAAATGTGTACTACAAATGCACGAAAAGTACCAAACAGAACTGTAATTAGTACAATTTGGTATTGAAATAACAGACAGTGCCTGAAAGCTGAATTTTGGTATCAGGGTCGTTATTCATGTGTAGCCTAGACATATGGAGGTGGTTTCCGAAATATGTACTATACTTGTACGAAAAGTACTGATTGGTACTAAATAGACTATTAGGTGAAGGAATAGAGATAAAATTCAGAAATTTAATATTTGATGGTATCAGTGTTTGAGATCTGGCGGTGGTTTAGATATGTGTACTATAATAGTACTAAATTTGGAATTGGGTGAAGGGATAGGTCTGAAATCCTTAAATTTGTTATTGAGATCTCTGTTGGTATCTGGAATTGAGATATGGAGGTACTTTTGGAAATGTGTACTTTAATTGCTCGAAAAGTACTAAATTGTACTAAATTTGGAATTGGGTGAGGAAATAGACCTGGAATCTTGAAATTTGATACTGAGAGCTTTGTTGACATCTGGTGCTACGATATAGGGTTGATTTTGCAAATGCGTAATGTAATTGTGGAAAAGTACTAAGTGGTACTAAATTGGGTAAATTTGGTGTAAGGTGAAGGCATAGGGCCGAAATCGTCAAATTTAATATTGAGGTCTTTCTTGGCACCTGAATTTGAGACATGGAGGTAGTTTTGAAATGTGTACTATAATTGTTCGAAAGGCACTAAATGGTACTAAATTTGGAATTGGATGAAGGAACAGATCTGGAATCTTGAAATTTGATATTGACGTCATTGTTGAGATCTGGTGCTACGATATAGGGTTGGTTTTGCAAATGCGTAATATAATTGTACGAAAAGTACTAAGTGGCACTAAATTGGGTGCATAGAGCCGAAATCACGAAATTTGTTCCTGACGTCTCTGTTGGTATCAGAAATTGAGATATGGAGGTGGTTTTGGAAATTTGTACTATAGTTGTTCGAAAAGTACTAAATGGTACTATATGCGGTATTGAGTGATGGGATAGAGCAGATGTCCCGAAACTTGTTGCTGAGGTCTCTGTTAGTATCTGGGATTGAGAAATCGATGTGGTTTTGAAAATGCGTACTATCATTGTTCGAAATGTACTGAGTGGTACTAAATTGGGTGAAGGGATAGAGCTGAAATCTCGAAATTTGATATAGATGTCACTGTTGGTGTCTGTGATTGAGAAATTGCTGTGGTTCTAGACTAGTACTAAGTGGTACTAAATTGGGAATTGGGTAAAGGGATATCAAAGAAATTTGATTCGGAGGTCTTTGTTGGTATCAGGAATTGAGATATGAATATTGAGCTGACTCTTGGTTTCTAGGGCTTACATATGAAGACGTGAAAATAGTTTTGGAGAGACAAATTGGGTGTAGATTTTTTGTGGGATTTACTGACATCCTCCTTGGTAAAATTCAAAATTAATTATTTTGTAGACTTTTTGGTGTGAAAGATAAACTTTTTCCTATAAATATTCTTTCCGAAAAAGGGAAAACCTTTGAAAAATATGTATAAAACCTTGAAAGTCAGAATTTAGTACTACATCGTAGTTTGAATTAAAATTTATTGTCAAATAAGAGAAATTATACGTGTTGAGTACTAAAAAGCCCGAAAACGAAATGTTGCAACGAATCTTAAGTTTCGAGGTGGATTTTTCGCTGATAAAGTAGCGGGCCCTAGCTGGTATATAATATTTCTATATTTCTTCAAGTATCAGAGAGCCTATAAATGTGATTTTCTTCAAAGAATATTTCCTCAAGGATCCATTACCACTCAATTTTTCAAAATCCACAATTATAGGTCTCAAAATATTTCCTCAAGGATCAGAGAGGCTATAAATGTGATTTTCAAAAATCCACAATTATAGGTCTCAAAATATTTCCTCAAGTGTCAGAGAGCCTATTAATAAGATTTCCTTTAAAGAAAATTTCCTCAAGGATCCATGACCAATCAGTTTCTCAAAATCCACAATTATAGGTCTCAAAATCCTCCAAACTTTTTCTGAAGAAATTATTCTCTTGTGTCTCCTAGTTGGCGTATACATCGTGACAATTCCCGCTACAATTTCTCGTTTTTTCGGTACAAAAAGCATGAAAAGTTTTTGGTATAAAAACATAAGATTTTTTTTTCAAATATTTAGTTTCCGCATTCGAATCCTTTCTGGCCAGGATTTTAATCTTGATATGTTAATATATTTGAATATGCCAAAGAATGCAGTTATCGTGTCGTCATTTTATGGAAATGTAATCACTGATTGCTGCGGCTTCCATCTACTTTTCCCAGCTCTTTTCTCGGGTGGCTGTTTGGGTGATTTTATAATTCCCTCACGAAATGTTGTTAAACAGGGAACATGGTTGACATCCGGGAGGGGGAAAAGAGGTGAGGAGGGGGGGGAAGGATGTAGGTAATGAGAGCGGATTGTAAATGACTTATACGCCACCTAGTGGGGAGTTCATTTTATTTGCCGTTTTTGTCTGCCGGCTTCTGAACTCATTACCAAATCGTATTTAGAATGGAGGACAATTGTTAAGCTCATCATAATTACAATTGGCCTGGCAAAATGTCAGTGTGGAAAATGAGCAATGCCTGGATTTTGGGTATTTGTCCCAAGAGAACAAGTTAAATGTCAATGTGATGTAAATATTCGTCACGACTGCAGGTGACAATGGCATTGTGATAATTTCCTTAATCAAGATTATTTTGGTCAACAAAATTTTGCAAGTGCAAACCAAGTGATTATTAAATTAAGCCAAAGTGAAAATGTGTGGAAAATTTGTATGAATTCTAAAAATTCATAACCCCAGGATCCATCATTTGTTCATAATTAACACATTTCAATTTACAAACGAATTTTGCATAAAATCTCCGAAAACCACAAACCCCGAGAAAATTTGGATTTAATTTGACAATAATAATGATGATGATGCCCATAATGATATTGTTCACTGAATTGCAAAGAAATTCTCTGCCACCGAAAGGCAATGGGGGAATTCTTAATAATTTTCCACAATTTTCCATTTGTAATTCGATTTTACATCATCCAACTATTGAAGAGCATTTCAACATTTCAGACATCCATTATTTGTTTGCCAACCAACCAGCCACCTTCGAGTTTTGAATTTCATTTACACTTGGAAAATTGCTCAACCACAAAATTGTATAATAAATTCCATATTAAATTGAAATTAATTACGAATGGCCATGGGCAAAAAATTACGCAACAAAAATAATAATAATAATAATATTTTGTTAATAAACACGCACTCACTCACACAGACACTCACGAATAATATGTTATTGAAACTAAATCCACAATTAACATTAAATGACCTTCTGAAGAAGAATTTTCAAACATTGAAATAGAAAATGAAGGTGAAAATTAAATCAAAAACAATTTCATAAATTATCAAATATTGGTTATACAATGGAAAATTAGGAAGATTTAATTTCTGGAATGCAGGGCGTATGAGTAGTGGCAATATGTATACGCCACCTATGGCCATAAAAATAATTTGTGACTACGTTTTCTATATGGATCGAATACATTCCAAGCATTCTCTTTTTTTTTCTAACTATTTTTTATATAGGGGGAAACAAATTCTAAGAAATTTTAGGTGATAATTAACCAAAAAAAAATTTTTTTGGAAGGAAAATACAAAATTATTTTTTTACCCAAAAATTTTCCACAGAATTTCTATTTTTTAACTATTTCTATTTTTTCTATGGAGGAAAAATGTTCCAAGGAATTTTGGGTGGGAAATAAAAAACGATTTTATTGGTTATTAATTTGAAAAACAAGAAGACTTAATTTATGGAATGTATGGCGTATGAGTACTGGCAATATGTATATGCCACCTGCTACAAAAAATAATTTTTAACCATTTTTCTATATAGATCCAATAAATTCCAAGGATATTCTGTTTTTTCTAACTATTTTTTATATGGAGAAAAAAAATTCAAGAAATTTGGGTGAAAATAAACCAACGATTTTTGTGGACGAAAAAAAAATCTAATTATTTTTTAGACAAAAATTTTCTACAGAAATTTTATTTTTTAAACTATTTTTTATATGACAGGAATATTTTTCAAGAAATTTTGGGTAGGAAATAAAAAACGATTTTGTTGGTTATTCAGTTGAAAAACAGGAAGATTTAATATCTGGAATGTAGGGCGTATGAATAGTGACAATATGTATACGCCACCTATGACCAAAAAATAATAAGTTCAGATCCAATTTTCTTTATGAATCGAATACATTTTACCAATTTTCTTTCTTTTTTTCTAATTAATCCAAGTCCAAGAAATTTGGGTGAAAATTAAACAAAGATTTTTTTGTGGTCGAAAAAATTAAATTATTTTTTACTCAAAAAATGGATTTTTTCAAAAGATGTGGATTTTTAAAAAATTTTTTCAAAGATTAAGAGACGCGGATTTTTAATAAATATTTTTTTAAAGGCTATAAAAGGCGTGGATTTTTAAATAATATTTTTTCAAAGACTATAAGAGCCGTGGATTTAAAAAAAAAATTTCAGAGACCTTGAGAGACATGGATTTATAAAATAATATTTTTTCAAAGACTATAAGAGGCGAAGATTTTTTAAAAAAAAAAATATTTTTTCAGAGACTTTAAGGGACTTGGATTTTTAAAAAATATTTTTAAAGACTATAAGAGGCGTGGATTTTTTTAAATATATTTTTTCCAAGACTACAAGAGGCGTGGATTTTTAAAAAATATTTTTTCCAAGACTACAAGAGGCGTGGATTTTTAAAAAATATTTTTTCAAAGACTATAAAAGATACGGATTTATAACAAAATACTTTTTGAAAGACTATAAGAGTTGTGGATTTTTTAAAAATATATTTTTTCAAAGACTATAAAAGATCAGATTTATAAAAAAAATATTTTTTCAAAGACTATGCGTGGATTTTTTAAAAATATATTTTTTCAGAGACTTTAAAAAAATATTTTTTCAGAGACTTTAAAAAAATATTTTTTCAATGACTTTAAGAAGCGCGGATTTTTAAAAAAATATTTTTTCAATGACTTTAAGAAGCGCGGATTTAAAAAAAAAAATATTTTTTTAATGACTTTAAGAGGCGTGGATTTTTTAAAAAAATATTTTTTTCGAGGACTTAAGAGGCGTGGATTGAAAAAAAATATTTTTTTCGAGGACTTAAGAGGCGTGGATTGAAAAAAAATATTTTTTTCGAGGACTTAAGAGGCGTGGATTTAAAAAAAAATATATTTTTTCAGATACTTTAAAAGGCTTGGATTTATAAAAAAATACTTTTCAAAGACTTTAAGAGGCGTGGTTTTTTAAAAGATATTTATTCAAAGACTATAAGAGCCGTGGATTTTAAAAAAATTTTTTCAAGGATTTTTAAAAAATATTTTTTCAGAGACTATGAGAAGCGTGGATTTTTAAAAAATATTTTTTCAAAGGCTATAAGTGCCGTGGTTTTTTTAAAAAATATTTTTTCAAAGACTATGAGAGGCGTGGATTTTTAAAAAATATTTTTTTAAAGGCTATAAGTGCCGTGGTTTTTTTAAAAAATATTTTTTCAAAGACTATGAGAGGCGTGGATTTTTAAAAAATATTTTTTCAAAGGCTATAAGTGCCGTGGTTTTTTAAAAAATATTTTTTCAAAGACTATGAGAGGCGTGGATTTTAAAAAAATATTTTTTCAAAGGCTACAAAAGACGTTGATTTAAAAAAAAGATTTCGGACGATGATTTTTTTAAATAATTTTTCAAAGACTATAAGAGTGGTGGATTTTTTAAAAAATGTATTTTTAAAAGAATATGAATTTTTTAAAATATTTTTTTAAGACAATAAGAGTTGTGAGGATCGCACAAATTTATTGCCTCCTTTTTACCCAAAAATGTCTATCTAATTTATTTACTTTATTTTTTTTTTTGATGTTTGATTTGACATTGTAAAAATAGTATAATTTTTAAGAACTTTCCCCCAAAAAAGCATTGCTCATTTCCACACTGACATTTTGCCAGGCCAATTGTAATTATGATGAGCTTAACAAACGACCTCCATTCTAAATATGTTAACATGAACTCATTCAGCAGCCGGCAGACAAAACGGCAAACAAATGAAGCCACTCGCTGGCGTATGACTTATGACAACACGTATACGCCACATAAACACGCTTCCAATAACAATGTTCACGAATATGTAAAGTACAAGGTTCATGAATAAGTAGAATTGAGTCATTTACAATCCGCTCTCATTACCTACATCCTTCCCGCCACCCCTCTCCTCTTTTCCCTTTCCCGGATATCAACCACGTTCCCTATTTAACAACATTATCGTGAGTGAATTATAAAATCCCAAACAACCACCCGAGAAAAGAGCTGGGAAAAGTAGATGGAAGCCGTAGCAATCATTGATTACATTTCCATAAAATGACGATACGATAACTGCATTCTTTGGCATATTCAAAACATTAACATATAAAGATTAAAATCCTTGCCAACAGGGACAGAGGATTATACAATGCGAATGCGATAATTGAGCAGCAGAATTGCGATAAAGTGGGGGTAAAAGGTAATAGAGTGAACCAAAAAACAAATATCGCTTTAAAAATTCTGTAAAACATAAGAAAGGGGAATGTTGCTAAGAAACGTGAAAAGGATGCAGTTGTCCAATTTTTTCCATACCAAAAATATTTTCCCGAATTTTTGGGTGTGAAAAAATTATCCCTGATTTTTTTATTTATTTCTTTTTTATTCTATTTATTTATTTTTATTTATTTATTTATTTTTTTTTTGGAAAAGCCATCACCTCAACCCACCCCATTACAAAACCATATGTATTCATGTTACTCCTACGGAAATGGCATTGATTTTTCAAATCTCGCAAATGACCGACCGATTCAATGCAAACGTAATCTCCGACCGCATTAAAGCTCTTAGCTCCATTTACCTTTTAAATATGCATGCCTGAACATGATGAACATTCCACCATGACATGGCAGGGTGCTTATCTGCAATGTCACAATCTAATTAATTACCTCGTTTACCGGACGAAGCAAAGGAAATGGAGTAAAGAAATATGGGGAAAAACTTCAAAGGTTTCATGGTGGCTGGGCAAAGAGGGTGGTTTAGAGGAGCGTTTTTTTATCTAAAAAAAAATATCGAGAAAATTTCAATGGAATAATGTATTTTAAAAAAAATCGAAGACTATAAGAGGAGTGAATTTCTGAAAAAAATTCAAAGACTATTAGAGACGTGAATAATTTAAAAAATATTTTTTCAAAAACTATAAGAAACGTGGATTTTTTAAAAAATATTTTTTCTAAGACTATAAAAGACGTGGATTTTTTAAAAAATATTTTTCCTAAGACTATAAAAGACGTGGATTTTAAAAAAAATATTTTTTTTGAAGTTTATAATAGACTTGGATTTTTAAAAAATATTTTTTCAAAGACTTTAAGAGACTTGGATTTTTTAAAAAATATTTTTTCAAAGACTCTAAGATGCGTGGATTTTTAAAAAAATAATTGTTCAAAGACTATCTTTATATTTAAAATATTTTTTAAAGACCTTTAAAGGCGTAGATTTTTTAAAAACTATATTTTTAAAGGCTTTAACAGACTTGGATTTTTAAAAAATATTTTTCCAAAGACCATAAAAGGCGTAGATTTTTTAAAAACTATATTTTCAAAGACTATAACAGGCTTGGATTTTTAAAAAATAGTTTTCAAAGACTTAAAGAGACGTGGATTTTTTAACAAATAATTGTTCAAAGACTATGATTATTTTTAAAATAAATTTTCAAAGACCATAAGGATTGGATTTAAAAAAATATTTTTTAAGACTTTAAGAGACGTGGATTTTTTAAAAAAAATATTTTTTCAAAGACTATAAGAAATGTTGATTTTTAAAAAAAAATTCAAAGAATATTAGAGACTTGCATTTTTTAAAAATATTTCTTCAAGGACTGAGAGAGTGATAGATTTTTTAAAAAATATTTTTCAAAGCATATAATAGACTTGGATTTAAAAAATATATATTTTTTTTCAAAGACTATAAGAAGCTTGGATTTTAAAATAAAATATTTTTTTAAAAACAGTAAGAGATGTGGAATTAAAATAAATTATTTTTCAAGGACTATAAGCGGCGTTGATTTTTTTTAAATATTTTTTTTTTTAAACTGTAAGAGATGTGGATTTTTTTTAAAA
The DNA here is from genome assembly GCF_030504385.1 of Musca domestica. NCBI lineage: Eukaryota > Metazoa > Arthropoda > Insecta > Diptera > Muscidae > Musca > Musca domestica. Next base: position 7,193,909 of record NW_026712286.1, on the reverse strand, counting down.
ATAATTTTCAGAGACTGTTAGAGAGGTGGAATTTAAAAAAAAATTTCAGAGACTCTTAAAGAGGTGGACTTTTAAAAAAGTATTTTTCAAAGACTACAAGAAATGTAGATTTTTTTAAAAATATTTTTTCAAAAAATACAAGATTATTTAAAAAGCATATTTTCTTTGTATTTCCCTTTAAAATGCTGTCCCTTTAAAGTTTCCCTGTCACTTTCTCTGTGACCTTTTTTAAAGTACGAAGGAAATCGAAAAAAATGTTCCTCGATAAAAAAAAACTTGCCCCCATAAATAACTAGCCAAGTTTCTAACAGAGATTTAAACAAACTTGTAATATTTTACCTTTGTAAATCGCCCTTACCTCTCCGGCACTCCCCAATCTCCCAGTGAGCACCGTGTCCCCGTGTCCCCAGTAAACCAAGTCCCCGGTCAGACAAAGATACCAAGTCATAAAACAAGAAATGGAACATCAAAGTTGTCAGCAATTTATATGTCATTTGTACAACAAATGGCCAAAGACGACATTACCATAGCTCAGATGCTATCATCTGTGGATGAACTTTAGTTATGGTTTGTTTTCATACTTTACCTCTCCCTTCTTGCCTCCCTCACACATTTCACTCTCCCAACCTCCTTTTTTCCCTCACTCCCTCCCTTCTGTCTGTCTTCCATTCAAAACCAATAAATTGATGTTGGCTTTACTTCTGCTCTATGTCATCGCTTAAGGAATTTCGAAGACATGTTCATTGCGACGTGGAGGGAAAAAAAGAAAACAGAACTGTCACCCATAAACTTAAGGATGTGACAATGTTTTTTTTTACATTTCTTCTTTGGTTTTTAGTTGAAACGAGGGAGTAAATTTGTACGTGGTTGTGGTGAGGTGGGGTCGAAGGTATGCTAGTTTGCAAAACGAAAAGTAGATAAATGTCTTTATTTGTAACAAAATCGATCACTATTAACCATTTTGGAGCCAAGCCCACATTTTAGAGGTGATAAGGGTAGAAGGTGTTTTTATACCCTACAACACTATGTGTTGGGGGTATTATAAGTTTGATTGGGCCAGAATTTATGTAACACCTCGAAATATTGGTTTCCCATATAGGAAAGTATATATGGATCTTCCTAGCTCGCAGAGCTGAGTCGATCTAGCTATGTATGTCCGTCCGTCCGTCTGTCCGTCTGTCCGTCTGTCCGTCTGTCCATGTTAATTTGTAATCACTGTACAGGTCGCATTTATGGCCCGATCTTCACGAAATTTAGAATGGAGGTGGGGTTAAGGTCAGAATAGAACCCTATTTCTTTTGAAGATGATCGCATAATATTTAGGGGTTGAAATGGACCAAATACTAAAAAAATGTCGGATTTTTCAGTAGCTATACAGGTCGCAATTATG
>NW_026712286.1:6845019-7187519 GCF_030504385.1 Musca domestica | reverse complement strand
AATCTTTTCAAAAATTACTATTATTGCCCTATAGGTCCTTGAAAATCCTTAAGAAAAAACAACCATAATTTATCCACAATTTCCTGATATTTTTTTTTTCTTTCAAAATTCCACAATTATGTGTCTATGGGTCCTTGAAAAAAATTCCGATCAGTGGGGTTCTGTAAAAAATCGCTAAAAAAAATTACGATTTTGAAACAAGAAGATATTTCTCTTGCATTGAGAACTGCAAATGAAAACAGTTATGAGGGCCTTTGGGGCGTATGACGGTTGTCAGTAGTCATCCGCACGATGGAACCTTTTTAATTTCAACAAGTAAAAAAGCTGTAAGTTCGGCCGGGCCGAACTTTTAATACCCTCCACCATTTGGTACAAATTTGACAATTTCCAAAAATAAAATCCGTTAAAAATTCTGTTAAAATTTTAAAAATACCGAATGCTTATACGACGACCTGGACCAGAATAGGCAACTTTTGTCATAAGTTATTACAATATTTTAATGCGAAACTTGAAGAAAAATCTGTTTAAATGTAGCTAAAATCATCAAAACACCGAATACAGGGGGTACCGTTATATGGGAGCTATACGAAGACGTGGACCTGCGCAGACAATCTTCTGGCATGGGCTGAAGTATCCATTACGAACATCACATGCGAAATTTGAAACAATCCCGGTAAATAATGTCGCTAAAATCATCAAAATACCGAATATCGGGGGGTACGGTATATGGGGGCTATACGAAGACGTGGACCTACATGGCCCATTTTCTGTTTTATGCTGCAGCATCTATTACGAACTTCAAATGCCAGTTTTGAAACGATTCTGGTAAATAATGTCGCTAAAATCATCAAAATACCGAATATCGGGGGGTACCGTTATATAGGGGCTATACGAAGACGTGGACCTACACAGATTAATTTCTGTCTTAGGCTGTAGTATCCATTACGAACTTCAAATGCCAAATTTAAAACAATTCCGGTGAATAATGTCGCTAAAATCATCAAAATACCGAATATCGGGAGGTACCGTTATATGGGGGCTATATGATAACTTAGACCTACATCGCCCATTTACGAACTTAACCTGCCTACTGGCAAAATATACATGTGTGCAAAATTTTAGCCTTCTATCTCTATTTGTTCGAAAGATAGCGTGATTACAACAGACAGACAGACAGACAGACACACAGACAGACAGACGGACATGGCTAAATCGAATTTTACGCTGATCAAGAATATATATACTTTGTTGGGTCTGACATGAGTATTTCGAGGAGTTACAAACGGAATGACAAAATTAATATACCCTCCATAGTTTGTTGGTTGAATAGTATTTTGAATATATCAGAACTCCTGTGTTTATTGCCGAACCAAATTTTAAAGCCCAGAAACATTTCCTTTTCATTGAGAACTTTAAATGAAACAATTATACAAATCTTTTTGGGCGTATGACTGTTGTCAGTAATCATACGCACCAAGAAACCCTAATATTTTTAGAATAACTGAAATGCGGAATATTGTTTGTAATTATTTAGTTTTACACCAAATATCTTCAGATAACTTAAACTGGGTCAATTATTTCTCTACCTACTAAATCTTCCCTCTCCTAAAATCTCTAGTATCAGAAAAGCTAACTGTAAAGACAAATTAGGACTATTTTCCGAATTTCATATCCAGAAATCCTATGGCAATTTTTAAAGACCGATAAACACTTAAAGTCTTCATAGAAATTTTTTTTAGAGACGGAATAAATTTCTCTTTTACTGAGAACTGAAAATAATAACAAATATGCGGGTATTTGGGGCGTATAACTGTTGCCAGCAATCATACGCACCAAGAAACCTCAGCTATTTTGGGATAATTGAAATTTGGAGAATCTTTCGTATTTATTTAGTATTTGAAGAGTATTGAACTTAATAGCATTAAATATTTAGCCTTCTATCCTCTCTTCCTGGAAGGAAAAGTTCATCCTTTCCACTTCTTCTTGCAGTATTTTTTTCTTCCTGGAAATCATTCACGGAGAAGACATCACGACAAATAGCACATAACACATGAAGGCAATATATTTCATTCCTAACAAATGTCGTTATTTTCCTTTTTTTGGAAAATGTCAATGATTTCTATTACATCCTTGTTTGCTGTAATCATTCCATTGTGTGTCTTGCGAAAGGATAACAATGGAATATGTCCATGTGCCCGCATGCCCGAACGCATGCAATGATTTAATCGCAAATATTTGTAAATGTTACGGAGGAATTTTCAACTCAACTTCAAGGAAGAAGGGGAAAACGGTTTGATGTTACAGGTCATGGAAAATGACAAGGGTCATGTGCCCCAAAGGATTTTTTTGCAAATGTTTTGAAATCGAACACATGATTTATTTAAGAATCATATTTAGCAAAATGTCAAATAAAAATTGCACTTTAAAATTAAAACAAAATCAAATCAAGGATAATTGTGACAATGCGATTTTTAATTTTTATTATATATTTATTTTATACAATGGCAAATTTAACAAGTTATCAATTAAAACTACATTCCAGGCATTCCCACTGGCTGTGATATACAGTGGATGCCAAAAATAGGTCGGGGTTTAAATGTAATTAATGCCTTGTTACAAAACTGCAAAATTTGTAGACTTTCTAACACGATGGCCTATTTTTTCACGATATCGAAAAAAATTGCAAAACCTGTAGATTCTGGCAGATTCTAGAACAAAGCATATCAAATGAATTTTAACTATATTGAAATAATATTTTTTAAAAATTAAAACAGTGTTTTGGAGTCACTACCTTTCTCTATTTATTTATTTTATTTTATTTATTTATTTATTTATTTATTTATTTATTTATTTATTTAATTTTTTTTTTTTTTTTTTTTTTTTGAGATATGAGTTCTCTTTTCACACTCTCTGTATACTTATATATGTACTTGCATATCTCACCCAACAAATGCCAAATCCTAACAAATTGCATGCCAAGCGCCGTGCCATGCCATGTCAATATCATGTTAGTCAAACTAACAATAAATATTGTATTAACGTAGTTGTGCAAACAATTCGCAAATTGAAAAGTGAAATTAAGAAACAAACAAACAACAAAAAACACAACGCCAACAATGAAAAATATTATTGTTTTCCATGGCAAATAATTCAAAATTTTCAAAAAAAAATTTTCGCCAAATTGGAACTTAATTATATCACAGGCATTTTTCAAATGCCAAACACTTTCATTTCAGATCGGAAAAAAATCCATGAGTGAGAATATTTCTGAAACCATTAAGGCTTAATTTATCATTTAAAATATGAATAATCTGCCAAAAATCCTCCCCTTAAACCTCATTAGAAAAATAACAGCCTATATGGCGTATGAGTACCGACAATACTTATACGCTAAACTAATCATATTCTAATTCACATTTCCATACCCTCAGCCCTATGGCTACAGAGGGTTTACATACCTATCTCAAATAGGAGACATCTACCCAAAATCCATTCTTAAGCTTTAATAGAAAAATAACAGACTTGGTGGCGTATGATTGCTGGCAGTACTTATACGCCACACCAATAATTTTCTAATTGCCATTTCTTATTATTTTTTTATGTTCCTTGTCAATTTATAGAATTCCATAGTCATTTTCATGTTTAGCAAAATTTTATTGTTTCCTTAGCTATTCAATTTCCCAAAAAAAAAATGTCACCGAAAATAAAATATAATTAAATCACGGCCATTTTTCTCCCAAAGACAAACGCCAACTACCTTAATTTCACATCCGAAAATTGGCTTATCCTGATAGCTATTCTGAAACCATTTTAATATACCTATTTCAAATAGGAGACATCTGCCAAAAAAATCCAACACTTAAGCCTCAATATAAAAATAACAGCCCTGGTGGCGTATGATTGCTGGCAGTACTTATACGCTACACCAATAATTTTCTAATTGCCGTTTCTTATTATTTTTTTGATGTTCTTTTTCAGTTTACAGATTTCCATGGTCATTTGCAATTTTAATCAAATTTCATTGTCTCCTTAAATATTCAATTTCCAAAAATAAAATATAGTAAATCACGGTCATTTTTCTCCCAAAGATAAACGCCAACTACTTTAATTAATAGCTATTCTGAAGCGATTTTAATATGCCTTATTGACAAAGAGTTATTTTCTTGGAGGTCCTTGAATTAATTTTCTGGGGTCCTTAGGGATAATCTGCAGAAAAAAAAATTAGACCTTATCCAAGGGAGATCCTTAATAATTAAAATATTTTTTTCTATTGACATATATTCTTTCGGCCACAGATCACTAAAAATTAAGTCCACAAACCTCGCTGAGGGAATTTTTTGTAAATTTTTGTTTAAAGTAAAATGTGAATGAAATCCATAAGTCATGTATAGCACGTCCTTATACTTAATCCATGCCATTATCCTTAAAAATTCCACTTCACTCCGATAACATCGATTGCACATGCTGAAAACGTGGTGGTAGCGCCCCATTTGGCCAGAGCAATGGTGGCAACTGCCAAGTCATTTGTGTGTCTCCCCTCAGAAATGTTGGCAATTCTCCGCTACAAACAGCTCCAGTAGAATTCAATAATCAAGCATAAACAGCAGATACGTGATTACAAGGATTTGGGTTTTTGGAAAATGAGAAAACATGCACAATGTTGTCATAAACAAAAGAACAATTTTAATAATTCCAATAGCAATTACAAATGTCTGCCATGGAGGTTAAATTACAAGAGAAACAAGTGACTCGGCCCTTGGGTCGTATGAGTGTTGCCAATACTTATACGCCCTAATTATATTTTTTGTATTTAAATGAAATTACCTTCGAGAGGATCAAAGGCAACTAATTAACGACTCCTCTGGCATTTTCGGTGTGGATGATGGCTTACAAGAGCCGATCTTTAGAGAAGAGTAGTAATTTTTTTCGAAGTTATTGCGAATTAAACACCAAAACCCTCCCAAGTTCGTCTGAAATTCTATTAGAAAATATTTTTCACTGCAAAGCTTGATTTTTATTTAATTGTGAATAAAATTAATTAATTTCTATTTGCTATCATCTTTTTCATCCAATGCCTATTTTCAGTAGATTCTCTTCAATTTAGTCTGTTCCATATTTCCTACATCTATTTTCAATTTGCCTTCCCTCCGTCAGCCTTTGAAGTTTTATTTTCACTCTTTTCACTGTCCCTCTCTCTCTCTCTCTCCGTTCTAATGACACTAATTAAAAAGTGCAACAACTTTATTTTCCATTACCAGCCACTTTCACTATTTAAAGTCTGCCGGAGCAGCAATGAGCTTTTGCCCCATGGTGTCTGCAAATCGAGTGTTGTGTTGTTGACTTTAAGTGCCAATTAAAAAAAGAAACTTAAAAAAATATGGTTAAATTATCTTAATTTAAGACCATAAAACTTGTTACAGAGTTCAATGAAAGTGGTTGGCGTTTGTTTTGGGATGTTGGGTTGAAAAATGGCCATGATTTAATTAGGTTTTATTTTTGGCGCAAAACTTTGTGGAAAATTCAATAGTTAAGCAGGCAAAGAACATTTTTAAAATTTCAAAAGACCATGGAAATCTGTCAGATGGAAGGAAAATCTAAGAAATATATACAAAATAAATTGTAAATAAAATAAAACATGGCAATTAGAAAATTATAAGCAGAGCGTATAAGTGCTGTCAGCAATCATACGCCACCAAGGCTGTTATTATACCCTCCACCTTGGAAAGGAGGGTATATTAACTTTGTCATTCCGTTTGTAACATCCTTAAATATTCGTCTTAGACCCCATAAAGTATATATATTCATAATCAGCGTAAAATTCTAAGTCGATTTAACGATGTCCGTCTGTCTGTCTGTCCGTCTGTCTGTCTGTCTGTTGAAATCACGATACAGCCCACATTATTTGACGTAGAGCTCCAAAATTTAGCAGAGCTATTTGCATTGTGTCTAGGATGGTTGGTATTGAAAATGAGATATATCGGTCCACGTTCTGGTATAGTCCCCATATAACGGTACCTCCCGATATTCGGTATTTTGATGATTTATGCCACGTTTTTTCACGGATTTGTCTAAAAATTGGTATTTGTAGGTCATAACAAGTCCCTGAGCGTGTGGCAAAACATTGCATGTATGGGTCCAAAATTTGGTATAGCCCCCATATAACGGTACCTCCAGATATTCGGTAATTTGTTGATTTTTGCAACATTTTTTTACGGATTTGTCTGAAAATCGGTATTTGTTGGTCATAATGGGTTCCAGCTCCGGTGGCGAAACATTGCATGTATGGGTCCGTGATTTGGTATAGCCCTCATATAACGGTACCTCCCGATATTCGGTATTTTGATGGTTTTTGCCACATTTTTTCACTGATTTGCCTAAAAATTGGTATTTGTGGGTCATAATGGGTCCTAGTTCGTGTGGCGAAACATTGTAATTATAGGTCCACGTTTTGGTATAGCCCCCATATAACGGGACCTCCCGATATTCGGTAATTTGATGATTTTTGCCACATTTTTTTCACGGATTTGTCTGAAATTTGGTATTTGTTGATCATAATTGGTTCCAGCTTCGGTGGCGAAACATTGCATGCATGGGTCCATTATTTGATATAGCCCCCATATAAAGGTACCTCCCGATATTCGGTATTTTGATGGTTTTTGCCACATTTTTTCACTGATTTGTCTAAAAATTGGTATTTGTGGGCCATAATGGGTCCTAGTTCGTGTGGCGAAATATTGTAATTATAGGTCCACGTTTTGGTGCAGCCCCATATTACGGTACCTCCCCATAATCGGCATTTTAATGGTTTTTGCCACATTTCTTCTAATGCTTATTTTACCCGAAGGTGGAGGGTATTAAAAGTTTGGCCCGGCCGAACTTAATGTTTTTTTACTTGTTTTTATATTGAGTCTTAAGTGTTGGATTTTCGGCAGATGTCTCCTATTTAGAATAGGTATATTAAAATGGTTTCAGAATAGCTATTAATTTAGCAAATTTTCCTTTGTGAAATTAAAGTTGTTGATGTTTGTCTTTGGTTGAAAATTGACCGTGATTTAATTATATTTTATTTTCGGTGACAAACTTTGTGGGAAATTGAATAGTTAAGGAGACAATAAAATTTTGCTAAACATTAAAAAGTGACCATGGAAATCTGTAAACTGAAAAGGAACATGAAAAAATAATAAAAAATGGCAAAGAGAAAATTTTTGGTGAAACGTATAAGTAGTGTCAGCAATCATACGTCACCGAGGCTCTTATTTTTATATTGAGACTGAGGATGTGGATTTTCGGTACATGTCTCGAATTTTTATTGAAAAAAAGATATATTAAAACAATTTTAGAAATGATCACCGATCTGAAACTAAATTGGTTGGCGTTTGGGTGTGGGTTGAAAAATGGTCGCGATATAATCATTTTTAGATCTCAGTGAAAGAGAAATGTATTGCCTCTGTCACTCTTTAAAAATTGTCTCAAGTATTCTGGATGTGAAATTTGGAGAAGAGTCACAATTTTACTTTACCGTGAGCTTTTGATACTAGAGATTATTTATTTAAATAATTACAAACGATATTCCAAATTCCAGTTACTCTGAAAATACTAGGGTTTCTTGGTGCGTATGACTTCGGACAACAATCATACGCACAAAAAGGCCTGCATAATTATTTCATTTTAAGTTCTCAACGAAAGAGAGATGTTTCATGGCTTCAGAATTGGGTTCGGCAATAAACGCAGGAGTTCTGTAATAGCTTAATACTCTTCAACTACTAAGCGCAACAAAAAAATTCTCCAAAGCCTCAGTTTTGTATGACTAATGACAACCGCCATACGCCCCAAAAGACGGAATAATTGTTTTTATTTGCAGTTCTCAATAAAAGATAAGTGTCTCCTTGCCTAAAAATCGTGAACTTTTAACGATCTTTTTTTATAGAACCCAAGGACCCATAGGCATATAATTGTGGATTTTGGAAATTTTAGAGCAATTATGGTGTTTTTTTTTGGATTTTCAAGTACCTACAGGATGAGATTAAAAAAAACTACAACAAAGTTAAATGCCATATATATATATATATATTTTTTTACTTTTATTGAATGAAAGCCAAAAATGGCGGTAATAGCATCAAATGTTAGAATAAGTGTAGATTTGTTCGAATTGGTCACCTTCGGCAATGAGCCCAATGAAAACTGTCACACGCTGCCCGAATGTTGCTCTGCGGTATATTGCCCCTTTCCCGGCGAAGCGCTTGCTTGAGGTGATCGACACTTTGGTATTTTTAAGTGCCAACCTCGCTTTCCAAAATACTCCAGACACAATAGTCCAACGGATTGGTATCCGGAGATTTTGGTGGCCATTTTGTGCTGAAAATGAAGCGAGGAACCTCATTTTGTTAAAATTCTTGGGTGGCGGCGCGTGCTGAGTGCGATGGTGCTGAATCCTGTTGGAATGTCCAAGGTCTGCGACCAAAATGTTTACGTGCCCAAGGCTTTAATAAACTCTCCTCGCAGTGAGAAAGTTGCGTCCAAAAACTGGTAGTAGTTTCGACTACGAAGTTTAACCGAAGACTATTCTGGTGCCGCGAATGTGTGGAGCCCCTAGGTCTGTTAATCTAGCCTGACTATGGAGAGTCTCCTGTTTTGGAGAACATTTTCGCGATAATATTCGGCATTTATTCTGATGCCACGGTCGATTAATACGAGCAGAGAGCGACCATCGACTGTAATGGCGGCCCACACCATCACCATGACCGGCGCTTGAGTTCTGGTGTCCAACCGAAGGTGCACATTTTCAGCTGACCTCTTCGGTAAGTAAGAAACCAAAACCAAATTAGGCAGTTCACAACTTTTGGCCAAGCGAACCAACTCTTTAGCTCTTTTCAGCCTATTTTCTTTCAGTTACGGTGCAAGTTCTTGCACTTCTTGGAACTTCAATGGCTTTAGCCCGAGCTCATTTTTCTATATTTGCCGGATGGAATATTGCGATATGTTCAGCTTATGAGCCTTTTCTCGGCCAGTGCGATGCGGGTTTCGATCAAGTCGCTTCTTTACTTTTCGAACCATTTCTGCTGATGTTGCTGTTTTCTTCCGTCCACTTCCTATCACGGAAACGAGCGATGGCGCGAGACACAAAAGATTTATTCACATTTAAATGCTGGAGTGCTCTAACGATAGCCACTTGTGGTTTCCAGACAAATATAAAGATATCACACTATCACGCCTCAATTCCATCACTAATAACTTTTTTTCTGGAAAATTCTCAGCAAAATGCTTTTGTAAGCTTGTAATCAAAATAACAAGCTGTCACTGGAATAATTTTAACAGCTGTCGGACGAGTGGCTTAGAAATGACAGCAGTCTGAAATTGGTTGCAGTTTTTTCATCTCACGCTGAATACCTAAAATGCAAGGATTCCAAGGAATCTTAATCCGAAAATGTCTAAAATTTTTTGAATATTTTCAAGAATAGCGACTTTTTTAAAGTGGATATTTTAAAGAATACTTTTATTATTTTCAATTTTTTTTTTCGAGGATTTTAAATGACGATTTTTAAAGATTTTTTTCCTTTAATAAATTTACATTTTTAAGGAATCTGCTCTCGAGGACTTTAAACGTGAAATTTTAGTCCAAGTACCCAAAGGTCTTAGAATGTCTATTTTTCCAGAACATTAACTCAAGGATCTCCAAGAAAAGAAGTTTTTCCATTAAATTGTGTAAGGACCTCAACTTCGTCTCATACGATTTTTCTAAATGCTAAGCATTACAGAGAATCCATTGGCAATTCCAAGCCACTTACATACCTGTTACGGGACAATGTCTTGAGAATTTAAAAAACGGTAAAAAAAAACAGAAATTCTAACTTTTTTTGTTTTTAATTTTCTCTTTGTTTTCCATGTTCGCCAAAAATTTCGAACATCAATTTGATGATGTCGCTTGATTTTTATGACATCCTCACTAATTGGTCTCAAGACATTGATTTTATCGATATTGTTCTTGTTCTTGTTGTCATGCTTGTTCCTAATGTTTTTCTTGTTCTTGTTGTTGTTTTTTTAACTTATCTCTTTGCCTGTCGTGCGAAAATCTCTTCGTCTTCTTTAGAAAGTTTGCCAAACCTGCAGAAAAAAAAACACAGCAACAACAACATCAATAATTGCAGAATAATGTCAAAAGTGATTTCGTCCTCCCCAAGGGTGGGAGATGTGTTATTAATTTTATATTTTCAATAAGCTTTGGCAGTGATTGAAAGAACATCAGTCGAAGTTTTTGTGCAGCAGAGTAGGAGATATTAGTCTCCATACCCCTGGGAATTGTGGCTTGAAATAATTTATGAATTTTTAGCAAAATTTTGATTTTGTTTTTTTTTTTTTTTTTTGGTTTTCTTTTGTTGGCGAAAATTTCCAAGGACTTTTGTTTGGAAAATTGGGAAAATAATTTGTGAGGAGCATGGCTGGGATATTTTGATGTTCTATTTTCTGTGAGATGATAAATGAGGCCAATATTTAAAGCGAGTGCCTTAAAGAGGAACTTATTTCCTATGAAGGCAGGGATGGAAGTTTGGAATTATCTGTGGAAGGCTAAAATGAGGGCTGTAGCTACAATGAAGCTATGGAAGGTATTTCAACTTCTGAAGGACTCTAGGAAGCCTTTTAATACAAAATTACAATAGAAAGTCTACAATAAATTAAAAAGGTCCTTAGAAGGACCTATAGCTAGAAAAAACCTATTTAAAGATAGTTTAGTTGTAGTAGAGGTCTTTAGAGAACCCTTAAAAGGTCATATAAGTGGAAATTGAGTATTTTAGTTTCTTAACTAAGAAACTAATGTTCTATGAATGCAGGGATGGAAGTTTGAAATTATCTGTGGAAGGGTAAAAAGAGGGCTGTAGCTACAACCAAGTTATGGAAAGTATTCTAACTTTCGAAGGACTCTACTAAAAATTAAAAAAGATCCTTAGAAGGACCCCCAGCCAGAAAACCCCGATTAAAGATAGTTTAGCTGTAGTAGAGGACCTTGGAGAACCCTTAGAAGGTCATCTAAATGGAAATTGAGTATTTTAGTTTTTTTTTTTAACTACGAAACAAATTTTCTATGAAGGCAGGGATGGAAGTTTGGAATTATCTTTGGAAGGGTAAAATGAGGGCAGTATCTACAACGAAGCTATGGAAGGTATTCCAACTCCCGAAGGACTCTAGGAAGCCTTTTAAATACAAAATTACAATAGAAGGTCTACTATAAATTAAAAAAGATCCTTAGAAAGACCTCCAGCTAGAATACCCTGATTAAAGATAGTTTACCTGAAGTAGAGGGCCTTGAAGAACCTTTAGAAGGTCATCTAAGTGGAAATTGTGTATTTTTGTTTTTTAACGAAGGAACTAATTTTCTATGAAGGCAGGGATGGAAGTCTGGAATTGTCTGTGGAAGGCTAAAATGAGGGCAGTAGCTACAAGCAACTTATAGAGGGTATTTCAACTTCAGAAGGACTCTAGGAAGCCTTTTAAATACAAAATTACAATAGAAGGTCTACTATAAATTAAAAAGATCCTTAGAAGGATTTCCAGCTAGAAACTCTTAATTAAAGATAGTTATAGAGGGCCCTCCTAATAATCGGTATTTTGATGATTTTAGCGACATTTTGACCGGAATTGTTTCAGATTTGGTATTTGTAGTTCGTAATGGATACTACAGCCTCTGACAGAAAATTATCTGTGCAGTTCTACGTCTTCGTATAGGTCCCATATATCAGTACCTCCCTATATTCGGTATTTTGACGATTTTAGGTTCATGATTCAACAGATTTTTTTTTTTCAAATTTGGTATTTGAAGTTCGTAATGGATACTACAGCCTATGACAGAAAATTGTCTGTGCAGGTTCACGTTGTGGTATGGCCTCCATATAAAGGTACTTCCCTTTATTCGCTAATTGGATGATTTTAGCTACATTATTCACCAGATTTTTTTCAAGTTTCGTATTCGAATATTGTAATGACTTACAACAAAAGTTGCCTATGCAGGTCCATGTCTTCGTATAGACCCAAATATATTCGGCTATATTCGGTATTTTTTAAGATTTTAACAGAATTTCTAATGGATTTTATTTTTTATTTTATATTATTTATTTATTTTTTTTTTTTTGGAATTTGCCAAAATCGTTCCAAATGGTGGAAGGTATTCAAAGTTCAACCCGGCCGAACGTACTGAATAAGTTAAGATTTATTCGAATTGGTCACCTTTGGCAAGAATGATGGCCTTCAAATGGCCAATGAAACCGTCACACGCTTTCCGGCGAAGCGCTTGCTTGAGGTGATCGGCATTTTGGTATTTTTTTAGCTTTCCAAAATGCGGATTTTATTTATTTCTTTATTATTATTATTATAATTATTTTTTTTTTATTATTATTATTTTATTTATTATTATTATTATTATTATTATTATTATTATTATTATTATTATTATTATTATTATTATTATTATTATTATTATTATTATTATTATTATTATTATTATTATTATTATTATTATTATTATTATTATTATTATTATTATTATTATTATTTTTATTATTATTATTTTATTTTTTTTTTTTTTGAAATTTCCAAATTCGTTCCAAATTGTAGAGGATATTCCCGGCCGAACTTATTGCTTTTTCAATTGTAATGTTTCAAAATTTTCTTAAAGGACGATTAGGCCAATATTTATGAATTTCTGGATCTACTTTTCACGAATTCTTAATTCAAAATTCCTTGTGTATTTATCATTTTACATTTCTTAAGGATCACTAGGCACACATTCTGCTATTCCGAATTATTTAATCATTTTCATTTTTTTAGGATTAATTTTTTTTTTTTTTTTTTTTTTTTTTTTGGAATCACTTTAATTCCAATTTGTATTTGTTTACAATACCAATAACAAACAATAAAACATATTTCCCAAAACTTCCATAAAATTAAATCACCATCGGCCTTTTGAAGAAAAATGTCGAATTTTGTTGGCCAATTTTTTTTACCTTAAATTTGCCAATATGTGGTTGTGAGCTGCCATTTTTCCGCATGGAGGAAATTCAAAAGAGCATTTAGCAAAATCTGTTTATCTACAACAAATAAAGTAGCTCACATTAATCTTGAAAATATGTTTTTTTTTTCATATTTCGTTCCAAATTTCCAAAAAAAAGAATCAAACGAAAATAAAAAAGTTACGGGATATCCCAACCATCCTTCCTACCCCCAACAGGAAAAAAAGAAAACAGGATAATAAATTATGTTATACCGAAAAAAAGGTTAAACAAGCAATTTTCCGGAGAGTTTTCCTTTTGTGGTTTTTCCGTTTTGGCCAGGCCATCATTGGCAGGCAGGTTGATGTTTTGGGACCAAATGTAGAGATGGCTAGCAGCAGTTTGACCTTTTTCCACAACCCTGTGGCAAGACACAAAGGTCGCGAGAAATATGACTTTTTTGGGAGAATCAGCACCAGCATGAAAGGCCTGGGTAATTATGTTTTTATTTCATGTTAACAGATTGCGGGGCGATTGAAAGAATATGTCTTCATTTAAGGCGGGGAGAAAATTGTGGTGTGGGATTTTTTTTGGTGGCGAATGGGAAAAAGAGGGACAACTTTAATAGATTAGAAAATTTTCAATAAAAAATTTTAAATATTTTAAAAATCTCGTTGTAAGAAGATCTCCATAACAGGTATCCCAAAATTACTCCAATTTTCAAAAAAAAAAAAAAAAAAAAACAAGAAAATAAGCTATAAATTTGGCCGGGCCAAACAAAGCCTCCACCATTTGGGACGAATTTTACAATTTCAAAAAAAAAAAAAATAAATAAATAAAATCCGTTACAAATTCTGTTAAAATCTTAAAAATACCGAATGTAGCCGTTATATTAGGGCCTATAAGACGGCGAGAAGGGAGGTACCATTATTTGGGGGCTGCACAGAAAATTTTCTGTCATAGGCTGAAGTATCCATTACGAACTTCTTATACAGATTTTAAAACAATTCCGGTGAATAATGTCGCTAAAATCATTAAAATAACGAATATCGGGAGGTACCGTTATATTTCCATAGCTACAAGAGGCTTGGATTTTTTAAAAATTATTTTTCCATAGCTACAAGAAGCGTGAATTTTTTAAAAATTATTTTTCCATAGCTACAATAGGCATGGATTTTTTAAAAATTATTTTTCCATAGCTACAAGAGGGGGTGGATTTTTTAAAAATTATTTTTCCATAGCTACAAGAGGCGTGGATTTTTTAAAAATTATTTTTCCATAGCTACAAGAGGCGTGGATTATTTTAAAATTATTTTTCCATAGCTACAAGAGGCGTGGATTTTTTTAAAATTATTTTTCCATAGCTACAAGAGGCGTGGATTTTTTTTAAAATTATTTTTCCATAGCTACAAGAGGCGTGGATTTTTTAAAAATTATTTTTCCATAGCTACAAGAGGCGTGGATTTTTTTAAAATTATTTTTCCATAGCTACAAGAGGCGTGGATTTTTTTAAAATTATTTTTCCATAGCTACAAGAGGCGTGGATTTTTTAAAAATTATTTTTCTGAAGTTGGTTGCCGTTTTTTTCATCTCACCCTGTACACCCTAACATAACGTCTACTTTCGGTATTTTTTACAACAAAAAAATTGGAATCTATGAACATTTTTTCAAAGAAAACCCACACCTGCGAAAAATTTTCCAAGGAAAACCCACAACTCTATTTTCGGTATTTTTTTGAAAAAAAAAATTGGAATCTCTGAAAATTTTTCCAAAGAAAACCCACACCTCATTTTTTTCATTTTCACACCTGGGAGTAATTCTTCCATAGAAAATTGCCACACATTGGCTAACAACATTTAAAAATATTTTTGCCCTGTTTTTCTAACCCTTTGAAATGGTATCCAATTTTTTTCCAGTCCTTTTGTAATAAAAAGACCACCCCGCATGTTGTCAAACATAAATGCAAATTTAAGGCTTCCATGTGGCCCAAAAAACATATCAAAACCGCAACTGAACATAAACATATATATTTTATTGTTGACACCTATGGAATAAGTTAGTAATTCATACTAAAGCCCTTCCGCACCTACTTCTCCCTCATCTTCACACCCACACCTTCAGTGCCACACATCATCTATTCGTCCTCTGGCCAAGGGCTCTTTTTTGCTGGGCCATAAAATATTTTCCACAACATTATACAATATTTTATGGCCCCATACGAGTGTCGGAATGTGTGTGTGTGAAGTTTTCACTTTTTTCCGGCCTGCTGCCGTTGTTGTTGGTTTTGATTTTTTAATGTTGTTGTGGCATCTTGGCCATAGTGAAAATGTTGACGCGTCAACGAATGGGGAAAAAACGAAAACTTTTTAACGATAGGCGTTTGCCAACAGGACTGCCAACAAAAGTAATAAATTTTAATCCACATCATGAGGAGAGGGGGCGGGAGGTGGGGCGTAAGTCAAAATGGCACATGCAGCACAGCAACAACAACAAAAAACGACTTACGACCAGAAGTGATTTAAATGCAAATATTGTAAAAAAATTGTAATTTTGGCAGCATAACTTCACGCCGTTGTGACAGCAAGAGAGCGAAAATAGGAGAGAGAGGCGGGGAGACCGGGAGGAAAAGTCAACAAAACCCGATGAGCCCAGAAATGAACACAGCAAGGACATTGTCATAAAATTCCCAAATATCAACTATATGACCATAACAGGCAACTATAACACAGATGACAACATGGAGATAGGAAAAATTCCATCAGAGTTTTACAGATTTTAATTTTCAGGAAAAAATGTTGACAAAATTAAAAAAAATATTTTTTCATAGCTTCAAGAGGCGTGGATTTTTTAAAAATTATTTTTCCATAGCTACAAGAGGCGTGGATTTTTTAAAAATTATTTTTCCATAGCTACAAGAGGCGTGGATTTTTTAAAAATTATTTTTCCATAGCTACAAGAGGCGTGGATTTTTTAAAAATTATTTTTCCATAGCTAAAAGAGGCGTGGATTTTTTAAAAATTATTTTTCCATAGCTAAAAGAGGCGTGGATTTTTTTAAAAATTATTTTTCCATAGCTACAAGAGGCGTGGATTTTTTAAAAATTATTTTTCCATAGCTACAAGAGGCGTGGATTTTTTAAAAATTATTTATCCATAGCTACAAGAGGCGTGGATTTTTTAAAATATTTTTTCCATAGCTACAAGAGGCGTGGATTTTTTTAAAATTATTTTTCCATTTTTTTAAAATTATTTTTCCATAGCTACAGGAGGCGTGGATTTTTTTAAAATTATTTTTCCATTTTTTTTAAATTATTTTTCCATAGCTACAAGAGGCGTGGATTTTTTTAAAATTATTTTCCATTTTTTTTAAATTATTTTTCCATAGCTACAGGAGGCGTGGATTTTTTTAAAATTATTTTTCCATTTTTTTAAAATTATTTTTCCATAGCTACAAGAGGCGTGGATTTTTTTAAAATTATTTTTCCATTTTTTTAAAATTATTTTTCCATAGCTACAAGAGGCGTGGATTTTTTAAAAATTATTTTTCCATTTTTTTAAAATTATTTTTCCATAGCTACAGGAAGCGTGGATTTTTTTAAAATTATTTTTCCATTTTTTTAAAATTATTTTTCCATAGCTACAAGAGGCGTGGAATTTTTTAAAATTATTTTTCCATTTTTTTAAAATTATTATTCCATAGCTACAGGAAGCGTGGATTTTTTAAAATTATTTTTCCATTTTTTTTAAATTATTTTTCCATAGCTTGGATTTTTTTAAAATTATTTTTCCATTTTTTTTAAATTATTTTTCCATAGCTACAAGAAGCGTGGATTTTTTTAAAATTATTTTTCCATTTTTTTTAAATTTATTTTATTATTTTTTTCATTTTTTTAAAATTATTTTTCCATAGCTACAAGAGGAGGGGATTTTTTTAAAATTATTTTTCCATTTTTTTTAAATTATTTTTCCAAAGCTTGGATTTTTTTAAAATTATTTTTCCATTTTTTTAAAATTATTTTTCCATAGCTACAAGAGGCGTGGATTTTTTTAAAATTATTTTTCCATTTTTTTTAAATTATTTCTCCATAGCTACAAGAGGGGTGGATTTTTTTAAATTATTTTTCCATTTTTTTTTAAATTATCTTTCCATAGCTTAGATTTTTTTAAAATTATTTTTCCATTTTTTTTTAAATTATTTTTCCATAGCTACAAGAGGCGTGGATTTTTTTAAAATTATTTTTCCAAAGCTTGGATTTTTTTAAAATTATTTTTCCATTTTTTTTAATTATTTTTCCATAGCTACAAGAGGCGTGGATTTTTTTAAAATTATTTTTCCATTTTTTTAAAATTATTTTTCCATAGCTACAAGAGGCGTGGATTTTTTTAAAATTATTTTTCCATTTTTTTTAAATTATTTTTCCATAGCTTGGATTTTTTTAAAATTATTTTTCCATTTTTTTAAAATTATTTTTCCATAGCTACAAGAGGCGTGGATTTTTTTTAAATTATTTTTCCATAGCTTGGATTTTTTTTAAAATTATTTTTCCATAGCTACAAGAGGCGTGGATTTTTTTAAAATTATTTTTCCATTTTTTTAAAATTATTTTTCCATAGCTTGGATATTTTTAAAATTATTTTTCCATAGCTACAAGAGGCATGGATTTTTTTAAAATTATTTTTCCATTTTTTTTTAAATTATTTTTCTATAGCTACAAGAGGCGTGGATTTCTTTAAAATTATTTTTCCAGAGCTACAAGAGGCGTGGATTTTTTAAAAATTATTTTTCAAAATCCTTAAATCCTATATTGCTCCATAGAAAAAAAATCTTCAAAGATCCACATTTAAAGCTCCTGAAAAACATTCTCTTTTATTTGATTTACTTCGCCTCAAAAAAAATTTAAATATTTTCAATATCTTGATTTAATTTATATCATAGCCAATCCCTTTTGTTTCAAGTTCGATTATAAGTTCATATGTGTTTATGAGAGAACTTTGAACCCTTTTGGGATGCCACCTAAAAATATAACTATGGCATCACAATTCGTTTACCCTTTGGCTTAATGTTTTTAGTCTCTTTTGCCCTGTCTGTCCGTTTGTCAGTCTGACCATGAAAATAGTTGTTGACATTGTTATTGTTGTTTGGCTATTGTTTCTATTCTGTCTGGTAACGAAGATTTCCTCCTCGGCTGCCGGCGAGGCCAACGACATGCATTTCCTTTCTTTTTTTGGCTTAGAAACAATGACGATATGAAGGATAAAGGAAAAAAGTGCTGCTTTTCCCAAAAATGGGGGATAATGAACCGTGGCAAGACTCAGGGCGTTTTGGCAGGCCGCAGCCACAGAAGGCTATCTCTAAGTTCAAAGTTCATTGATGAATTGGGAAAATATTACAACATCAGTTGGAGAATTTGTAATATTTTTTCGAAGAGAAAATTATAAATTTATGGGAAAGTTTGAGAATCACTTTTCCATTTTCCCTTAAATTTCGTCAAACAATTTTCTAAATATTTTATGTCAGTTATTGAAGTTTGTCACTTTGAAATGATTTCGAATGCTCTTTTATGCCTAGAATATCAACCATAAAAGTCTGCTAAGTCTCTTTGACATGCCTTGTTGGCTTTTCAAAAACTTAAAGTTTTCCAACTCCGGAACATCGACTAGCAAGTGGCACATTCATTATTCATGGCCATCAGAATTTGGGAATGAGAGTTCTAGAAATCCCCCGGAGAAAAAACACCGAACATAAAAACCCCCCTACCCTCTGTCATAGCAAAGATTAATGTTTTGTTTTATTTTTCTGAGTTCTACAGGAACAGGAAAACTTTATTTGGGGGAACAATCAATAGTTGAGTGATTAAGGATTACAAAGTTGAGGAACAAAATTCCCAGAAAATATTGCTGCCAAATATGTTTAAGGAAGCAAAAACAACACCAGAAACTCATATGTCCTCAGGGCGTATAAGTAGTGGCAACATGTATACGCCAAAAACGTATACATGCCAATAGTACGTATACGCAACAGGATATTTTATTAAATTATTATTCCACTGTTACAATAGGCGTGGATTTTTTAAAAATTATTTTTCCGTAGCTACAAGAGGTGTGGATTTTTTAAAAATTATTTTAACACAGGTACCACAGGCGTGGATTTTTTAAAAATTATTTTTCCATAGCTACAATAGGCGTGGATTTTTTAAAAATTATTTTTCCATAGCTACAAGGGCCTGGATTTTTTAAAAATTATTTTTCCATAGCTACAAGGGCCTGGATTTTTTAAAAATTATTTTTCAGTAGTTATCATAAGCGTGGTTTTTTTAAAAATTATTTTTCCATAGCTACAATAGACGTGGATTTTTTAAAAAAATATTTTTCCATTGCTACTAGATGCGTGGATTTTTTAAAAAAAATATTATCCGTAGCTACAAGAGGCGTGGATTTTTTAAAAATTATTTTTCAATAGCTACAACAGGCGTGGATTTTTTAAAATTATTTTTCAATAGCTACAACAGGCGTGGATTTTTTAAAAATTATTTTTCCTTAGCTACAAGAGGCGTGGATTTTTTAAAAATTATTTTTCCATAGCTACAAGAAGCGAGGATTTTTAAAAAAATATTTTTCCATAGCTGGAATTGACCTGGATTTTTTAAAAATTATTTTTCCATAGCTGGAATGGACCTGGATTTTTTAAAAATTATTTTTCCATAACTACAAGAAGCGTGGATTTTTATAAACGTTATTTTTCCATAGCTACAAGAAGCGTGGATTTTTATAAACGTTATTTTTCCATAGCTACGAGAGGCCTGGATTTTTTACAAATTATTTTCCATATCTACAAGAGGTGTGGATTCCTTTTTTTCCATAGCTACAAGAGGTGCTGATTTTTTAAAAATTATTTTTCCATAGTTCGAATGGACGTGGATTTTTTAAAAATTATTTTTCCATAGCTACAATAGGTGTGGATTTTTTAAAAATTATTTTTCCATAGCTGGAATGGACCTGGATTTTTTTAAATTTATTTTTCCATAGCTGGAATGGACCTGGATTTTTCTAAAATTATTTTTCTATTTATTATTGGTCACTTATGACGTATTGGTGTTGCCAGTACGTATTCGCCACCCCCCTTCTTCATATGGAAATTTCCTCTTACATTTGTTTATATTGCCATTAATTTTCGTTTACACGGAAATTGTTCTGAGCTTCCTCCGTTTTGTATCCCCAAATTGGATTCCTTAAATATTTTATTTTTAGCTATAAAATAATTGTTCGCTTCATTAAATTAATTGCCTCCCGAAAAAATTAGGAGGGGCAATAAAAACATTTAAACTCAATCAAAGCTCCCAACACCAACACCATCGTCATCATCATCATCAGCTTCGCCATCACCATTGCCATTGACAAAACAATCATTTCAAATTAATTGCAACATTTCGAGTGAAATTAACTCAACCAGGAGTGCCGGGTCAGTGATGTTCACAATCAAAGTACCTGGAAGGCAATAAAAATTACCATAAAAAGAATCCACAAAAACGTGGCCAACAACAACAGAAACACCAAAGCAGTAGCTAGGTTTGTTTAGGAATATATCAAATCAACGTGAGCTCCGTTTGCGATGGAATAGGGGCAGAGGACATTCCATGAAGCTTGGGTGGCAGTACCAAGCCACAAGAATCGTTTCCCAAAGAAAAATCTTCAACTGTGATTTTTTCAGCCTCCATTTCCTAGAGTAGGGAGTCGGAGAGAGAGGAAAGAGAGATTTTCTCCATAACAAATGTTTCCTGAGAACAAAGCCCGAAACGTGTTGGACCACAAAAGGCCAACCATTGGCAAAAATTACCCGGAGCATTGTGTCACAGGTAACATTTTGGCAATCCTCCTCGAATAAATCCTTCTGTGTACGTGTGTCACATACATTTGTACACACATCTGCACACATGTACGTGATGTATCCACACAGTGCAATCATTAAGTTAGGTGACTTTTTCTTACCTTTCCCCGCCATTGTACATTTAATTGTATTGACAAATCCGAGTATCTGTTTGCATTTGTGTGTGAGTGTGTGAGAGTGCGGGTGTGTGTGCGAGAGTGTTCGAGCATGTGTTGGACGTGCAATTGAATTAATGGAGCTTAAACAGAACAACCGAAATTCTAGATGAAAAATACAAAAACAAAAAAAAAAACGAAACAGTAACCAAATAAAATTGGACAAAAAATAAGCTGGAAAAACCTCATCGATATTTACCCAGATACTCGAAACTGAATCATGAAGTGCTGTGAAAATTTCCACAGAATTGTTTCAATACAACAACAGTAAATAAAAATTTAAAGAATTTAAATGGATTCAGTTTAAGAGGGATGTGGACAGAGTAAGAAATAAAGGGATATAAATTATTTAAAATTTCGGAGCTATGGAAAAATAATTTTTTAAAAAATGCACGCCCTTTCGAACTATTGAAAAATAATTGTTAAACAATTCACGCCTCTTGTAGCTATGGAAAAATAATTTTTAAAAAATCCACGCCTCTTGTAGCTATTAAAAAATAATTTTTAAAAATCCCCGACTGATGTAGCTATGGAAAAATAATTTTTAAAAAATCCACGCCTCTTGTAGCTATTAAAAAATAATTTTTAAAAATCCCCGACTGATGTAGCTATGGAAAAATAATTTTTAAAAAATCCACGCCTCTTGTAGCTATTAAAAAATAATTTTTAAAAATCCCCGACTGATGTAGCTATGGAAAAATAATTTTTAAAAAATCCACGCCTCTTGTAGCTATTAAAAATAATTTTTAAAAATCCCCGACTAATGTAGCTATGGAAAAATAATTTTTAAAAAATCCGCGCCAATTGTAGCCAAGGAAAAATAATTTTAAAAAAATCCACGCCCACTGTAGCCAAGGAAAAATAATTTTAAAAAATCCACGCCTCTTGTAGCTATTAAAAAATAATTTTTAAAAATCCCCGACTGATGTAGCTATGGAAAAATAATTTTTAAAAAATCCACGACTCGTGTAGCTATGGAAAAATAATTTTTAAAAAATCCAAGCCTCGTGTAGCTATGGAAAAATAATTTTTAAAAAATCCAAGCCTCGTGTAGCTATGGAAAAATAATTTTTAAAAAATCCACGCCTCGTGTTGCTATGGAAAAATAATTTTTAAAAAATCCACGCCTCGTGTAGCTATGGAAAAATAATTTTTAAAAAATCCACGCCTCGTGTAGCTATGTAAAAATATTTTTTAAAAAATCCACTCCTCTTGTAGCTATATAAAAATATTTTTTAAAAAATCCACTCCTCTTGTAGCTATGTAAAAATATTTTTTAAAAAATCCCCGCCATTTTGAACTATGGAAAAATAATTTTTAAAAAATCCCCGCCATTTTGAACTATGGAAAAATAATTTTTAAAAAATCCACGCCTCTTGTAGCTATGGAAAAATATTTTTTTTAAAAATCCACGTCTCTTGTAGCTATGGAAAAATAATTTTTAAAAAATCCACGTCTCTTGTAGCTCTGGAAAAATAATTTTTAAAAATCCACGTCTCTTGTAGCTATGGAAAAATAATTTTTAAAAAATCCACGTCTCTTGTAGCTCTGGAAAAATAATTTTTAAAAAATCCACGCCTCTTGTAGCTATGGAAAAATATTTTTTTTAAAAATCCACGCCTCTTGTAGCTATGGAAAACTAATTTTTAAAAAATCCCCGCCATTTTGAACTATGGAAAAATAATTTTTAAAAAATCCCCGCCATTTTGAACTATGGAAAAATAATTTTTAAAAAATCCACGCCTGACGTAGCTATGGAAAAATAATTTTTAAAAAATCCACGCCTATTGTAGCTATGGAAAAATATTTTTTTTAAAAATCCACGTCTATTGTAGCTATGGAAAAATAATTTTTAAAAATCTACCCCTACAGTAGCTAAGGAAAAATAATTTTTAAAAAATCCACGCCTCTGGTAGCTATGGAAAAATAATTTTTAAAAAATCCACGCCTCTGGTAGCTATGGAAAAATAATTTTTAAAAAATCCACGCCTCTGGTAGCTACGAAAAAATAATTTTGAAAAAATCCACGCCTCTGGTAGCTATGGAAAAATAATTTTTAAAAAATCCACGCCTCTGGTAGCTATGGAAAAATAATTTTTAAAAAATCCACGCCTCTGGTAGCTACGAAAAAATAATTTTGAAAAAATCCACGCCTCTGGTAGCTATGGAAAAATAATTTTTAAAAAATCCACGCCTCTGGTAGCTATGGAAAAATAATTTTTAAAAAATCCACGCCTCTAATAGCTATGGAAAAATAATTTTTAAAAAATCCACGCCTCTGGTAGCTATGGAAAAATAATTTTTAAAAAATCCACGCCTCTGGTAGCTATGGAAAAATAATTTTTAAAAAATCCACGCCTCTAATAGCTATGGAAAAATAATTTTTAAAAAATCCACGCCTCTGGTAGCTGTGGAAAAATAATTTTTAAAAAATCCACGCCTCTGGTAGCTGTTGAAATATAATTTTTAAAAAATCCGCACCTATTGTAGCTATGGAAAAATAATTTTTAAAATTTCCACGCCTATAGAAACTTTCGAAAAATAATTTTTAAAAAATCCAAGCCCGCATCTCTTTTAAACCTAAACTTATTGATCCCTTGAAAAAAAACACGTCCTTTGTCCTTTGTCCCCATGACAACAAAATTCAAATTTCCACTCAATAAAAAATTCAACACCTGCTGTCCCCATCCCCCATCCTCTCCCCCAAAAAACCATTGGCCTTAACTTTTTATGAGGTGTGAATAAATTGTGTTTAACTTTCAGGGCAATTATCATAATTTGTTGTTGCTGGACATAACATTATTAGGGAAATTTCTTTGCAAGGACTTATTTGTTTTGCTGGCCTTTGGTCCGAGAAAACCAAATAAATTACCAAAAAAATATTTGAAGTTAAAAAGACAAAGAGAGTGAGTGAGAGAGGGGCAATATCGAGGCAGAATGTGTAAATAAAATTTAATGTTCCTTTTCACAGCTCATGGTGTTCGCCGTTTGGCATGTCCTCTATCCTGAAAAAGGAATTTTATTAAACGACCACTTTAAATGCTAATTTGTGGTGTTTTTATCTAGCCAGGCTAAATGGTTGTAAGAAAAGCCTTAGATTGCTGGTAGATTCCGACCCATTCCTGCAATGGCAGGGTGTTTAAATTGAAAATCCTGTAAACAAAAGAAGACAAGTTTATTATCTCTCTGCCAGTCAGACAGTCATCCAGCCAACAATGTGTTAATTCACTTAACAACATTGTTGTCGGGCTTATCATAATGAGACCATTAAGCTTGTCTAACATATCTTCCTAAGCCATAAGAAGGCTTCTCATATCATTTCTCTTTTTTTAATGATTTTTAACACCTCACCTTCCCCCTACCATCCTTCCCCAGGCAAGTCCTTACAAAGGTAATTATGTTGGCCAATTTTGTTACAAATTTGATAATATTGTACTAATTTTATTGTTTCTAATAACAATGTTTCATTATTTTCTCTTTGGGCCTTTTCGCTTTGATGTCATAAATAAAACACCATTTTTGTAATGAAACCTACTCTCCCACCTTCCCCCACCATAACTCTCACATATCTTTTGGCCATACAATTATCTCTGAACACATTTCATTTAATTTTCTTTTTTAATTTCTGTGTAAGAGGGTGTTTTATTATCCTTCTATGTGTTTGTTGTTGTCGTTGTTGTTCGTTTTTAATTGCTAGCCAGGGAATGTGAGCGTGTGCGTGTCCTTAGAAATAGAATTTTAATATTTTGTTTATTCATTTACACTCCATAATCGTGTAAGGGAATCTGGGAGTTGGGACCAGGTTGGAGGGCAACAAATAAAATGGCAAATCTGAAATCAGTGCCAAGGGGAAATGGGAAATAAATTGGGATTTTTTTTACACAATTTGTTGTATTTGGAGACATAAACCTCGATTGTAACCATGGAAAAATAATTTTAATAAATAAATAATAATAAATAAATTTGGAAAAATATTTTTTAAAAAATCCACGCCATTTTGAACTTTGGAAAAATAATTTTTAAAAAATCCACGCCATTTTGAACTATGGAATAATACTTTTTAAAAAATCCACGCCCATTCGAACATTGGAAAAATAATTTTTAAAAAATCCACACCCATTTGAACTTTCAAAAAAATAATTTTAAAAAAATCCACGCCCATTCGAACTATGGAATAAAACTTTTTAAAAAATCCACGCCCATTCGAACATTGGAAAAATAATTTTTAAAAAATCCACACCCATTTGAACTTTCAAAAAAAATAATTTTTAAAAAATCCACGCCTATTTGAACTTTGGAAAAATAATTTTTAAAAAATCCACGCCTATTTGAACTTTGGAAAAATAATTTTTAAAAAATCCACGCCTATTTGAACTTTGGAAAAATAATTGTTAAAAAATCCACGCCTATTTGAACTTTGGAAAAATAATTTTTAAAAAATCCACGCCTATCTATTGCTAGCTATGGAAAAATAATTTTTAAAAAATCTACGCCGCTAGTAGCTATGGAAAAATATTTTTTAAAAGGCCGCTAAGTCCTCGTATTTACAAGACCTCGAGCGACATTCACAGGTTCAAGAGTTAGTTTCTTGTATACAACCGATTTTAAGGATTTTCTAAAGAACTTTGAGCCCTTTATATATGAATTTCTCAAAGAATTCTTGTAAAGGACATCCAGGTCTTTAAAAGATGATTTTTAAAATAATTTTTCGAAAGGACATCAAGACTTGTGAAAGTGGAATGATTAAGGAATTGTTATAGAGGACCTCAAGACCGTAAAACATGGATTCAAATAGAATTTTTTAAGATGACCTTAAAGTATTCGAACATGGATTTTTTTATGAATTTTTCTAGAGAACCTCAAGGTCTTCAAACTTGGATTTGTTAAAGAATTTTTCTAGAGGACCTCAAGGGCTTCCAACATGGAGTTTTTTGAAAAGAATTTTTCTAGGGAAGCTGGAGGCCATTGAACTCTGATTTTTTAAAGAAATTTTTTAGACAAGCTGGAAGCTATTGAAAGTGGATTTTTTAAAGAATTTTTTTAGACAAGCTGGAAGCCATTGAAAGTGGATTTTTTAAAGAAATTTTTTAGACAAGCTGGAAGCCATTGAAAGTGGATTTTTTAAAGAAATTTCTAGAGGGCTTCGAACGTAGATTTTGTTAAAGAATTTTTTCTAGGGGGACCATTGAACGTCGATTTTTTAAAGAATTTTTCGGGGTGGTGGTCATTGAATGTCGATTTTTTAAAGAATTTTTCTAGAGAAGCTGATGCCATTGAAAGTGGATTTTTTAAAGAATTTTTCTAATGAACATCAATTTTTACAGAATTGGTATAGAGAACCTCAACACTGTTAAATATGGATTTTTTAAAGAATTTTTCTAGAGGACCTCAAGACTTTTAAACATGGATTTTTATATCTTCTTCGAGGACACATAGACCTTAAGACGTGAATTTCTCAAAGATTTTTTTTCAAGGCATTGATTTTTTCTAGAGGACATAGAGGTCTTTAAACATGGACGTCCAGGCCTTTAAAGGTGGATTGTTTGAAGAATACTCCCAGCCCTTCAAATGTGGAATTTCAAAAGAATATTTGAAGGACTTCCTGGCCTTTAAAGGTGGATTGTTCGAAGAATACTTTCAGGCCTTCAAACGCGGATTAAAAAAAAAAATTGAAGGACTTCCGGTCCTCAAACGTGGATTTATAGAAATAGTTTATGAAGGACTTGTTGACAGTTAAATGTGACTTTTTAAAAGTATTTTTTGAAGGAATTCCAGGCCTCAAACGTAGATTTTTAAAAGTGAAATATTTACAGAATTGTCATAGGGAACCTCAAGACCGTTAAATATGGATTTTTTAAATGAATTTCTCTAGAGAACCTCAAGATTTTTTAACATAGTTTTTTTTATCTTTTTGATGGACACATAGACCATAAGACGTGAATTTCTCAAAGATTTTTTTTTCAAGGCATTGAACGTAGCTGCTTACTTAATGGTGATTTTTTAAAGGATGTTCTTTTAAAGACCACTAGAGCCAAAGAGAGGAGTTAAAAAAATTAGAGGATCTCAAAACTTTAGACTTTTATTAAAAAATTTGGACATTATTATCTATTTATCATTTTTCAAGAATTTCAAGGCCTTTTAACCTTCTTTTTCAAGGCCCTCTAGGGCCAAAGAGAGGAGTTTAAAAAAAAATTTAGAGGATCTCAAAACTTTAGACTTTTATTAAAAAATGTGGACATTATTATCTATTTATCATTTTTCTGTTATTTTTCAAGAATTTCAGGGCCTTTTAACCTTCTTTTTCAAGGATATTTTTTCAAATTAATTTATTGCAAAAATTCTCCTAAAAATATCAATATATAATTTCACTGATGTTTGAATGGATGTTATTCATTTAAATTCCCAATAATGGTACATTGCCGTTTACACCTACACATCCCCGAAGGTGTCAAATACCTATAATGAAGCAAATTTCGTTCGCCTCTTTTTTGATGTTCACCTCTAGGGTCAACAACTTCATTAAGGATAATATTTATTTTGATACAGCAATTATTGAATGTTATTGACACCTTGGCGTATGAGTGTTAACAATGCGTTTACGCCGCCAGGTAAGCTGATACAAGTGTTGTCGTTATGTATACGCCAGAAGGTGTCGGATTTAAATTTATTTTTATTTTCTCTCAAACAACATCTTAAAATAAAAAAAAAATAAATGAGGACGATTTTTAAGAATTTTGGAAATAAATGAAGACTTGTTTCAGAAAAAAAAATAAAAAATATTTTGTATCCTTCTTTTACCAAACTCGATTTAAAATTAGCTTATGTATCGCTTACCTTGCAAACCTCAAGAAATTTCCAATTTTTACAAATTTTCCCCAAAGAAGAACTCACATCCTCTTTGACTGACTTGGGAAATGGCTCACATTTCAAACGATAATAAATGTTGGAATTGCTTAAATCTCCTCTATGTAAACTTTCTACCTTTTCAAATTTCTGGTAATTCCTCCAAAGGCAACATAAACATTAAGCCCTCAAGAAATATCAAATTTTTACTATTTTCCCACATCATCTCAGCCTCCCTTAGGTTATGACTCAGCGACAATTAATATTCAAAATTCTCAAATCTCCTTAGCCATCGTGGAGACTGTCAATGCTCTCCATATGAACTTGCTTTCTTTTCCAATTTCTGGTATTTCCCTCAAAGGAAGACATAAGCATAAATTCAAGAAAAGCAATGACCTGCCACTCTGTTATGCCATTGAATGGCAGTTATCGTTTGGTGCTCTCTTACTTATTTGACTATAAAATTGATTAAGTAGGTCATTATTTTCCTGAGGAGTTTTTTGTGCTCCACACATTTTGGGGGGTCAATGTGTTTGTCATGATGATATTATGGTGGAGATTCAATGGATAATCTATTTAGTAAACTATTGCCTTCCGTGCGTATACGTATTGACAATGTTTATACGACCCAATGTCCGCAATGGCGTATGGCTATTGATAGTACGTATACGCCATGAGGTCACAATGTGTAAAATCCAAATGCCATCTACGAACCACAAAAAAATCAAATTCAATTTAACGTCGGTTTCTCTTTAGGTTAACATCTTAGCTAAATAAAACTTAGTAAGTTTTTAAACCATTCACAATAGAGTTCCACCCGAAAGCGTTTCAAAGAAGCTTCCACAAAAGTGCATGGAGAAATTAAAACTCACCTACACACACAAAAAAAGGATTATAGTTCCTAAATTTACCACCAGAGGGCCAAACCTTAAACGCGAATTATTCCAACATTTTTTGTGGAGGACCCTATTACCAATAAAAATTTTATTTTAAATAATTTGTTTGAAGGACTTTAAATCCTAATTTTTAAAGAATTTTTTGAAAGACCTCTAGTCCAATAACCCAATATTTTTTTAGAATTTTTCTCAGGCACCATAAAGTTTCTTAAATTTGTAATTTTTAAGGATATTTTTCCAGAAGACCTCAGGGTTTTTTAACTTGAATTTTTGTGAAGGACCCTATTACCAATAAAAATGTAATTTTTAAGAATTTGTGTGGAGGACTTTAAATCCTAATTTTAAAAGAATTTTTGAAAGACCTCTAGTCCAATAACCCTATAATCTTTTAGATTTTTTTTAGGCACATAAAGTTTCTTAAATATGGATTTTTTAACGATTTTCTCCAGAGGACCTCAGGATTTTTATACTTGAATTTTCCTAAAAAAACACAAGACATTTAACTGCGGATTTTTAAAAAAATTTTGTAATTAAAAGTGGATTTTTTAAATAATTTTTCTAGGGGACATGGAGGTCTTTAAGCGTGGATTATTTATAGTATTTTTTGAGGGACTTCCTGGTCTTCAAACGTGGATTTTTAAAAGAAATTTTGGAAGGACTTCCAGGCTTTTAACGGTAGATTATTTGAAGGATATTCCTAGGCCTTCAAACGTGGATTTTTAAAAGAAATTTTTGAAAGACTTCCAGGTCTTTAATGGTGGATTGATTTAAGAATAAACGTTGAAGGACTTCCAGTTCTTCAAACGTGGAGTTTTAAAATAAATTTTTGAAGAATTTCCAGGCCTTCAAACGTGGATTTTTAAAAGACATTTTGAAGAACTTCTAGGCCTTTAAAGGTGGATTTTTAAAATACATTTTTGAAGGACTTCTAGGCCTTTAAAGGTGGATTTTTAAAAGACATTTTTGAAGGACTTCAAGTTCTTCAAACGTGGATTTTTAAAATACATTTTTAAAGAACTTACAGGCCTTTAAAGGTGGATTGTTTTAAGAATACTCCCTGCCAATCAAACGTTAGAGAATTTTTTTAGAGGTCCCCAATGTCTTCAAACGTGGATATTTAAACGAAAATTTTTAAGGACTTCCAGGTCTTTAAAGGTGGATTGTTTGAAGAATACTCCCAGGCCTTCAAACGTTGATTATCAAAAGTATTTTTGAAGAACTTCTGGGCCTCAAACGTGGATTTACAAAAATGGTTTTTGAAGGACTTCGTGACAATTAAAGGTGGCTTTTAAAACTAGTTTTTTAAGGATTTCCAGGCCTCAAATGTGAATTTTTAAAACTAGTTTTTGAAGGATTTCAGACATTTAAAGATGGCTTTTTAAAAGTAATTTTCGATGGACTTCCAGGCCTCAAACGTGGATTTTAAAAAACCGTTTTTGAAGGACTTTTAGACATTTAAAGGCGGATTTTTAAAAGTATTTTTAGAAGGACTTCCAGGACTTAAAAAGTGGTTTATTGAAAGAATATTTACAGACCTTCAACGTAAATTATTTAATATTTTTTTAAGGACTACAAGACCTTCAAAAGTGAAATTTCAAGGACATCAAGGCGTTTAAACGAGAATTCGTAAAAATAATGTTTCTAAAGGACCTCAAGGCCATTATACGAGGATTTTTCAAAAGAATTTTTCTAAAGTGCATCAAGGCTTTTGAAAGTGGATTTTTAGAGATTTTTTCGGAATTGATTAGGAACTGTAGGCCATTAAACGCCGATTTTTCATAGATTTTTTTGTCAATTACCTCAAGGACTTCAAGAAATTTTGTCAAGGACATCAAGGACTATAAACGTGGATTTTTTTCAAATTTTTTGTGAAGGACATCAAGGCTATTAAATGTCGATTGATAAAAGATTTTTTGACAAGGCCACCAAGGCCATTAAGCGTTGTTTTGTTTTTAAGGACATATGGGCCTTTGATTGTGTATTTTTAAAGAAATGTTCCAAAGGACCTGGAGGTCTTTAAACTCGTCAAGGATATCAAGGCCTTTAAAAGTGGATTTTTTCTTCAAAAATCTTTGTTAAGGACATGAAGAACTTCATATGTGGATTTTTTAAGATTTTTAAGGACATATGGATCCTTATGCTGAATCTAAATGACCTCTCGGCCTTAAAACCGGGATTTTAAAAGCATTTTTCTAGAGGACATGGAGGCCTTTTTTAATGAATTTTTGTAAACGACTTCAAAGCTTTTAAACGAGGTTTTTTGAGATTTTCTAAAGGACTTGGAAGCCTTTAATCGTGGAAAGAATTTTATTCAAGGAAATATAGACCCATAAACGTGGATTTTTAGAGAGTTTTTCTAGAAATCTTGGAGGCCTTTAAAAGCGAAATTTTAAAGGAATATTTCTCAAGGACCTCAAAGCCTGTAAACCTAATTTTTTTAGACATAGTTTTCAAGGGCCTCAAAGCCTTTTAACTTTGATTTTTTAAGGAATATTTTTTAATGACATAAAGGTTTTTAAATGTGGATATTTAAATTAATATTTTTCAAGGTCCTCAAAGCCATTAAAAGTGGATTTCTGAAGGAATATCTTTCAAGGACATGTAGCTCCTTAAACATGGTATTTCTTTGGACGACAAGGAGCTCCTTTAACGTGGATTTTTAAAGGATATTTTTTCAAGGACATGTAACTCATTAAATGTAGATTTTTAAAAGGATATTTCTTTCAAGAGCATTTAGCTCCTCAAACGTGAATTTTAAATGATATTTCTTTGAAAGACATGTAGCTCCTTAAACGTGGGTTTTTTAAGGGTAGAAAGGATATTTCTTTGGACGACAAGAAGCTCCTTTAAAGTGGATTTTTAAAGGATATTTTTTCAAGGACATGGAACTTATTAAATGTAGATTTTTAAAGGATATTTCTTTCAAGAACATTTAGCTCCTTAAACGTGAATTTGAAAGGATATTTCTTTAAAAGACGTGTAGCTCCTTAAACGTAGGGTTTTTTAAAGATATTTCTTTCAAGGACATGTAGCTGCTTATACGTGAATATTTAAAGGAATATTTTTCAAGGATATTTAAACGAATAGTTTTCAAGGACCTCTAAGATTTAAAACGTTGATTTTTCAGAAAATTTTTTAAGGTTTTTTTGTGGAATTTTTTCGAAGACCTCAAAGCCTTTAATCGTGGGTCTTTGAAGAATATTTTTCAAAGACTTTTTAAGGAATATTTTCAAGGACCTCTAAACCTTTAAACGTGGATTTTCAAGAACTTTCAAGCCTTTTAACGTGAACTTTAAAATAAATATTTTTCAAGGACCTCAAGCCTGGATTTTTACCGAATACTTTTCCCAAGATTTTTTTTTATTTTTCCCCAGTTTTCCATTTCCCCCAAAAATAAAACACTTGGGTATTTTTTTTTCTTTCGAAATTAACATTGTTTTGCTTTTTGTTGTTGTTGTTGTATTTTTTTCTTCTTGCTCTTGCATATAGTATATATATTTGTTTGTATGTATGTATTTTTTATTTATATGTTTTCATAAATATATATATGTATATATAATAATAATCTCTTTATATAAGTCCTCTAGATATAGTATTTTTTTTTTATAATAATATAATATTCTTTTACAGGGTTTCTTTACCGTTATATATTATAAATTTCTTTATATATTACTGTTATGTATATATGTATGCATGTATTTGGTTATATGTTTTTGGTATGTATATAAGTACTTTTTGCAGGATTATTATTGTTTTGTAGCTATTATACACAGTATTACAAGCTAGTATTTATTTATGCATGTCGGGTTTATTATTAATTTACATGACATTTTGTGTAATTAATTGTGTCTTAGTTGTAGTAGTAGTGGTAGTTGCGGTATTATGTCTAACATACACACACATATAAGTTGCTCATCTATTTACAGACTTTAGTTCTTTATATGCGAATGGTGATCTATGCTATGGGAATGCCTTACAAAATATCTCCGATAACTGATTTGGTATTTATGGGAAATGGAAATGTTTGCGATTTCCTTTTCTCATTATTTTATTCTCTTCTTAATTGCCTTTGTTATTTACATAGGATTTTCTTGGTTTGTTTGTGTGAGTGTATGTGTGTGTGGGAGAGAGAGGGATGTTGAAAGGGGTAGGTCCATAACGATTTCATTTGTTTATCTTATCATCTAATTTGGTTAATTATTATAAATATTATTGCATAAATTAAGTCTCATTTATCTAGTGATGTGTTGTATGTGTTTAGATGTATGTACTCTCATGTGTAAATGGGTCAAATGATGGGAAATAATATGTGATTATGGAGTTTCTGAATATCAAATGGGTCGTATGACTACTGCCAGCACTCATACTCATTTATATTTTTATTTCAGAAGAGTATCCACTACGACGTATGATTTTGGAAATAGTCATACGCAATAGTTGCAAACGTTTAGTATTTTTTTTTTTGTGATTTTTTAGGGAAATTGTCTTGTTTTTTTTTTTTTTTTTTTTTTTTGAAGAATTTTTCTAAAAGACATAAAGAATTTATGTAAATATCCTACGGGTCTTTAAACGTGGAATTTATAAAGGATATATCTAAGGGATCTTTAAACGTGAATTTTTTTTTAAGAATATTTCTAAAGGACCTTGACTTATAGAAAAATTTACAAAAAGAATTTTTCAGAAGGACATCAAGGCATTTAAACACGAAGTTTTAAAAATTAAAATTTCTGGATGACTTGGAAGCTTTTAGGCGTGGATTTTTATAAAGAATTTCTCTAAAGGACCTGGTGGTCTTTAAATGCGGACTGTATAAAGAATTTATCTAAAGGACCTAGGATTCATAAAGAATTTAAATAAAGTGTCTTTAAATGCAGAATTTTTATAATATTCTTCGAAAAGACCCAAAGAATTTTATCTAAGGAATCTAAGGGTCTTAAAACGTGAATTTGTTAAAGGACCATGATGTCCTTACCAATTGTTGTCTTCAAACGTGGAGTTTATAAAGAATTTTTTTAAAAGGACCTCAAGGCTTTTAAACGTTAAGTTTTTCCAGATTTTTTCTGGAGGACCTAGAGGCTTTTGAACGTGGATTTTTTTTAAAGAATTTCTCTAAAGGACATGGTGGTCTTTAAATACGGGCTGTATGAAGAATTTATCTAAAGGACATAGAGTTTATGAAGATTTTAATAAAGTGTCTTTAAATGTGAATTTTTTATAGAATTCTTCGAAAGGACCCAAAGACCGTTATATAAAAAAAATTTCAAGGACCTCTAGTTTTTTTTTTGTGTTTTTTATAAAAAATGTAATTTTTTTTTGTTTTTAAAAAAATTTTCCAAAGGACGTCAAGGCCTTTAAACCTGGAGTTCATAAAGAATTTATGTAAATAACCTAGGGGTTTTTAAAGGTAGAATTTATAAACAGTTTATATAAGGGGTCTAGGGATCTTTAAACGTGTTTTTTAAAGAATATTTCTAAAGGACCTTGATGTCCTGATCAATTGTGGTCTATAAACATTGAGTTTACAAAGAGTTTTCTTATAGAACTACAAGATCTCTAAATATGAAGTCATAAAAAAAATCCGGAAGACCCGGAAGCTTTTAAACGTGGATTTTTTTACAGATTTCTCCTAAAGGACTTAGAAGCCTTTAAATGTGGAATTTATAAAAAAAATCCCAAAGGACCTCAAGGCCTTTATACGTAACGTTTTTAAAGAATTTTTCAAAAGCACCTGGTGGTCTTTATGGACCTTTGTTTAATAAACGTTTTCAAGGACATTTAATATTTTTTTGTGATTTTTAGGGAAATTGCCTAGTTAGAACTCTTGAAACTTGAAGTTCATAAAGAATTTATTTAAAGAACCTAGAGGTCTTTAAACGTGGAATTTGCAAAGAATTTAACAAAGGGATCTAGGGGTCCTTAAACGTGAATTTGTTAAAGAATATTTCTAAAGGACCTTGATGTCCTGATCAATTGTGGCCTTTAAATATGGAGTTTATGACGAATTTTCATAAAGGACTTCAAGGTCTTTAAATTTGTATTTTTTTAAAGATTTTTTCCAAAGGACATAGAGGCCCTTAAACGTGGAATTTATAAAGTATTTTCCTAAAGGACCCCAAGGCCTTTAAACGGGGAATTTATAAAGAATTTTCCAGAAGAACGTCGATTTTTTGAAAGATTTTTTGTAAAGGACCTAGAGGCCTTTAAACGTGGAATTTCTAAAGATTTTTCCAGAAGGACATGAAGGCTTTTAAACGTGGATTTATTTAAAGATTTTTTCTAAAGGACCTAAAGGCCTTTAAACATGAACTTTTAAAGATTTTTGCAGGACCTAGAAGTTTTTAAACATGAAATTTATAAATAATTTTCCACAAGGACATCTAGGCTTTTAAGCGTGGATTTTTCTAAAGATTTTTTCTAAAGAATCTAAAAGCCTTTATGCATGGAATTCATAAAGAATTTTCCAGAAGGACATCATGGCTTTTAAGTTTGGATTTTCTAAAGGACCTGGTTGTTTTTAAAAGCTGACTGTATAAAATTTTATCTAACGAACCAAGAATATATAAAGAATTTAAATAAAGTGTCCTTAATTGTGGAAATTAAAATAAATCCGAAAGTACCAAACGACCTTTGTTTATAAAACATTTTCAAGAACCTTAAGGCCTTAAAATGTAAAGTTGTTCAAAAAATATTTTTTTTTTCTTTGACATCTTGATTTTTAAGGCAACATTTTTCAAGGACCTCCAGGAATTTAAACCTAAGTTTTTTAAGGACATTTATCAAAGACTTTAAATTTAATGAAATTACATTTTTTCAAGTACCTCAAGGCCTTTTAATGGGTATTTCTAAAAAATATAATCACATTCAGGCCTTTAGACCTAGTTGTAAGTTGTTGTCCTAGAAAGTGTTTTTTTAGGAATATTTTTCAAGGAACGTTAGTTTTTTTTTAATTCAAGGATATATAAACATGATTTTTATAAAACGGTTTTCAAGGTCCTTTAGGTCCTTAACAGGAAATTTATTAAAGAAGAATTTTATTTTTTTTTTTTTTTTTTTTATTATTATTAATTTTATTTATTCATATAAAATCATGTACAATTCAGACGTCCCGCGAAGCCGTAAGCTTGTCTGCAGGATTAACTTAAATGTAATTTGACTATATACAAATTTTAATAACTATTCAAAGTTCAGCTGTAGTATGGTTTATAAAAATTTACATTATAATAAGAAATATAAATGTATGTTTATTCTTTCATAATCAAAAATTATTAAGAATTTATAAGAAATTGTTTTATCAGTTTTTTCCTTTTCGGCTTGTTTCTTATATTTAGTATAGATATTGGTATTGAATTCATTGTTGTTGGGACGCTTACATTAAGCGATCGTTTGCCGTAATCGTTTTTGAAGCATGGTATCTTGAATCTTCCTTCAGCACGTCTTCTGGTGTTTTGAGTGTGATCTATCTGCTGCAGGTAATTTGATTCATCGTAAAATTCATTCAATATTGTTGTCTTATATAAGTTTTCTATGTTCAGTACTCCCAGACGTTTGTGTAGATTTTCATTGTGATCTGATCGATTGTTATTTGTTGAGGTAGTGTTTGAATTAGCATCGTTTGACTGTTGTTGATTCCTATTAGAGCGATGTAAACTTTTAAGAAGAATTTTAAGCAGGCTGTTCTGTGCTGCTTGAAGGGTTCTACAGTTCGAGGCGTTTCCCCAGGCTGATATTCCATGACGTAAATAAGATTCGACAAGGGAAAAATATGCTTGCCTTAGCACTGTATATGGGGCGCATGTACTCAGATGATATAGAGCGTATGAAGACTTGCGTAGTTTGCCTCTAATGTTATCTATTTGAGGTTTCCATTTCATGTTGCAGTCTAAAAGTATTCCAAGATATTTAAAAACATCTACTGATTCAATTTTTGAGGTGCAAATTTCATTGCTTTGTAGATTATCGTATTTATTTTGATGAAGACATTCGTAGTTGTGAAATAGTATGGAAATTTCTGTGTGGGGAATGTGTTTCGGTCGAAAATGCATGATTTTAGTTTTTTAGCGTTTATAACCAGCCCATTGTCATGACACCATCTTAGCAGCTTAGTCATTTCGTTTTGCATTCGGATTTCGGCTGAACGTATAGATTTGTCTGAAACGATTATGGCTGTGTCGTCTGCATATGAAAAAGTAATGCTGTCATTTAAAGTTTTTATCATATCATTGGCATATATTATAAATAAAATGGGTCCGAGTTTAGAGCCCTGTGGCACTCCGTAATCTGACTGGTATTCTTGGCTTGTAACATTGTCAATTTTAACTTTAAATTTTCGACAATTTAGGTATTGTTCAAACCATTTTAAACAATGTCCTCTTATTCCATGTCTTTCCAGTATATTTAAAAGTTTTGGATGTGACAGGGTATCAAACGCTTTGCTGAAATCGATAAACATTACTAGGCATTGTTTTTGTTCAGATAAGTTTTGATATATTGTGTTTGTGAAGTTTCCCAGGAGTTGATTAATGTTCTTTCCTTTTTGGAATCCATATTGGTTACTGTTTATCAAACTGTATTTCGCTAGGAAATTATTCAGTCTTCTAACAATAATTTCTTCTAAAACTTTCTCGATGGCTGGTAGAATAGATATAGGTCTGTAGTTTTCGCAGTTAGATTTATTACCACTCTTATGAATTGGGCGAATAATAGATATTTTTAGCAGATCGGGAATAATTGACTCGTTTAAGCTTCTATTTATAAGCTCTGTCAGGATTGGAGAAATTAATTCAGCGTTGTTTTTGATATCAATTGCACGAATGTCATCTATGCCTGCGCTTTTCCTGGTATTTAAGCTTTTCAAAATATTTTTGACTTCTACAACATTTGTGCCTTCAAGAAAAATTGAGTTTTGAAAGTTGTTTTGGATATTTTCCATAGTTTCCTTTTCGCATGAATGTATTATCTTTTCAACATTCGTTTTAAATTTTTGTGCGAAAGTTTCTGCGACTTCAACAATATTCCGATTTGTAAAGTTTTGTTTCACCGTTTCGTCTATACTTTTGCATTTTTTACCAATAATTACATTAATTGTTGCCCATGTTTCGCGAATATTACTTCTGCATTGGATAAACTTACTGTGGTAGAAAGTGTTTTTTGCAAAAATGATTTTCTTATTTAGTTGATTGTTGAAAGTTTTATATAGCCTTTCATTTGCGGCATTTTTACAACTGCGGTACATTTTATACAACTGATCTCTTGTATTACAGTCACTAATTATTTCTTTAGTAAGCCATGGTTGACCACTTCTATTTCTCGTTTTAATTTTCTTAATATCAGTTGATTTTTCATATATTTTACTAAAAGTATTGCATATTTTGTTAAAAAGTTCATTTGTACCATTAGTTTCGCTAACAATCCTGCACCAATCTACCTCTTTTATAAGATTGTTTACTTTTTTATTATTAAGAATGCGTTTTTCGGAGATTACATTTAGTGGATTTACAGTTGTGTCCATTTCAATAGATCCAAATATTGAGTAATGATCTGAGATAGTAGTGGCGATTATGGCTGACTTAATATTGTTTCTCGAATTATGCCTTATGAACAGATGATCAATGCACGTTCTGCTTCCATTGCGTTCACATTCTCTAGTAATACCGCTTACAGCACACTCAAGACCATTACAGGCGCACATATCCAAATAATTCTTTGATGACATGTTATTTGAGATAATATCGAGGTTCATATCACCAGTTAATATGATATCTTGTCTTTTGTTTATGTTATTTATACAATTATCCAATTCTTTAATAAAGTTTTTAACATTTAAATTAGGTGGCCGATAGCATGCCAATATGGTTATTATTTTGTCAATACTTATTGATAGTTCAACTTGAAGCGATTCCATAAATTGGGTGTTCGTATTGATTGTTTTAAACGAGACTGTATCTTTTATGTATACTGCGATTCCTCCACCTCTATTTATTCTATTCAAAAATATAGAATTGTAGCCGTTTATTTCATAAAATTTATTTTCGTCATCGCATATGTTGGTTTCTGTGAGAATTATCGCAGTTATTTTATTTATTATATTATTAGTCCTAGTTAGGAATTCTGTGAAATTTTTCCTAATAGACCGAATGTTCATGCATATTAAAGAGATGTTTTTCGTATTTAAGTGTTCTTCAAGTTCATTAAAGCTATTAAGAATTTTATTTGTAGAATTCATTTTATTTATTTTTTTTAATATATTTTAATTTGTTTTGATATTGTATCTTTTTTCGAAGAAAAAAAGTGTAAAAAATCGGCTTGTTTTATTGTTTTTATTAACTTTAAAAGAGTTCGAAAATGAGGAAGAAAAAAAAAACGGATTAGTATGGCGGGGTTTTATTGGGTTGATGTGATCATATCGATATCTGCTGAGCTGTTTATTATTATTTGTGATGAACTTTCATTCTTCCTTGCATAAATACGACCATTTTTCACCCACACAAACTTCCACCCATTTTCTTTAGCCTTTACTTTTGCCATCCATAGGACACGCCTATTGTCTCCGGTAAGTTCATCGTTTACAAAGATGTATTTGTATGTTGGGTTGTTGTTTGTGTCATCGAGTACATTTTCATCTAATCTATGGCTTTTTAGTTTATCCATTATCTCCTTTTTCTTTTTTGATGAAGAGAACTCAACTATCACCTTGTTTTTGTTTTTTATGCAGTATGCCTTTTCAATATGTTCCTCATTAATATTGACGCCAACAGAGGCAGCAATTTTTTTAACTACTGTCTCTGCATCCATTGTTACTGCAGTCGCACTGTTTATTTCAATATTTTTTTCTAACAGCTTTTGCTCCATTTGTTTCATCCTTATTTCCATTTCTTTAATTTGTTTACTTCTCTCCTCGTCTTTATTTTTGAGTTCAATGACCTGAGTGGTGATGTTTGTAAGTGTCTCATTTATTTTGTTTATGCTTACATCAAATTTCTCTGTCATGTAACTGTTAGACGCAGTCAGAGCATTCATATTGTTGATCATTTCTCTCACTGCCGTTTTAATCTCACTCATATCAGATCTAAGCTCACCATATTCTCTACTGTTCGAGTTGATGTTGTGGTTTGTAGGTGTTGTTGTTGCTTCTTCTCTGAATCTCTTTCTATTGCTATTGAGTGCATCATCAGCATCGCCGTTCACTTGGTCTTTCTGTTGTTGTGAACTGTTGTGTGGTTGTTGTGATGTTTCCTCAACGGCCATGGTATGTTGAGAAGATTGATACACTATCATATGATAGCTGTTGTTGCTTTTATGCCGTGGTTTGCAAACTTCACATTTCCACTCTTGTTTTTTTTGATTGCTCATTGTTTTATAACTAGCCTCAGAGAGGACAGAGCATGGTTGAAAATGGAATTTTCTGTCGCAGCTGCGACACCATACGTACGTCGAGGTAGTTATTGTTGTTTTGCATTTATAGCACTCGAGTTTTGATACGTGTTCCATTTTAATATGCAGAAAAAGCGAAGAAAAACTTAGAAAAATTGAAAAAACGACTTAATGCGCGAAAAAAATAATGCACGTCTGCTAACTTCAGAAGTTACAGCTGAACTGAAAGGACTAACAGGCCCTAACATTTGGATTTTTAGAGTAATATTTTTAATCGAATAATATTGAAGGACCTCCGTATATTATAGCCTTCCTCGAAACTGTTTTTTATATTATTATATTTTTCAGGGAACTTTAGTTTTTTATTCAAGGATACATAAACGTTGTATTGAAAGAATGGCTTTCAAGACCCTTGAGAGTTTTTTTCAAAGATAAATCTATTATCTTCCCAGGACTGGTGTCAGAGTTCTTACAAAGGACCACAAGCACCATGAAACGTTTTAAGAATTTTTTTC
Organism: Musca domestica; assembly: GCF_030504385.1. NCBI lineage: Eukaryota > Metazoa > Arthropoda > Insecta > Diptera > Muscidae > Musca > Musca domestica. The sequence continues at coordinate 7,146,878 of NW_026712286.1, read as the reverse complement.
AGGGACCAAAATACCTGGATTGCTGTTGGTATTCTTCCCAAGAACCTGTAACCAAGAAACAAGAATTCCTTAAGGATATTTCTAACTTTTGATTGATTTTAAGAAATTTTCGAGACTTTTTCCTGTTTCTGATTTTATGAAATTTTTCAAGGGATATTCCCAGGAACTGGATTTAAAAAAAAATAAAAATTCGATTGTATTAAAAGTTCGTCAGGGGCTGAATTTTGGAGAGTTTTTACAAGAAAAAATCTTCCCAGATCTTCCCAGGACTGGTATTTCATAATACTTCTAGGACTGAATTTTTGAACTATTTTCAAAGGCTGAGTTCTTACAACTTTTTGCCAAGATCTATATTTTTCACAAATATTTTTATTATTTTGTTTAGGAAAATTGAAAGAACTTTCCAGAGACTGGAAAGAAATTTGCAGGACTTTCTTCTAATTGATTTATTTATATATTTATTTATTTTTGTTTTTTTTGGGATTTAGGTAAAAAAATCTTTCAAGGAATGAGGTTGAAATTTTTTATGGATCAGGCTTTTCACAAATCCCAATCCCGAAATCCCAATCTAAAATTTAAAAACTCCATATCACATGTAAAATAAGAAAATATTAAATAATTTTGAAAATAATATTCAAATACAATCTTAAAGTGTATATCTTGTCTTTTCTGTCTTCTTACAATTCTCGATTCACCAAAAAACTTTGTAATGTGATCTTGTCATGAGTAATCGTGACAAAAAAAAAATTCACATTCACATACATTTGAAAAGCACAATTAGGCCGTAACATGTGGCATATGACCACTAACAGCACTCATACGCCATACGTACTGTACAAATAAATAATTCCTTTATTTAAGTTTTTTCCTTTTCCCTCTGTTTTTTTTTCTATCCTGATATTGCTATTACTTGTCCATTTTTTTTCTCTCCAAATTTTCTTCTATTTATATAAATATTTTACAAAATATACTTTAATATAAATAACCATATAAAAAGGTGAATGTCTTCATTCATTGATCCTTTTATATCAATAATATTAATATTGCTTTAATTTGAAAATGAAATAAAAATTTTAAACATTTTAATGAGAAAATGTAAAAAAAATATTGAACAATAAGACATAAAATGAAAAAAAAAATATTAAATTATTTTAATATCATCAATTTATTTAAAGAAAATTTGAAAATGTTTTTTTTTTTTTATTTTGTAAATTATATTATTTACAATACTGTACAGAACAATATCTTATCATAATTTTGCAATATATATGTTTTATTACTTTCAATTTCTATATATATTTTTTTATAAATATATTTTCTCCTTATGAAATTGATCGTATCAAAAAATTGATAGGGGGAGGAGGAAGCAAAGCATAATTGTCTACGTTTTGTTTTCACAGTTTTTCCTGTTATCCTTTGCCTCACGTCATTGCTCAAAGGATTTTTTCACAAGATTCTCACTATCTTTAAGAGGTTTCCATTAATTATATACTAAGATACGAGTATAGATATATAAAAATTGGACATATGAAAAATGCATCTCTATTTTTTGAGGGGAGGATGGAAATGCTCGTTTAAAGGGAAAATCTAGTTTCTATCTTAAGCGTAAGGTAGACTAGGGGGAAATGAAATATTTAAATAACAATAATAATAAAAACAATAATAATAATAATAATAATAATAATAATAATAATAATAATAATAATAATAATAAATTCAAATATTTTCTATTTATTTAAAAAAAATTAAATATTCAAACCAAAACAAATATTATTAAATATAATAACAAGTTAAAAAGTATGAGTCGGTTTTTACCGATAAATGTATACCCTCAGCCATTGTCGGTTTCGTTAAATATATTTTGACTAGTGAAGATTTGTAAGTTTTGAAACTCTCCTTTTAAGGGAATATGTTTCGAGGACTTTAAGGCTTTTTGACGTGGACATTTAAAAAAAACATTTTTGTGAAATTTATGGAATTTGAAATTCTATTCAAGGATACAAAGGATTTCAAAAGTGGAGTTTTGAAGGATAGTTTTCAAGGACCTCCAGGTATTTTTACATGGATTTTTAAAGGAATAATTTTCAAGGATCTCCATGTATATTATGAACTTTAAAGGGATACATTTTTAAAGAAATTAAAAATGATAATTTTTAAAGACCTCCAGGAATTTTTCATGGATTTTAAAGGGAATATTGTTTAAAGACCTAAAGGATCTCAAACGTGGATTTTTAAAAGAATCATACCTCCAGGTATATTATGAATTTTAAGGGACTCTTTCTCAAGGACTTTAAGGCTTTTTCACGTGGTAATTGAAAAAAATATATTTTTTTTGTAAAATATATTTTTTTTAATTCTATTCAAGGATATAAAGGATCTCAGAAATGGATTTTTAAATAAATAATTTTCAAGGACCTCCAGGTATTTTTACATGGATTTTAAAGGAGTATTATTTAAAGACTTAAAGGAACTCAAACGTGGCTTTTCAAAAGGAAACACTTTCAAGGACCTCCAGGTATATTATGAACTTTTAAGGGACTATGTTTTAGGATTTTAAGGCTTTTTGACAAGGAAATTAAAAAAAATTGTGAAATATATGTTTTTTTTTAATTCTATTCAAGGATATAAAGGATCTGAAAAGTGGAGTTATAAAGAAATCATTTTCAAGGACCTTGAGGTATTTTTACATGGATTTTTAAAGGATCAAGGATCTCCTGCTATATTATGAATTTTTAAGGGATTAATTTTCAAGGACTTCCAGGTATTTTTACATGCATTTTTAAAGGAATATTATTTGAAGACCTAAAGAAACTTAAATGTGGATTTTCATAAAGAAAAAAATTTAAGGACCTCCAGGTATATCATTAACTCTTAAGGGAATATGCTGCGAGGTAATTTTAAAAAATATTTTTTTTGTGAAATTTATGAAGTCATGTCAATGTGGAAATACTTCAGATTTTGTCAATCGATATCTTTTTTTAAATTCCTTCCTCAGTCCAATTTCCATTTACCATGGATTTCTTAATGATTTTCTGAAGCACCTGTAGCCAAGGATCAAAAGCCAAAAAAACTTGATTTTTAAAGAGTTTTTTTTTTTTTTTGAAAATTAAAGTTTTTTCAGTGGTCTAGGAAAATTAAATATTTAAAGTACTCATTTCTGCAGGACCAACAGTCGGTGAAATCAGCTCCTTTGAGAGTTTTCCAAGAGTCTAAGAAAAATATTTATTTCAACCTCTGTAGCCCTATGACTGAGAGTATAAATACTTAAAAAAAAAATAGAATTTGTTAAATATATTTACAAACAACACAAAATTAAACAGTTATATACTTTTTTTAATTTTTATAATTTAGAAAAAGTTTTCTTAAAAAAATTCGCAAAAAAATCAAAATTTTGAAAATCAATAAATTTTGGCAAAGCCTGAAATTTTTATTTTTTTTCAATTTTATCTCAAATGGATTGTTGTTGTTGCTCTTGTTTTTTCCTATATATGTTTACTAAAATATGTATATTTTTAGTTTTGATAAAACTACAGAATTTCGTTATAATTTTTGTTGTTTTTAGTTTTTTTTTTTTTTAATTTTAATTTCTTATTGGTTTAAAATCAAACTTTGATTTCTAGCGGCCTTTGAAGGGCATTTTTGTGTGGTTTATTCCATAATGGTATCTACAGTTTACAGATAATCTACGTTTTTTTTTTGGGAGGGGGGGATATTTATTGCCATTTTCCTAATTGGCCTAATATGTTATGCAGGGGGAGGGAGGGGATATTTTTTGGGGAGGGGGTTGTGTAAAGGGGGTATTTTTGTCATATAAATATTTTTGTATTTTAGGGGTCTCTATGTAAAGCTTTGGTTTGGTATTAAAAATAAATGTTTTATAAATGTTTATATTTTTTCTATGTAAATATTGTTTATTATATGCTTTTAAATTTAAAAAATAATAGTTAAATATTTACAAAAATTTAAGGAAAAAATATTTTTTATTTTATGATTTCTCGAAATAATTGCAGTAGTTTATAAAAAAATAGTAAATTTCGCCTTTGTACCATGGCACGTATGAGTGTTGACAACACTCATAGGCCCCAGCTCACTCATTTTTGTTTCCGAAACTAAAAAAAGTGAATATTAAATAAATAAAAAAAAACCTCCAATTAAAGTCAATAATATTTTTAATCGATTATAATTTAATCACCTCTGCTATGTACAGAATAAATATTTACATCTGTTTATTGGCTAATTATAATTAAATTTATTCTAATTAAATTAACATCACAAATGTTCAACAGTGTGTGTTGTTATTATTTTTTTGGTTTAATTTTAATTCTCTCGTTAAATAAATAAAATTAAATTAATTTTATATAAATATTGTTTTTAGTTTTTGTTTTTTTCTTCTTCTTCTTTACAATTGCCAAAGAGTTCGATTGTTTTTTGTTGTTTACTATTTTTGTTTTTGTATTTTTTTTTTTTTTTTCTAATATGGGAATTTAATTATTTGTCATTTGATAGCGTGTCAAATCCAACAAATGCTCATAGAGATAGTCCTCGTGGGGCGTCAGGCCAATCATGATCCAACCACAAATCGCCCCAATACTGCGGGTCACGGACAGACTGCTCCATATTGAAACTATGCTGTTGGTTAACTGGAAACAAAAATGTAGAGGAAATAAATTAAATTATTTAAATTTCAATGATTACGAGTATGAGCCAGAGATGGGGAGTTGGTATTCAATGAAGTATTGAAATGGAAATTTTCACAATATCAACAAAAAAAAACAATTTTTTCAAAAAACAACTGGAGAAAACTGGAAATATGACAACAGCTGGGGCGTATGACTGTTGTCAACACTCATACTCCACTACTCCACTAATTTATTTTATTTAAACCTTTTCTTTTTCTCTTCCTCCTCTCCTCTCCTCTCTCTCTCTCCTCCTCTCTTCAACAATAAACGAATAATTGTCTCATTTTTTAACTTCCAACTCCAACTTTCATCTCTACTCCCCTTCCCTCATCTCTAATTGTTTTCCCTCCTTCCCCCCGCCCAAGCACTCACCATTTCCTCTTGCGTCAACGTCACATTCAGATTACTCGAAAAATATAGTCGCTCATCAATGTTATCGGAACAGATCGTCAGTATTATTGTCGCTATGTAAATCATGGCTATTATTAGCCATCGAAATGATATCAACTCCGAGGCATTCGATAGATTCCAACGGCAAATGTCCATTCTGCAAAAAAAGAAGAAGAGAAAAAATTGAGAATTAATTATTTTCAAACCATCAAAAATTCATACAAAATGTGTCAATTAATTAATTAATTTAAATAATAAGTGAATAACCAGATTGAGGTACATATAGGTATAGATTAGATATAGCCCAGCCACATCACAATAGAGGTAATATATGCTTGATATAGTCAAAGCAAGTCAAAATATACTTAAATAAACGAACATTGGCTGAATGTATATATCTGTAGGCAAAGCCGACTGATTTTACTTAATTTTTTTTCAATTAAAACTTATTTTTATTTTTTTTTTTTTTTTGCCATAGAAACATTCTACAAAGCCCTCACTGTAAGTGGGTGCTTCCTGGTATCTACATGACCCCCCCCCCCCCCTCTTCCTTAAACTCCTTCTCTTCACCATTTTATGTTTATAGTTTATTGATTGAATCGAATGACATTTGCATTTGCAGAGGTACTTGACATTTGTAAACAGGTTTTATTATCTGTGTGACCTTTCAACAAAGATCTCTGCTCATTTTCATTTCAATTATATTATAATTATATATATAAATACCCAATTATTTATATAATTTATTTTTAATTAAAAAAAAAAAAAAAACAAAGATAGGAATCAAATTTTTACTTGGGACAAAATTGAATTTTTTTTAATAATTGCAGGAGATTTTGAAAGTAGATCTAAAAATACAAGACACGTCAATCGGCGTTTTTAAAATTTGTAGCTAAAAGTAAGCAAAATAAACGGGGCAAGTTCCCCCCTCCACTCTACAAAACTTATGGAAATTTTCGAATTAAGATTCCTCGGAATAGGTTGATTGTAGGTATATAGTGTCTTTGACAATATTGCAGATTTTAATACGAGAAATATTGTGGTGAAACATTTTAACCCTCAAGTGAGTCAAGAAATGGGTCTTTTTTGTCCTTTTTTCATAATATGCCTGAAAACTCCCTTTAAACAGTATCATAGTAAGTCAATATATTCTACAAAATTATTTGCCATAAAATTCTACTAATAGGTCCTACAAGACATCAAAAGTCTAAATCTTAGCCAAAAGCCAGGAATTCGAATATACAGGGTAAGATAAAAAACTGCAACAATGTCAAACACCATAATTTTTACATTTTTTTTTTTAATTTTATTGATCGAAAGCAAAAAATTTCGGAAATATCATCAAAATTTAGAATAAGTTTAGATTTGTTCGAAAAACGGCCAATGAAATTGTCACACGCTGCCCGAATGTTGCTCTGCGGTATTTTGGTCCATTCCCGGTGAAGCGCTTGCTTGAGGTGATCGACACTTTGGTATTTTTTGGTGTCAACCATGCTTTCGAAAATACTCCAGACACAATAGTCCAACGGATTGGTATCCGGAGATTTTGGTGACCATTGTGCGCTGGAAATGAAGTGAGGAACCTCTTTTTCGTACGCGTGATGAGTGCAATGGTGCTGTTGGAGTGTCCAAGGAATGTCCAAGCTCTGCGGCCAAAATGTTTGCATGCCCAAGGCTTTAACACACCCTCCAGAATATTTTCGTGATAATATTCGGCACTTACCCCTATTAATCGACCGTGGCATCAGGGGTCGATTAATACGAGCAGGGAGCGACAATCGGCTGTTATAATGGTAACCATGGCCGGTGCTTGAGTTCTTTTTTTCTGGTGGCCAACCGAAGGTGCACATTTTCAGCTGACCTTTTTGGCAAGAAAACACGATCATTTTGTTTGTTCACAAACTGCTGGACAACGAAAGTTTTCTCATCGGAGAAAATCAAAACCAAATTCGGCAGATCACCACTTTCGGCCAAGCGAAGCAACTCTTTATCTCTTTTGAGTCTATTTTCTTTCTGTTGCGGTGTAAGTTCTTGCACTTTTTGGAATTTCAATGGCTTTACCTCGAGCTTATTTTTTCAATACTTGCCGAATGAAATATAGCGATATGTTCAGGTCACGAGCCATTTTTCGGCCACTGCGACGCGGGTTTCAAGTCGATCAAGTCCCTTTTTTACTTTTCGAACCTTTTCTGCTTATGTTGCTGTTTTCTTCTGTTTACTTCCTTTACGTCGGGATACGCTACCAGCAACGCTATCACGGTAACGAGCGATGGTACGAGACACAAAAGATTTATTCACATTAAAATGCTGGAGAGCTCTAACGATAGCCAGTTGGGGCTTTCCAGCCAAATAAAAAGAAATCACACTATCACGCCTGAATTCTATCACGAATAACTTTTTTTCTGGAAAATTTTCACCAAAATGCTTTTGTACGCTTGTAAACAATATATGCAGCTATCACTGGAATAATTTTAAAAGCTGTCGGACGAGTGGCTTAGAAATGACAGCAGTCTTTCATCTCATGTATAGTGAAATATGATGAGAAATATTTTCGTCCTTGACGTCATCCTTCTAAAATGATGCTTTAAAGGAGTATTTTGCGTAGATTCACAAAAAGTGCGTGTTTAAAATGATTTTACTGACGTTTAGGTAAGATTCAGACTCTTGACGTCTTCTAGGACCTATAGTAGAATTTTATGACAAAATATTTTAACTTGCTAGGACCCCGTTTAAACGGATTTTTCAACCATATTTCACAAAAAGGACCAAAAAGACCCATTTGTTGACTCGCATGAGGGTTAAAATATTCCACCAAAATATTTCTTATATTTTTAGCTGCAATATTGCCGAAGTCACTTTTCACCTAAAATGCACGGGGAATCTTAAATCGAAAATTCCAAAAAAGTGGCAGAGAGGGGAAATTCTACCCCTCTACTTCGGTTACTTTGCAATGTTAACTTTCTTCTTTTTTACCTAATCTTTCATAAGCTGCTGTATTTTTTCAGAAATTATTTTTTTAATTTTTTTTTATTTTTTTTTTTATTTTTTATTTTTTTTTTTTTTTTTTTTTTTTTTTTTTTTTTTTTTTTTGAAATATAAATTTTAGAAACGATTTCTCAAAGACCCCTGCAAGTCCTGCATTTGACATTTAATTTTGATCTCTGGCAACACTGGCTTGTCCCGACACATTTCAAAGGCAGGCCAAATGGATTTGACAATGGGACGAACCAACGTCATCACTTAGAGGATGAAATGCAGCAACAACAACAAAAAACAATAAATCCTATTTTATTTTCTGAGCAGATTACAATGTAAATGCCCACGGCATTTCACTTAAAAGCGTGTTACAACAACGGCAAAAAAGGCAAAAGCGACAAAAGGGCCAGCAGGCAAATGTCAAATTTCGTAGCTAACAAAAAAAAAATTATTTATAAAATATATATACATATATACGTATATAAGTGAATATATATAACCCCCAAAGCCATACAAAGGACAATAACAACAAAAAAAGTCCAAAACAATTTGGATTTTTTTGGACTCGGAATTTTGTGAGAGACAATGACACGAATGTTGCTGCTGATGATGTCGGTGAGGTTTTTGATGACGACAGCACATTTATGGCCCATTACAAAAGGGTATGGTAGACAGCCAGCCGGGCAGGCAAACAAGCAGTCAGTTAATCCCCTAGTCTCCTCTTTTGCCGCCACGAGATCCCATGCCCATAAAATAAAGTTCAAAATGTCAAATGTTATTCCGAAAGACATTTGAGATGCTAACTAACAAATCTAACTCAGTTCCATGGCTTGTCACCACCCAGACCCCCCTTCTCATACCCATACTCATTCTCCACAGAACTTTGAGCATGCACAAGACAAGATAAATTGTCACAGAACCCACTCGGTGCCAAGAATATGCAATGGGATTAGTAGAAGAGAAGAAGTGCCAGCAGCAGTCGACAAGAGAATGACGTCGAAATAATGTCAAAGTTTGTCTCCGAGCAGCCCACATATTCTTCTCATATTTTTTTTATTTGTGAGGAGAGCAGTCAACTTAAATGTTCGATGGCAAATCTCTAGATGTCAATAGCACCTACGCATATGCCGTGAAATTGATTTAAGTTTCTTTTATGGAATTTTCCAAAGGCAACATTAATTTTTAAGAAATTTATGAAATATTAGGCCTGAAGGTATGCAACATAATTTTATTCAAACATGCGCTATAAGAGGCGTAGATTTTTTAAAAATTATTTTTCCATAGCTACAACAGGCGTGGATTTTTTAAAAATTATTTTTCCATAGCTACAAGAGGCGTGGATTTTTTAAAAATTATTTTTCCACAGCTACAAGAGGCGTAGATTTTTTAAAAATCATTTTTTCATAGCTACAAGAGGCGTAGATTTTTTAAAAATCATTTTTTCATAGCTACAAGAGGCGTGAATTTTTTAAAAATTATTTTTCCATAGCTACAAGAGGCGTGGATTTTTTAAAAATTATTTTTCCATAGCTACAATAGGCGTGGATTTTTTAAAAATTATTTTTCCCTAGCTACAATAGGCGTGGATTTTTTAAAAATTATTTTTCCATGGCTCTTTGATAGGCGTGGATTTTTTAAAAATTATCTTTCCATGGCTCTTTGATAGGCGTGGATTTTTTAAAAATTATTTTTCCATGGCTCTTTGATAGGCGTGGATTTTTTAAAAATTATCTTTCCATGGCTCTTTGATAGGCGTGGATTTTTTAAAAATTATTTTTCCATGGCTCTTTGAAAAAAATTTAAAAAGATATTTTTCCAAGAAAGATTTTTGAAAAAATATTTTTCCTTGGCTCTTTGAAAAAAAATTTAAAAAGATATTTTTCCAAGAAAGATTTTTGAAAAAATATTTTTCCTTGGCTCTTTGAAAAAAAATTTAAAAAGATATTTTTCCAAGAAAGATTTTTGAAAAAATATTTTTCCATGGCTCTTTGAAAAAAAATTTAAAAAGATATTTTTCCAAGAAAGATTTTTGAAAAAATATTTTTCCAAGAGGGATTTTTTAAAAAATATTTTTCCAAGAAAATTTTTTATAAAGAATTGTTTTTGAAACAATTTTCCAAGAAAAATTTTTATGAAGAATTTTTTTTAAATATTTTTTCATATTTTTTTCATATTTTTCTAATAAAGATTTTTTTAAAGGATATAATAATTTTTCAACAGCTAACAATAGGCGTGGATTTTTTAAAAATAATTTTCCACAAAAGATATTTAAAAAAAAATATTTTTACAAAAAATATTTTTCCAAAAAAGATTTTTAAAAAAATATTTTTCCAAGAACATTTTTAATAAAGAAAATTTTTTTTTTAATATTTTTTCAAGAAAAATTTTTATAAAGACTTTTTTTAATATTTTTCCATCATTTTTTATTATTTTTCTAAGAATGATTTTGTTTAAGATTTTTTTTTGAAAAATTTTTCTAAAGGAGATTTTGTTAAAAAATATTTTTCTAAGAAAGATTTTTAAAGAATTTTTTTTTTTAAATATTTTTTTTAAAGGAGATTTTATTAAAAAAATTTTTTAAGAAAGATTTTTTAAAGAATTTTTTTTGTAATATTTTTCTAAAAAAGGTTTCTAAAAAAAATCAAAGAGGGATTTTTTAAATATTTCTCAAAGGAGATTTTTTTTAATTTTTTCCAAAGAAGATTTTTAAAAAAGAACATTTTTCCAAAGGTGATTTTTATTTAAATATTTTTCCAAAGACTTTTTTAAAAAATATTTTTAAGGGCATAAATTTTATTTATCATAAGATCCTGATTTTTCTTTTCTTTGTACCAGTTTTTATTTTACATGAGTAAGTAATTGATTTAATATTCGCATTGCATACTTTTAGCCATCAAATTTAAAAAGACATCATTCTCGTCTGAACAATTGTTATCCCCTAAAAGTATGCAATACTTCATTTCACTAAAATTATTCTTCACAGAATTTTGATTATAAAAATAAAACAACCTCGAGTTTGGCTTAACATTCCCTTCTCACTTTCTCTCCCACCACCACTTTCCCTCTAAGAAATTCAAACTAAAAGCATCAAAGAAACAATGTTGGTATTTCTGAATGAAATATAAATAAAAACGAAACACAAACAAGCGGCTAAATAAAAATATACAACTGTTGGTTTATTGTTTCGGCCCAATCTCCATAATTTTTCCCCCCAGCTCCCCTCACCTCTTCTCCCTCAAGTTGGTACTTGTTTTTTCTGTCTACCCACGCAGGTGTGTTAACATTTTATCTAATTTTAATTATACTAAAAGTATGCTACAGCAAATGTACTGTTTTTTTGTTGTTGTTGTCTTCAACATTGAATTGTCTGTCTCTTGAATTGCGAATTAGAATGGCAGCAAGAGAGAGAGAGAGAGGGAAAGGAAAGGAGGAGAGATTGAATGAAATACTCTTGGTTGCTGTTACTATAAAATGTTGCTGCTATGGTAATGACGCCCAACAGCCATTGCTTTTCATTTAGGTGTATGTGTGTGCCAGTGTTGGTGTGAGTGAGTGTGCGTGTAGTTTTATTCTAAATAAACATTTCAATGTCATCATGTTCGTTTGTTGTTTTTTGTTTAATTTTAAAGGGATTCGTATTATTGTTCTTGCTGCCTTTTTTCATTGTTTTTCCAATTGTAATTCATATTCGGGCAGGGCTAACATTGGACTGCACCTAAAAGTATGCTTTGGTAAATTTATGTGATTAAGGCAGGCCAAATTAAAAGTTATTTTTAAAAGTTGGTTTTAAATTTCGCGAGACTTTTTTATCAGGGACGTGGGGGACATTTTGGAAATTCATAGCTTCATTTTCATCTTTGGGAGAGGGTTGTAAATCACAGAGTATCCTTATCAAGGACTTCGTGGAACTTTAATTATCCTCGTAAGAAATATATAAATATATTATAATTCGAAGAACGACTTTTAAGGTCATACTGGGTTCAGCCTTCACTCTTATACGACCTAGAGGATCCCGCATTCGTAGTTATAAAACTTCGCCAATGCAGTATCTACTGTTAAAGGTCTTTGTAGGTACAGTCAATACTCACATACTTTACAAATTCTTTTCATATATTTTACAAATTCTTATATACTCTTATACGACATCGTGGACCACGATTATATTCTTTTACGGTCTCATGTACTAAATATAAAGTCTTATACAATTTCATTGATCAGGTATACAATCTAATACGATTTAGCGGATCCAGTTTACACTCTTATACGACTTCGTGAAAAAAGTATACAATGTTATTCGACTTCGTGAACCTGTTTTCAGTCCTATACGATTTCGTGGACGAATTATATACTCTTATACGAGTTTATAGAGCAATTAAAAACTCTTAGACGATGTTGTGTAACAATTTAACAATCTTATACGACTTCGTGGATCAAGCATGCACTCTTATACGACTATATAGTACAATTATGAACACTAATACGATTTCATAGACCAAATATGAACTCTTATACGATTTCGTAAAGCAAATATACAATGTTATACGACTTCTTATACGATTTCGTGGACCAATTATACACTCTTATACGAGTTTATAGAGCAATTAAAAACTCTTATACGATTTTGTGTAAAAATTTTACAATCTTATACGACTTCGTGTATCAAGCATGCACTCTTATACGACTTTATTGAGCAATTATGAACTCATATTAGATTTCTTGGACCATATATGAACTCTTATACGATTTCGTAAAGCAAGTATACAATGTTATACGACTTCTTGAACCAAGTTTGCGATCTTATACGATTTCGTGGACCAATTATGCACTCTTATACGAGTTTATAGAGCAATTAAAAACTCTTATACGATTTTGTGGAACAACTGTACAATCTTATACGACTTTGTGGATCAAGTGTGCACTTTTATACGACTTTGTTGAGCAATTATGAACTCTTATAAGATTCCATGGACCAAATATGAACTCTTATACGATATCGTATCGTATAAGTATACAATTTTATACGACTTCGTGAACCATGTTTTCAATTCTATACGATTTCGTGGACCAAATATACACTCTTATACAAGTTTATAGGGTAATTAAAAACTCTTATAAAATTTTGTGTAACAATTTTATAATCTTATACGACATCGTGCATCAAGTATGCACTCTTATACGACTTTATTGAGCAATTATAAACTCTTATATGCTTTTATGGAACAAATATGAACTCTTATACGATATCGTAGATCAAGTATACAATGTTATACGACTCCATTGACCAAGTATACACTCTAACACGACTAAATATGCATTCTTATACAATTTCGTGGTCCAAGTATACACTCTTATACGACTTCGTAAGCCTAGTATACACTCTTATACAACTTCGTGGGCCAAATATATACTGGCATTCGACTTCGTGGACCACGTTTACAGTCCTTTAGGATTTCATAAAAAAAGAACAGGCTGTTACACGATTTTATAGAGCAATTATAAACTCTTATACGATTTTGTGAAACAATTATACAATCGTATACGACTTCGTAAATAAAGTATATGCTCTTATACGACTTTACTGAGCAATTATGAACCCTTGTAAGATTTCATGGACCAAATGTGAACTCTTATACAATATCGTGGGCTAAGTATACCATGTTACACGACTTCCAATTATACACTCTTATACGACTTCGTGGGCCAAGTATAAACTCTTATACCACTTCGTTCACCAAGTTTCTACTGTAATTTGACTTCGTAATAAAGATATACACTTTTATACGACCTTATTTAGCTTGTATACACTCTTATACAGATTTGATAATTATGTGTACACTCTTATACAACATCTTGGATCCAGTATACATTCTTTTCCGATGTCATGGATCAATTATACGATCTTATATGACTTCATGGTCCCAGTGTACACTCTTATACTGCTTCGTGGTCCAAGTATACACTCTTATACAGCTTCGAAGCCAAGTTTACACTCTTATACGACTTCGTAGACTAAGTGTGAAACTTTATACAAACGTATTGGCCGAATATATACTCTTATAATAAGTATATACAATCATCTTCACTTCATAGCTTCAGTACGAACTTGTATACGATCTGGAGAATGAATCATAAACTCTTATACTACTTTGTGGATCTAGTATACAATCTTATTCTACTTCATGGATTCAGTAACAACTCTTATACAACTTGAAGAATCCAGAATAAACTCTAAACCTACTTCCAGGATTCCGTATTTACTTTAATGAGACTTTGTGAGTCCAATATAAACTCTTATACGACTTAATTGTTCCCGAAAAAAAACTCTTATACTACTTTCTGAGTCTTGGAAAACCTTCCTGAAGTTTCTAATCTAATATTTTCCATAAAAAAAAGCAAAAAATTTTAGGCTCTCGAAGTATTTGTTTAAAAACTCGGCCTGAAAATATGCACCACAAAAATATAAACAACATAGTGCATATTTTTAGGCGCTGTACTTTATTAAACTAGTAAATGTTAAGTATTTACAGCTCTTTAGAGAAGGCTTTCAAAGAAAGTGTTTCTGCAAAGAAAGAGGTCCTGAATATCTTCCATCCAAGGTATATCTTAAGAAGGGGTTCTGTCCTTGGAGACCTTCAAAGGGATTGCAGCGATGTCTCCTATTCACACATAATTTTATAAAAATTTCTTAACCATACCGTACATAAAAGATTATTCGAAAAAATCTCCATTTACAGTCCTTCAAACATATTTCTTTAAAAATTTACCTAAAAGTATGCTCCATGTAATTCAAATATGAAATGCAAATATGGGTACATACTTTTAGATGCTGAATTTTATTTTATTTTTTTTTTTCAGAACTAACTATTCAAGGAAATTGCTTGAGCTCAGGTAATATTATTTGTAAATATGTTGCCTGTTTTAAGGCTGAACTTATAGACGACAGAGCAGTCCTTACAAATAATTTGTTATCGATTTTTTGCCTCAACTAATCTATGAGTAAGGGCTGTGAGATATTTCTAAAATATTATTGTTACAATTTCACTATAACTATACCTTCAGAAATATTCCACAAAAATTCGCCCAAAAGTAGGCACCATATAATTTTAATATGAAATGTCAGTGCATATTTTTAGGTGTTTGTTTCTGCAAAATTTCTAAAAATCTAAGGTAGATATTTGAGGAAATTAACAGACGTCGTTTCAGTATATTGTTGCCTAATTTGGGGATATAACTTAAGAATCTCGCCTAGAATTATGCACCATTTAATTTATGCAGAAAAATTCATAGCATACTTTTTGGCGCTTAATTCTATAAAATTACAAAATTCTAGGTTAGCTTTAAATTGGAAGTAAACGACGTCATGACAGACCTTAAAAATAATTTGTTGCCTATTTTTGGGCTGAACAAATTTATGATTTATTTATTTCTTTTTTTTCGGTTTTTCCTTTTTTCAAACTCCTCCACTTCCTTTGACAAGCTGTTGTAATTCGGTTTAATTCCCCCTAATCACGTGAAAATATATTTTCTGTTGTTTTTCACCTGACCTCTTTAGCTTTAGCGGTAATTTCCATTATCCAATCAAAAGACCATAAGTGTTTGGTGTGAAAATTATTTCTAAATTATTCTGAGAGGTCAATGGGTTTCAAAAAAAAAAAAAAAAACGGTGGCGTGTTGTGGTGAAATTTAGAAAAAACTCCTTGAAAACACAAATTATAACACAGATAACTTTTGAAGGTAGACACGCTAAGGTCAGTGCGAGCAGAGGTCACAGTGGTGGCCTTTACAACGTCATTTAATTTCCGACTTACCTATCCAGCACCGAGACCATACACACAATGGCCAGACAGTAGAAGGTGTTGATGTAGAAATTGGCAAAGGATGCATACTCGGTTCGGACCAGACTTGTGCTCGAGCCCCCGGGTACCGGTGTGGAACTCTCCATGTCCTCCATTGTTGAAGCCGTTGTGGCCTCCTCCATTTGTGTGGCATAGGATGAGGTCTCGCCCGCAAGACTCAAAACCTTGGACCATTCCATGGGATGGGTGCTCAGCACGAATAGCAGATGGGCCAAAGCTAGACCAGCTAGCAGGCCATGACAAATATTCGAGAGTAGCAGCCAAATGCGTTGGGTCAAGCAGGCCAATTGTATGTTGCTGGTGATTTCGTTACTAAAAGAAGGAGAGGAAGGGAGGATGATAAAATTAATATTAGAATTAAAAACAATCAACATAAAAATATATTTTATTTCGAGCATAACCTCAATTTATAATGGCCTTGTTGGGCCCTGCTAGTTTCCTTCCACAAAATCCCTTTTTATTAACTTTCTAAAAATAGACACCTCCACAACAACAACAAATGTCTGCATGCTTTTCTGTTCTTGGCTTTCTGGGAATAACAAGCGTCACGTCTAACCATTAATAAAGTTCGAGCCTAAAAATAGCAACATCATTTTATGGCATTTCTTCCATTCTCGCCATCATTCCTTTGAATTGCCAAAAAACCAAAAAAAAAAAAAACGAAAATGGCTGGCAAAAACCTTATTAAGACCGGGCACTGGCATTAGCCAGGGCACACGCAGCCTAGGCTACTCCCTACCAGCTCTGCGCCTCTCAACTCTGCCAAACAACAAACGACCTTCACAGGGTATGTGGCTACATTGTTGTTGTTGTTGTTGTTGTTGTTGTTTTGTGTGTGTGTGTGTGTGGGAGTGTAGCTCCAATGACGTCCTTTTTCGCATCGTCACCAATCAGCACCACCACCACCACCACCATCACCATCCTTGGGGGATTTTCTTATTTTCCTAAGACTGTTAGGCATATGTTTTGCAGGAAACTTTTCTTTTGTTTGTTTCTCTCCCGCTCAGAAGAAAATTAAACATTAGCTGCCTTGTCTAAGGCCCAAGGGACAATTTCCAAATCCCTGAGAAATGTGGGGAAGGAAATTTAATTTGATTTTAAATTAGAACTATTTTTTGTAACTCACAACCCTTTATATGAGCTGCAATCATAAACAACCGATAAAATGTGGCATATTTTTAGGCCCACATAAATTGGGAGTAGATTAAAGCATACTTTAGGGATGGTAATTTATTTTTTTGAGGAGCTTTTCGTACATACTCGAATGGAATTGTTAAATAAATATTTGGGGATATTGAAAAGAAATTTCATTTTTTTTTTTTTTTTTTTTGAAGATAAATTAGATTTAAAAAAAAATAAACAAAGAACAAATATTTAGGGCCTCCAAAAAAATATTTTTTAAGAATTAAAGTCTGTTACGTCTCAATAAAAATAAAAAAATAAATTTAAAAAATCCATTAGGGATGTTGATTTATTTTTTGAGGAGCTTTTCTTGAATAAATGAACTGAATTGTGAAATAAATATTTGGGGATATTTAAAACAAATTTCAATTTCTTTTAGAAAATATATTAGATTAAAAAAAAAAAAATTAAACAAAGAACAAATATTTAGGGCCTCCAAAAAAATAATTTTTAAGAATTAAAGTCTGTTTCATCTCCAAAAAAAAAAAAATTAAAAAATCCATGAGTTTTTCGATCATACAACAAGTTACTGATACGAGTTTGGGGAAAAATGTATAGCCTCAATAAAAATTCGTTTATTTCAATATATTTTGATTTGCGTTATGAATATTCAAAATATTGACCCTTTAGGGGGAATCCCTTCCTACAAGGAGTTTCGTATCTGACATAAGTCTTATTTCAATATTACATCAGGCCAGACCTCAATATCAAATTTCGGAATTCCAGCTCCATCCCTTCACCGAATACCAAATTTAGTACCATTTAATACTTTTAGTACAATTATAGTACACAACCTCCATATCTCAATTCCAGATACCAATAGGGAGCTCAATATCAAATTTCGTAATTCCAGCTCCATCCCTTCACCCAATACCAAATTTAGTACCATTTAGTACTCTATGTACAATTAGAGTACACAGTTTCCAAACAATCTCCATATCCTAAACATAGACACCAACAGTAATATCTATATTAAATTATGGCTTTCTGCTATATTCCTTTACCCAATATCAAATTTAGTACCGTTTAGTACTTTTCGTACAAAAAAAATACACAATTCCGAAACCACCTCCATATCTTATTTCCAGAAATTTGACATCAATGTCAAATTTGAAATTCCCGCCCTATCCCATCACTCAATACAAAGTTTAGTACCATTTAGTACTTTTCGTACAATTATAGTGCACATTTCCAAAACCACCTCCATATTTCAATTCCAGACACCAACAGATCCCTCAATATTAAAATTCGAAATTCCAGCTCTATTCCTTTAGCCAAAACCAAATTTAGTACTCTTTAGTACAATAATGGTACACATTTCCAAAACCATCTCCATATCTCAATTCCAGATACTAACAGAGATCTCAATACTAAATTTGGAGATTACAGCCCCATTCCTTCACCCAATACCGAAATTAGTACCATTTAGTACTTTTCGTACAACTATAGTACATTTATCTGAAACCAACTCCTTCTCTCACATTTCCAAAAATCACCTCCATATTTCAATTCCAGATACCAACAGATCCCTCAATATTAAAATTCGATATTTCAGCTCTATCCCTTCAGCCAAAACCAAAATTAGTACTACTTAGTACAATTTTAGTACACATTTCTAAAACCATCTTCATATTTTATTTTCAGATTCCAAAAGAGAGCTCAATATCAAATTTCGAATTTCCAGCTCCATCCCTTCACCCAATACCTAATTTAGTACCATTTAGTATTTTTCGTACAATTATAGTACATTTCTCTGAAACCACCTCCTTCCCTCACATTTCCAAAAACCACCTCCATATTTCAATTCCAGACACCAACAGATCCCTTAATATTAAAATTCGAAATTCCAGCTCTATCCCTTCAGCCAAAACCAAATTTAGTACTCTTTAGTACAATAATGGTACACATTTCCAAAACCACCACCATATCTCAATTCCAGATACTAACAGAGATCTCAATATTAAATTTGGGAATTACAGCCTTATTCCTTCACCCAATACCGAAATTAGTACCATTTAGTACTTTTCGTACAATTATAGTACATTTATCTGAAACCAACTCCTTCCCTCACATTTCCAAAAACCACCTCCATATTTCAATTCCAGACACCAACAGATCCCTCAATATTAAAATTCGAAATTCCAGCTCCATCCCTTCAAAGTCAAAACCAAAATTAGTACTATTTAGTACAATTTTAGTACACATTTCTAAAATCATTTTCATATCTAATTTTCAGATTCCAAAAGAGAGCTTAATAACAAATTTCAGGATTTCAGCTCTATTCCTTCGCTCAATACCAAATTTAGTATCATTTAGTACTTTTCGTACAATTCTAGTACATTTATCTAAAACCACCACCTTTCCTCAACTGCAGACACCTACAATGGCATTCCTACAAATTTCATGATTCCAGCCCCATTCCTACATCAAAATTTAGTACCGTTTAGTATACATTTCCAAAAAACAATCCCATATCTCATTTTCAGACACCAACACAGAGTTCAATATCAAATTTCGAAATTCCAGCTCTATCCCTTCACTTAATACAAAACTTAGTACCATTTAGTACTTTTCGTACAATTATGGTACAAATTTCTGAAACTACCTTTTTCTCTTAACTACAGACACCAACAATGATATCCATATCAAATTTCAGACCTATTGCTTGGCCCAACACCAGATTTAGTACAATTTAGTACTTTTTGTACAATTATGGTACACATTTCCAAAACCACCTCTATATATCAATTCCAGATACCAACAGAGAGCTCAATAACAAATTTGAGGATTCCAGACTTATCCCTTCACCCAATACCATATATAGTACCACTCATTACTTTTCCTACAAATATAGTACACTTTTCCGAAAACACCTCCATATGTCCCCACAAGAACAGAGGCCTTGATACCTTGATTCCGAAATCTCCTCCATATGACCAGGCTACACAAGAACAGAGGCCTTGATACCAAATTTCATATTTCAAACAGTATCTGTTCATCAAATACCAATTTGGACCAAATATAGTACTATCTAGTACTTTTCATGAACATGTAGTACACATTTCCAAAATTACCAATTTATCGCAAACCTACTACACCAACAGAGACCCCAATACAGAATTTTAAAATTCCAGCTTAATCTGTTCACCCTCAACTAAATTGTTCCAAATTTTTAGTACCATTTAGTACAGTTGGCACACTTAGAACATATCCGAAAACCACTTTCATATATCCCACTTACTTACCAATACCAAACTTCAAATTTTTTGCCCTATAAATGCAAATGGTACCATTTCGGAAGCTTAGTACCATTTTATAACTTTTTGTAAACTTAAAGTTCAAGTTTCCTAAAAAATCTCTTAAATACATCTCTCCTACACTCCATCAGTGACTTTCATACGCAATTTCAGATTTCTAGCTAATTCCGTTGGTCCACTACAAAATATTAAATTTTTAGTAAATTTAAACACTTTTTGTACCCTTTTAGGTACAAAACCCCAACCTTATCATATCCTCAGGCAATGTTTCAAGATTCTACCTTCGGCCGTTTCGTCTGGGCGCTGATTCACAGTCAGTCAGTTATTTCATCTAGTACTGATAAAAATATTGAGATGTGCAAATTTTTTAAGAAAATCCAATATTTATTTCCAGTTTTTTGAGAAAATTTCAAAATGTTAACCTTTTAAGGGGGGAGTTGCGAGAGGGAGTTAACCACTGGATTCCATATTCACATCAGATAGAGATATATTTAAATATTTTTGCTCAATAAAGAAGGACAGACAGACAAAGGTTCGGACCCCTAGATCGACTCCAAATGCCCTGAAACGGATTTTATCCAAAGAGAGTTCAAAAATGTTACTTCGTTGAGGCACGTTCAAATTAAAAAAAAATGAATAATAAATTTTTTTTTAATTATTTTTTAGGATTTAAAAAAAAATAAAAATAAAAAAATAGAGATAGATTTGAAAAAATATTTTTTTTTTTTTCAAAAATATATTTTTAAAAACCGAGACTGAAAATCCTTTCTCCCCATTGTCCTTTTACTTTTTATATATATTTCCATCCAAGTTATTGCAGAAATTATTCCTGAAAGACATTCTGAAAGTCATTTTCATTTTTTTTCAATTCTCTACAAACGACAACAACATCATCATTTAATCTCAATTTGTTATTATTGTTTTTTTTTTCTTTTGGAGTAACAAAAAACCAAGATTTTTCCCAACATCCTTTCAAAGTGCAATTCCACTTAACGAAACAAAAAAATGCAAGAATCCTTGCAGTTAAAAATATGTTCGAAAAAAAAAATTGTAACAGTATGTGGCTGATGCAGTTTTTTAAGCCTGTAGTCCCCGAACCCCCTTCCCCCCTCTCCGAGATTTTATATATCTATACACATATATCGTTTTGAAAAGTTATGGTTGTTGTGTTGCAGGTGTTGCATTTTAATGCAATTTTGAAGAAGAAGGCAGCAGCTGAGTTGTATGAAAGGATTTTAAGAAAGAATAAGGGGTTTGGGAGGGTGTTGGAAAAAAGGGATAAGGAAAAACAACAGATTTTTGAAAAACTTTGATAGAGAAAAGAAGCAGGGGAGGGCGAGGGGTTTAAAGGGAGGGACGAGGGGTTATAATTATAACGGATTTTTGAGTGTAAAACCGTATTCAGGAGTCATGCTTTAAAAAATTTCTCACTTCTCGAAGAAGTCGAGGAGATTTTGGGAGCCTTGGTGGAAGATTGGTCACCAAAGGTGCAACAGCCAATCGGAGGAGTGTAAATTTATAGAGGTGATAGCATTTGGTTAGTAAATCAAAATCCCAAAAGAGTTTTGGGTTCCCAGGCCAAACTTTTTTAAGGCCCATTTTTTATAACCTTAACCATACACAGAGGATGATCTAAACTTCACAAAATTTAAGCTTTAGCTTTTAAATTTAATAAAGGCCTATGGGTTACATGGGGAATCATTTAAACAAAATATGGATTATGTCGATCCACGTTTTTCCACGTAGCCCCATATATAAGAGTATATCCCTATTTCAAGTATTCTTCTACCCTCCACCTTGAAAAGGTGTCATTCCGTGTGTAACATCCCTAAATTTTCGTCGTAGACCCCAGAAAGTATGTATATTCATGATCGGCATGAAATTCTAAGTCAATTTAACGATGTCCGTCTGTCTGCCCATCTGCCTGTCTCTTGAAATCACGATACAGCCCATATTCTTTGACGTAGACCTTCAAAATTTGACAGAACAATTTGTATTGTGTCTATAATGGTTGATATTGAAAATGAGATACATCGGTCCACGTTATCGTATGGCTCCCATATAACGATGCCTACCGATATTCGGTATTTTGATGATTTTTGCCACATTTTTTCGGATTTTACCAAAAATTGGTATTTATAGGTCATAAAGGGTTCTAGCTCCGGTGGCGAAAAATTGTATGCGTAGGTCCACGTTGTCGTATAGCCTCCACGGTACCTCCCGTTATTCGGTATTTTGATGATCTTTGCCACATTTTCTTCACGGATTTGTCTAACATTTGGTATTTGAGGGTCATAATGGGTTCTAGCTCCGGTGGCGAAACGTTAAGGTCCACGTTTTCGTATAGCCCCCATGTAACGATACCTCCCGATATTAGGTATTTTGATAATTTCCGCTACATTTTCAACGGATTTATCTGAAAATTGGTATTTTAAGGTCATAATGGGTTCTAGCTCCTGTTGCGGAACATAGTATATATAGGTCCACGTTTTCCTATAGTGCACATATAACGATTCCCAAGGTATTTTCATGATTTTTATCACAGTTGTCAACGGATTGGTATTTGTAGGTCATGGCGGAACATATTACGGTCCACGATTTCGTATAGCTCCATATTTTATACCCTAACCCTAAGGGTACAAATTTTTTAATTTAAAAAAAAATTCAAAATTATTCAAAAAAAAAATAAATAAATAAATTCTAATATGGAGGTTTGGGTATTATTTTAAATAAATTTCAAAATTTCCAAAAAAAAAATAATTTTTTTCAAAAAAAAATCTTTATTGTTTTAAAAAAAATTAAATTTTTCAAAAAAAGTCTTAAATTTTTAAAAAAATTACATTTAAAAAAAATTAATTAAAAAAAATTAAATTTAAAAAGAAAAAAAATTGAAAAAATTTCAATTTTTTTTTTTAATTTTAAAAATTTCAATATATTTGCTACATATATATAAATAGGATCTTCAAAAAATATGTAAAAAAACTCCAGGTCTCATTTGCTGCTGCAAAAAAAATATTTAAAAAATCGACATGAATTTTCTGCTAATTAAGATTCTTGATCATTTCGAATCTTTAATTTTTTTCGTTTTTTCAAAAAAGTTAATTTTTGAAAAATAGTAAAAAAATATTAAAGCCAATTTGAAACGAAAGTTAAAGAAATTTTACAGGACTATCTCTAAAATTGTGATTTTTAGAAGCTTCATTTGAAAAGAATTTTTTTAAATAGAAGACTTTTGAAATTCTTATTAAGACCTTATAACGACTGAATATAACCTATAGATAAAATACCCTCCATATTCCATCTTTATATCCTCAAAGTCCCATAAAAATCCCATATTCCTTTGCCCTTTACTGAGAGCAAGAAAAAAAAACAAAACAAACACTCCAAGTCCTTCTAACTTCACACAGCAATTCTCATAGAAGAGCCAATGAACAAAGCCAGCACTTCTTTGAAAACCACATTCTTTACTTAGCACATAGAAAAAAACAACAAAACAATAAGAAATGCGTAAGTTCAACAATAGCAAAAAAACACAACCTACCAACACACACACACCCACACCAACACTCATGCACACAAATACTACGTGGAAGCAAATAGCAAAGACTGAATGTCATGACATTTAAATGGTGGAAACACTTAAAGGCCAAAACAACTAAGCCAGCAGCTATGTGGAGAAGCAACAAAATAAATGCTAAATGCAAAGTAGTGGGAGTTGCAAACAAAAAACCCAGTGGCACCTACACCATGAAGTGGTGCAAGTACTACCTCACAAGCAACAACAAGTAAATCGAAGACAGAAAAAAAACGGAGAAACCCCCATTCTCATATTCTTACTCACCAAAAACTACAACATCTTACTCTCTTCCTTCTCTCTTACTCAATCATAACAGAAAATATTATTCCTAAAATAAATCGCTCTCTCTCTCTCTCTCTCTTCTCTTACAACAGTTTCCAAACTCTTTGCCATTGTCAAGACTTTATGTCTTCTTTTCTATTTTAAGGACATGCTCTCTCATTATTCTTTCTCCCTAACCTCTCCCCCTCCCCTTTTCACCTTCCCCTCCTCCTATTTATTATTTTTTTGAAATACTCACCCATAGTATTCACCATCGAGCAGGCAGCGAGTATCACCATAACTACCACTTGGGCGTAGA
Organism: Musca domestica; assembly: GCF_030504385.1. Taxonomy (NCBI): domain Eukaryota; kingdom Metazoa; phylum Arthropoda; class Insecta; order Diptera; family Muscidae; genus Musca; species Musca domestica. The sequence goes on along the minus strand of NW_026712286.1, from coordinate 7,122,381 downwards.
TTATAGCCGGCATTGACACCAACACCACTGCCGCCGCTGCCGTCTCCACCACCGCCACCAGTATCACCACTGGGTTTTTAAAAATAAACAAACAAAAAAAAGCGAAAAAAAATTAAAACAAATATATAATTAAATTTCTATATCTAAAAATATGGAATTAGAAAAGAAATTTATTGCAAACGATTTTTTCCTAACATGAAAGAGAGGATTATGGGGAGTAGGGAAGAGAGAGAGAGAAAACCTCTAAAGCTGAGCAATAGTTGAGGTTCTAGGATGTGTTTTGTGGATATATATATTCAAGACATTGAATATCGTCTAAAATTATTTTAGGAATGAAGAATTTGAAAAGCTTTTCATAGAAAAAAATTAAAGAGAGGATGTGAGGGAGTAAGGAAGGAAGAGAAAATCTCTAAAGCTGAGCTGTAGTTAAACTTCTAGAATGTGTTTTATGGATAGATGTATTCAAAACGTTGAATGTCAATGTCTAAAATTATTGTAGGTATTGAAATATTTTTAAAGCTTTTCATAGAAGAAAATTAAGGAGTGAATAATGGGGAGTAGGGAAGAGAGAGAGAGAAAGGCTCTAAAGCTGAGCTATAGTTAAACTTCAAGGGTACATTTTATGGTTAAATTTACTCGAATAGTCGATTATCATTTAAAAGTATTGCAGGGATGGAAGTATTTTAAAAGCTTTTCCTCGGAGAAAGCTTAAAGATCTAAAGGTCTTTGTCTCAGAGGAAAGAGCTTCCAAAGGTAGACACTCTGTATTCAAATTCTTGAAGACTTACTGGGCTCATTCTAATGATGGAAACCCTTTAAAAGCTCTTCTTTGAAGGAAGTATATTAAGAGCTTCCTAAATTTGTCCACCGACTGATAAGCTTTAGAAGGTCGTCTGTCAACAAAAAAAACTTTTAAAGGTATTTCGTCAAAAGGTTTTTTTCTAATTCTTGAAGATTTACTTTAAGTATGGATAAGGATGGAAACCCTTTCAAAGCCTTTCCACTAATGGAAGAACTTTAAGAGCTTACAAATAATCCACCAACTGAAAAGCTCCTGGAGGTCGTCGGAGGTGTAAACTGTAATCCTCTTAAAGGTCTTTCGTCAAAAGAGGAGGAGTTTTCTATGTGTGTATATGAGATATGAAAGATATTATAAACATGGAAGTGCTTTAGAAGGTCATAAAGAAGTAAGGAAAAGAGAAAAAGTATCTATAACCGGGCTTTGGTTAATATTCTGAGAGATATTTTGTTGATATGCGAATTTAAATGATTAAAAATCTTCTAAAAGCTTCTTAAGGATAGAAGCTGTTTAAAAGCTCTTCCCACGATACAAGTACTTTAAAATCTATGTGAATTTCTTGCAAAACTCTAGAAAGATTTTGCGCCCACTGAAAAGCTTCTGAAAGTCGACGGCTACAGGAAAGGCTTTTAAAGGTAATTTGTCAATAGAAGAGCTTTCTTACGTCCTCTATGAGTATAAGAGTTTATATAGATCTTCTAACCATGGAAGAGCTTTAGAACGTTTTCCACACATCGAAGATTTTCCACCAATAATAGAGCTTTAGATCTACTAGCTATTGAAAAGCTTTAGAAGATATTCTTCCTACAGAGGATGTTCAGAAGATCCTCGAGCTACAGAAGGACTTATAGTTATAGTTGACTTCCACATGTTTTTCTACCTATGGAAGAGTCTCAAAAGGTTATATCAAGGGGGAGAGAGTGGAAGAGAAGAAGAGGGAGAGAGAGAGAGAGAGGAAGTGAGAGGAAGAGAAGAAAAGGGGGAGAAAGAGAGGGAGGATGAGCTATAGAGGAGGTTTAGAAGGTATTCGAGCTACGCAGAAGATCTTATAGCTGTAGGTGACCTTCACATGTTTATCTTCACAAGGTTCTCTCTAGAGAGAGAAGGAGCTTCAGAAGAGGTTCAGAAGGCCTTTGAGCTACACAAAAACTTTAGAAGGGCCTTTAGCTGTAGGTGACCTTTACATGGTTTTTAGCTATAGAAGAGCTTCAAAAGGTCTTCTAACTATAGAAGGTCCTATAGCTATGGAAGAGCTTAAAAGGTCCTCTAGATCTAAAGGGAGACGTGTAGCTATAGACGAGGTTCAGAAGGTTTTTGAGCCACAGAAAAGCTTTAAAAAGTCTTATAGCCGTAGGTGACCTCCAGATGGTTCTTTTATCCATTGAAGAGCTTCAAAAGGTATTTTAACTATAGAAAAACTTCAGAAGGAAGAGCTTCAAAAGGTCCTCCAGATGTAGAAAAGCTTTAGAAAGTATATTTTTTATAGAAGCGCTTGCGGAGGGTTTCTATTTACAAAAGAGCTTTAAAGGAGGTTCAGAAGGCCTTTAGAGGGGTTTCAGAAAGTATTCGAGCTACACAAAAGCTTTAAAAGGTCTTATAGCTGCAGATAACCACCACATGTTTTTTTAGCTATAAAAAAGCTTCAAAAGGCCATCTAACTATAAAAAAAAGCTCCAGAAGGTCCTATAGTTATGGAAGAGCTTCAAAAAGTCTTCTAGATCTAAAGAGAGAAGTGGAGCTACAGAGGAGGTTCACAAGGTCTTCAAGATACAGAAAAGCTTAAGTTGAAGGTGACCTCCCTCCCATGGTTTTTTTAGCTACAGAAGAACTACAGAAGGTATTCCATCATTAAAAGCGCTTAAGAAGATTTTATAGCTTTGGAAGAGCTTTAAAAGTTCCTCTAGATCTAGAAGAGCTTTAGAAAGTATATTTTTTTAAAGAAGCACTTGCGGAGGGCTTCTGTTTACAAAAGAGCTTTAGACCGTCTTCTATATATAGCCATAATATATATTGCCTTAGAAGAGCTTCAATAGTACTTCAAATCAAATGATCTTCTAGCCATAAAAATCGCTCTCAAAATCTCAATTTTGAAGAAAGGCTTTTGAAACTATTTTATTATCTGTAGAGAAGAACTTCCGAATTTTCGAACGTATTGATGACCATCAAAAGCTTCTCTTTAGAAAAAAAAGACCTTTTGAAGCTCTTTAATGAAAAACAACTTAAAGCTCTTCATGAACCGCATTACTTTGAAAGTTTTTCTAAGAAGTGAAACTTTTGGATGTCTTCTGAAAATCCGACTATGAAAATTTCCTATGAAATTTCTGAAAATTTTCTATGGATAAAATATTTTTAGAAGCTTTTCTGGTTTTAGTAGATTCTCAGAAGGTTTTCATTTTTGGAGAATCGTCTGAAGCTCTTCCTTGGATATAACCACCTAGAATATATTTCCTATGGACTGGAAATATCTCTTTGAAGTGGAAATGATATATGTAAGCTTTCAAACAAAATTGGAATGTAAGGCGTGTGATTGTCAATTCATAAATCTCTATTATTAACAAATGGCCCAATCTCTTTAGAGCTTTATTTATTTTTTTTTTTTTTCTTTTGTATTTTTCATTTTTATTACTACATCCCCCTCCCCCATTTTCTACTCACCTCACTTGACCACTCATACCGCCGGAACGCATAAACGAATGCTTCGCATAGCAATGATCCACCGGACGATATCCCGACGACGTTTGCATGAACATTTTATCGATGTGTGCAGGTGTATCGTCTGTGGGCGAGACGACCGGTGTAAATGGATTGTAAATCTCCTCGCCCTCGGCTGGCATAATGTCGTCGGACAGCTCTTTCAGCAGGGATGTGAGGCCGCTGGCTGCATAGAATTTGCCTGGAAAAAAGAAAGAAACGAAAACAGGAATGAAATGAAATGGAATTGACCATCAAAAGGAGATACGAAAAGGAAATCAATACGGAAATATTCGAAAGACAAAAATAAATCGATGGATGGGAAAGAATATTCTTTGTGTGTGTTTTTCAACAAAAGGAGGGTATTTTTCAAGGATGTTGCGGAGCTAAATTTAGTTTGGTGATAAAGCTTGAGTTGGCTATTTTTCTGTAAATAGAAGATTTGAAGATAAAGAGTTGAAAATCACTTCATAAGCACCACATATGGCAGTTATCTTTAAGGTCTTTAGAGACTTGAATTTTAAGGCATATAGAATATAGAATTTAATCTACTTCACTCCTAAAACCCAAAATTAGTTGACCCTTGCCTTCAATGCCTAAAAAATGTACTTAAAAAGTCTCAGAACCGAATATGCGAATAATTGCAGGTAAGACATCAGAAAGATTTCCCTCTAGATAAGCTTGTAATGAAGGTTAGAGATGGGTAAGATTTACTTAGAATTACTCCTTTAGCTCGATATCAGTTCACCCTGGCGTATGATTATTTAAAATTATATTGGCGAATGGGTAATATATTTATAAAATATGCCAAATAAATCCACATTAATAGGTCTTTTTGGATTATAGAAAAAATCTTAAAAAAATCAATGCCTAAAAAATAGCTTTAAAAAGTCTCAGCACATTTCCCCTGAAAAAAAAATCAGAGCCTCGAAGGGACGAAAACTGTGTATAATTGCAGGTAAGAAATCAGGAAGGTGGTCTTCTACTTTATCTTTTTCTTTATCAAGCTTAAATCAAGTTTAGAGATGGGAAGCATCGATTTCTAAAGCCCCTCCTAAAGCCCAAAAAAGCTTACCCTGGCGTATAATTATTTAAAATTATCATGTCGTATGAGTAATATATTTAGACAAAAAAGTGGTAAGACATTAATAGGTATTTACGGATTATACAAAAATCTTAATCTTAAAAAACTTCAATACCTAAAAAAATTGTCTTAAAAAGTCTCAAAACCTTCCCCCAGAAGGAATTCGGAGCCTCAAAGGGTCAAAAACTGGGAAATCTTCATTAATTTTAAAAAAAAAAATTTAAGGAAAGAAATCCGGAAGACTTCTGATTTAGCTTGTACTCTATAAAGCTTAAATCAAGTTTAGAGATGGTTAACATCGATTTACTCCTTAGCCCCCATATCAGTTCACCCTTGCGTATGATTATTTAAAATTATCTTGGCGTATGAGTAATATATTTAGAAAAAATGCTAGATAAATCCACTTTCTTATGGGTCTTGGAACAAAATTTCAAAACGTAAAAAATTTCCTTAAAAACTCTCAAAACCTTATTCCCCAGAAGAAAATAAGAGCCTCGAAGAGACGAAAACTGCGAATAATTGCAGGTAAGAAATCAGAAATATTACCCTCTACATAAGCGTGTACTCTCATCAAGCTGAAATCAAGTTAGAAGATCCCTAACATCGATTTACTCCTTAAGCCCGATATTAGTTCACCCTGGCGTATGATTATTTAAAATAATATATTTAATCGCATTACTCATACGCAATTTTTTCCCACAAATTGCTGATGCATTTTTTAATTGATAAATCTCCCTCTCTTCTGAGATTATCCAAAAGAAAATTATTTTTCTCTAAATTAAAAATTCACAACCAAATGCGGCCAATAGTTGATGATGAAACAGCCTCTTTGACCTTATTATTATTATTATTATTATTATTATTATTATTATTATTATTATTATTATTATTATTATTATTATTATTATTATTATTATTATTATTATTATTATTATTATTATTATTATTATTATTATTATTATTATTATTATTATTATTATTATTATTATTATTATTATTATTATTATTATTATTATTATTATTATTATTATTATTATTATTATTATTATTATTATTATTATTATTATTATTATTATTATTATTATTATTATTATTATTATTATTATTATTATTATTATTATTATTATTATTATATTATTATTATTATTATTATTATTATTATTATTATTATTATTATTATTATTATTATTATTATTATTATTATTTTTTATTTTTATTTTTTTTTTTTTTTTGTTTTTTGGAAATTGTTTTTATAGATTTGTTTTTGCTCTGCATTAAAAAGATAAAGTCTTTAAAAATCTTGTTTAGAGATGGGTTACACCGATTTAGTTCAACCTTACGTATGATTATTTCAAATCACCATGTCGTATGATTAATATATTTAATCGTATTAATCATACGCAATTTTTTTTCTTACAAATTGCTCATGAATTTTTCATTGTTAAAACTGAAAACCCACCCTCTCCACCGAGATTACCCCAAAAGAAAATTATTTTCCTCTAAATAAAAAATTCACAACTAAAAGCAAACAACAGTTGATGATGAAACAGCCTCGTTGACCTTCTCATTTTTTTTTTGTTATTATTTATTAATTTATTATATTTATTATTTTTTTTTTTTTTTTTTTGCTCAGCATGAAAACGATAAAGACTTTAAAAATCGAGTTTAGAGATAGGTTACAGCGATTTAGTTCACCCTGACGTATGATTACTTCAAATCACCATGTCGTATGAGTAATATATTTATTTGTATTAATCATACGCAAGATTTTATCCACAAATTGCTGATGAATTTTTCATTGATAAACCTGAAAACCCACCTCTACCGAGATTACCTCAAAAGAAAATTATTTTCCTCTAAATTAAAAATTCACAACCAAAAGAGACCAAGAGTTGATGATGAAACAACCTTCTTGACCTTTTAATTTTTTTTCGATTTTTGTTTTATTTTTATTATTTTTATTTATTTATTTTTTTTTTGCTCTGCATTAAAAAGATAAAGACTTTAAAAATCTAGTTTAGAGATGGGTTACACCGATCTAGTTCAACCTTACGTATGATTATTTCAAATCACCATGTCGTATGATTAATATATTTAATCGTATTAATCATACGCAATTTTTTTTCTTACAAATTGCTCATGAAGAGAGAGATTACCTCAAAAAAAATTATTTTTCTCTAAATAAAAAATTCGCAACCAAATGCGACCAATAGTTGATGATGAAACAGCCTCCTTGGCCTTTTAATTTTTTTTTTTTTTTTTTGGATTTAATTTTTTTCTTTTTTTTGCTCTGCATTAAAACGATAAAGACTTTAAAAATCTAGTTTAGAGATATGCTGATTTAGTTCACCCTGGCGTATGATTACTTTCAATAACCATGTCGTATGATTTATATATTTAATCGTATTAATCATACGAAATTTTTTTGTTTTCTGGTTATAAAAGAGCTCAAAACCATCTTCTGACCAAGGAAGGCCTTTTAAAGGTCTTCTGGCCAGAGAATATCTTCAAAAGTTCTTTTAGCCATAGAAGTGTTTTGAAAGGTCTTTTAAATATAAAAACCTCAAAAGGCCATCAACTGAGATGACTTGGAATTCTTATTGCCATGGAACTCTTATTGCCATAAAAATATTCTGGCTATACAAGAGCTTTTAAATATCTTCTTGCTATAGAAGACATTTTAAAGCATTTGAAGGACTTCAAATGGGCTTCGGGCTATAGAATAGCTCTGAGAGATCTTTTGGCCATAGAAGATCTTCTAAAAACAAAAAATAAACTTAAAAAGCTCTGATGTCTGGAGAAATGCTGCAAAAGAGCGGAAGAGTTTTGAAAGGTCTTTTGGCTATAGAAGAGCTTTAATAAAATTCAGGAAAAGTTAAATTTTCTAAATTCAGGAGAGGTTGAATACGTCAATAAAAAAATTAGCCATAAAAGAGCTTCGAAGCGTTCTCAATACAGAAAGGCCTTAGATCCTTGGAAGAGCTTAAAAATTTATTCGGGCTTTAGAAAACTGTTAAAAGATCTTTTGGCTATAGAAGAGCTTTAAGAGAACCTTACAAATTGCTCTTGAATTTTTATACCCTCCACCATTGGTAGGAGGGTATATTAACTTTGTCATTCCGTTTGTAACACCTCTAAATATTCGTCGTAGACCCCATAAAGTATATATATTCATAATCAGCATAAAATTCTAAGACGATTTAGCGATGTCCGTCTATTTGTCCGTCTGTCTGTCTGTCTGTCTGTCTGTCCGTCTGTCTGTTGAAATCACGATAGAGCCCACATTATTTGACGTAGACCTTTGAAATTTGGCACAAGTGTGTGTATTGTCCCTAGGATGGTTGGTATTGAAAATGAGATATATCGGTCCACGTTCTGGTATAGTCCCCATATAACGGTACCTCCCGATATTCGGTATTTTGATGATTTATGCCACATTTTTTCACGGATTTATCTGAAAATTGGTATTTGTAGGTCATGACGGGTCCCTGAGCGTGTGGCAAAACATTGCATGTATAGGTCCACGTTCTGGTATAGTCCCCATATAACGGTACCTCCCGATATTCGGTATTTTGATGATTTATGCCACATTTTTTCACTGATTTGTGTAAAAGTTGGTATTTGTGGGTCATAATGGGTCCTAGTTCGTGTGGCGAAACATTGTAATTATAGGTGCACGTGTTGGTGTAGCCCCTATATAACGGTACCTCCCGATATTCGGCATTTTAATGTTTTTTGCCACATTTCTTCTAATGTTCTTTTACCCTAGGGTGGAGGGTATTAAAAGTTTGGCCCGGCCGAACTTAATGTTTTTTTACTTGTTCATTGATAAAACTAAACACCCTCAGCCCAAAAGAAAATTATTTTCCTCTAAATTTAGAATTCACAACCAAAAGAGACCAAGAGTTGATGATGAAACAGCCTCCGTGGCCTTTTTCATTTGTTTTTTTGTTTTTTTTTTTTTTTTTTTTTTTTTTTTTGTTTTTGCTCTTCAATTCATTTCATTCCTCCTCTCCTTCTTTTTGTGCATAAATTATGTTCTCTTTATCCATTTACTATAGAAAAAAAACACAAAATACAAATTAAAATAAATGCAAGCCAATGAGAGCCCAAGAGAGGGAAAGGGGCATGAAATAATATCGAAGAAAGGGGGGGGGGAATAATAAAAAATAATTTGCCCTAATTTGAAAATGCCAAAGTGAATGGAATTGAGAACGGCAATGGTAACGGCTGCGGCAATGCCAGTCATCACCGACATCAACAGCGGCAGCAGCAGCATCCACAACAAGAACGACAAACATGCCACGCTAAAGGTCAAGTGTAAAGAACTACTGAGTTGAATTGGTCTCTATGTGAGTGTGTGTGTGTTCTCCCAACATGCAACTACAACAAATAATGGTAGTAAAAAAAATAATGAAAAAATAATATCAGCAAACTAGAAATCTCATTTGCCTGAACAGCCAACCAGCGTATTTTGCAAAGTACTCTCAATAATAACCAACGAATGTTAAAAACTATGGATGTTGGTGGGAAGGGAATGAAAGGGGGAAAGAATTTGCGTTTTTGTTATGAAAATACAAGAGGATGCAAGACCATAACCTGATGATGACGATGATGCTTCCTCCGTCTGTTAGTCAATGTGTGGGTAGTTCCTTTTGAATGACTTTGAAATTTTTCTCAATGGCTACAATGGCCACTGGTCATCCACAGGTATTACCTATTACCACAGACGTGCAATTTTTTCCAAGCCATGATAATAATCGAAATTTGCTTGGTCAAAGGGGAAAACAAAAGAACGGATATGGGAATGTACAATTATTCTCATGCGCCCCTCGATCTGTTGACTAACTCAATAACTAAGTGGCTGACGGTCTGCCTGATGACTTTGTCTGTCTGATGAAATGTGATATTACTTCCTGTATTTTTCCCCCCTTTTTTTGCACTGGGACAACTTGAAAGGTAAAAGGAAAAATGGGATTGGTTTCTTTTTGCCTCTAATGATGCCTTGTGGACCGTGGCCAGGAAGGTCAAAGGTAAATATTTTGAAATAAAAAGAGAAAAAATTCCACATCTGAAAATTGTTTATTGTGGCGTATGATTTATGTAAAAAAATTAAAAATTAATAATAATCATACGCTAATGGTTACATTTTTTAAATATCCTGAAACCTTCTTTTTGAATAATTTTCTGTACCTTATTTTGGTATTCTTTATAAAAAATCAGGTTTCCCAACATGCCTGACACAAATGAATATTTTGAACTGCGTTTAGACTTCTCTGACGACTTCTGCTGAACCACATTTAAAGATAAAAATGTTAAAAAAATCCGCTTTCGAATAATAATTTTGGCTGCGTATGATTAATATTACAATTCAAAAAAATATCAATACTCATACGCAACAGGCTCCTAACGACTCTTCTTTTCTGAAATTTTCTCGTGAATATAAAAAGCTTTAAAAGGTCTCTGGGAGTGCATTATAAACTATACTCACTAAATGCACGTTCTTTAAGCTTACCTGGCTAAGGAAGAGCTTTGAATGCGGTCTTCTGGCTAAAAAGAGTGTCATACGTCATTCTTTCTAGAGAAACGCCTTCAAAGCTCTTCTATCTCCAGAAATGCTTAATATGTCTTCTGGTCTAGCCTAAAAATGCCACTATAATTTTTCTTCCACCTAGAATTATTATTTTGTCTACAGAAAATCTTTAGAGCCGATCAACTAGCGATAAACGCCGTCAAAGCTCTTCTAACTCCAGAAATGCTTAAAAGATCTTCTGGTTATGGACAAGCCTTAAAATGCCTTTTAAAATTAAACGCTCTAAGTGCTCTTCCACCTAATATTACTTTTGAACACAGAAAAGCTTAAGAGCCGGCCAACTAGCGAGAAAAGACTTTCAACACCTTCCAATCGGTCTGATTTCCATAACAGAGCTTTAGAGGTCTTCCAACTACAGAAAATCTCAAAAAAGATATTTTGCAGCGCAGGGGGAGCTTCAAATTATCTTCTACCTACAAAAGAAGTCTTAAAGGATTCTTTGGCCGTAGAAAAGCCCTAAAAACAGGTTTTAAATGACTTTTTGGTCCTGTGGCTATGAAGAACAAAACTTTGAAGAGTTAAGAAGAGTTTTAAACCCACGTCTGAGCAAGGAATATATTTCAAAAGGGTTTCAACGGGTCTTATTACCATTAAAAAGCTTGAAAGTTCTTCGGACTACATAAGAGCTCAAAAATGTATTTTGCCTGTGGAGGACCTTTAAATGATCTTCTAGAACCAGAAGAGGTCTTACATCATTTCTTGCCTATAGAAAAGTTCTAAAAGGTCTTGTCGCCATTGAAGAGCTTTTATAGGTATTGCGGCTATAAAAAAAAAACTTTAAATATTTTCGGGTTGTAAATAAATAGTTTCGGGTCTTCTGGGCATAGAATATATTTTAAAGTTCTTTTGGCTATAGAATCGTTTTGAAAGGTCTTTTAAATATAAAAACCTCGAAAGTTATTTTCCTAGCTATAGAGGAGCGATAAAAGGTCATCAAATGAGATAACTCAAAGGGTATTCGAGTTATAGAACAGCTCTAAGAGATCTTTTGACAAAAAGAAGATCTTCTAAAGTCTCCTAAAACCAAAAAACCCTTAAAAAAGCTCTGATGTCTGGAGAAATGATGCAAAAGATCTACAAAGTACGGAAGAGTTTTGAAAGGTCTTTTGGCTATTGATGAGCTTTAATAAAATTCAGGAAAGATTAAATTTTCTAAATTCAGGAAAGGTTAAGTACGTCAACAAAAAAATAGCCATAAAAGAGCTTCGAAGCATTCTCAATACAGAAAGGCCTTAGAGCCTTGGAAGAGCTTCAAAATGTATTCGGGCTTTAGAAAACTGTTAAAAAATCGTTTGACTATAGAAGAGCTTTAAGAGAACCATTGGCCATAGAAGAGCTTTGAAAGGCCTTCAGCGACCTATTTCCAAAGAGATAATCTTCTATTCATAGACAAGTCTCATAAAGTTTTCTATCCACAAAAGAGCTGCAGATGGTCTTCAAAATATCTTCTTTAGAGGGTAGGATTTTCATAGAAGATGAGTTCTTTTCATGCTAGAGCTTCAGAAGTCCCCTTTTTTACACAAGAGCTTCATAGAACCTTCTATCAATAAATGAGGCCATATATCGACAATATAGCCTCAAAAGTCTTACATTTATAGAAAGGGTTTCTTCCCATAGAAGAGGTTCTCTCAATAGAAGATCTTCGGAAGGTCTTCTTTTCATGGAGGACCTTTAAAAAGTCTTCTTTGCATATAATATCTTCGAGGGCTTCAATCCATGAAAGAACCTTAGAATCGCTTCAACACACAGAAGTGCTTCACAAGGAGAGAACTTTAGAAGCTCCTTCATTCATAGAATAACTTCTTAGGGTATTCCTTCTGCATAACATCCTGATCATGTCTTCTACACATAGAAGAGCCTTTCGTAGATAAAGTTCTGAATGTTTTCTTTCCATGGCAGAGTTTTAAAATATCATATATACCTAGAAAAGCTTAAAATGTCTTCTTTTCATAGAAGCACAGACCTTCCTTAGAAAAGCTTTAGAAAGTCATTTCTCTATAAAATATACTCAGGTGACCATATTTTCATAAAATAGCTTTCGAGAGTAGTTTAGCTTCAGGAAATCTTGAACAGATCTTTACATATACACCAGCTGCCGAAGGTCTCCATTTAATACAAGAACTTCGGAAAATCTTCTAAGATTAAAAAGAGCCTGTGAATAACTTCGTACTATAAAAAACTTCCGAACGTCTCTTTTCTACCAGAAAACTTCGAAACTTTCCTTTAAATAGAAAAGCTTCAGTAGTACTTCAACTTAAGAGGGTCATCGAACAGGGGTTCAGCTCAAAATTTTGGATATGGTTCCAATATTTTTTTTACATTGAAAATTTGAATCAAAAATAATTTCAATAAAAATAACAATTTTTCAATACTCACTTATTATGTGACCCCTTTTGTTCCGCTGACTTTTCGTTTTGCGATGCACTCGACGCTCCTCCAGACTCTGATCGATTTCCAACTCGCCCGACAATGAGGCATCATTCATTTCCGAGCACTGCTTCAGATAACGCATCAGTGTCTCATTGGCCTGCCTCACCTCCATCTCCCCGGCCGCAATGAGTTTTCGTTCTCTCCTTCGCCTCGATTCAGATTTACTGCGCTTACGTCGTGGACTTTTCTCCAGACTGCTGCGGGAACGTACCGACCTTTGGGCTGGACTGGCGGTTGGATCGGACAGCGATTGATGTTTACGTCCAGCCCCGCCGTTGCCACCACCACCCCCACCGCTACCGGCACTCAGAGCCGAAGGTGTGGGCGAGGATTGTTTCAGTTCACGATCCATGAAACCTAGGATGCCGCGATGAAATGAGGCATCGGCTGCCGTTTCGAGGACACGGCGTGAGGGTGAGTGCGGTGAGAGGGTGCGACGATGTCGATGCGCTGTAATGGTGGGAGGTAATTGTTGTAGTGTTTCGCGTAGACTCATGGCATCGCCCGACGAGTTGCGACTGCTGCTGGGGCCATCGGGCGGTCCGGTGCACAATTCACTGGCATCCGCCTCTGAGGGTTTGGTTAGGTCGTTGTTTTCGTTGGCTGCAGTGTGATTCATTTCCGTAGCGGGTTGTTCGTCTTCGGTGGCCTGATCGTGGGGAGCATGACCATTGACCAGGACCACAGTTTGCTGAGAAGTTTGACTGGAGCTGTGACCACCACCCCCACCCCCGCCACTGCCGCTGGCCACTGTATCCACGGTTTCGGTGGAGGTTTGACGTTCGTGTTCCTGCATGAGTCGTGTGGCCACGGCCGCTATCAAGGCATCGGATGTCGTGGCCGCACCCGCCACACCTGCCTCCACATTTAAGATGTCATTTGTGGTACGGGCAGGTGATTTGCTGTCGGAGGTACTGCTTGTCGTTGTGGTCGTCTGACGTTCCGTTCGCCTATGACGTGATTCGGTACGTCGTGGACGATGACGATGTACTTTCGGGGTAGCCTCCATGGTGGTGCAACAACGTTAACAACAAAAGCAGCAACAAAAACCAAATGATGTGATACAGTGAAGGACGTGAATGTGTGTGTGTGTTGCTGCTCCTACTCTCGTCGTTTCGGTACGAAATTTTTTGCCTTTTGTTATATTATGTAGTTGCTATTGTTGTTGTTGTTTCCTTTTGTTTCCGTTTTCCTTTTTTGTTGTTGTTTTTGCTTTTGTTTCTTTCCTTTGTCAAAACAAATGCACCTGCTGCACGACTTGCATATGTGACACGATATGTTACGAATGTGTCGTTTTTCGCTCTTGAGAATGTGAAAGCTTTTTTCTCTCACTCTCTCCTCTCTCGTCTCCACGTTTCTCTCTTCTCACGTTGTACCCTTGCTGTGTGTTTGGAAAAAACAGCTGTTTTAAAGGTTAAACTTGTATGGCATGCAATTTACTTGCAACTTTCTCTTTTCGTGTTGTTGTTGCTGTAGCTCTAATTGTTGTTATTGTATTTCGTTTTAGATGACACGTAATCATTTGTTCGAGCAGCTGCCTTTGTTGTCGTCGCACTGCCTACGGTTGTTTTTGTTGTAACTGCTGTTGGTTGTTTCCTTGTCCCGGGCCTTTTGCATTTTTTTTTTCTTTTTTTGTCTTTGAATTTGAAGTGAATTATTTTTTTTTTATTTTAGGAATTTAAGAAAATACCTATTTAAATAAATTGTTCTAAGGGAGAAAATATATTTTTTAGATTTTTTTTTTTTTTTTTTTTGGAATTTTTAGATGTTGTTGTGTTTGTTGCTGTATTAATTGCTTCAAACAATTTTAATTTTTTATTTATTTTTTTTTTTTATTTTTTAACTTTATTTAAATAACTGGATTCTAGGATTTGAATTTAATGGGCGTATGATTAATAAAAATATTAAAAAAAAAATTATAAATAAATCATACTCATAACCAAACCCTGAATACTTGAGACTGATTCCCATCGAATCGGTTACGACAATTCAAGATTCGTCGAATCAAGCCGTCTTCCTCAGAAACAACACCATCAAGCCGACAACTGTCCGAATATCGTATAGCTTGCAACATCAGCCCGGGCAGTCTAAGACGGAACTGTTACAACCCAAATATCATAAAGGCGTCTATTTTAGCCAGAATACCTTTGAGCCTACAATATTCAAGCCACAGCACGAGTTCCGCAGAGCCGTCTATATAACCTCAAATGCCATCGAGCCGTCTGACTGCTATTATGCAGACGATATCTATATACCGAGTATCATCGACACGATTACCACCATCAGAACTGACTGCTAAAGCCCTAATATCATCGAGCAGACAGCCTCAACCAATTATCAGTCACATCGAAACGACCGATATAATTCCATAAGACTGATACCCATCGAATCGGTTACTACAATCCCGAATTCGTCAAATCAAGCCGTCTACCTCAGACACATCAACATCAAGCCGACAACTGCCCGAATATCGTATAGCTTGCAACATCAGCCCCAACACTCTAAAGCGAACTGCTACATCCCCAATACCATAGAAGCGACAGCTACAACCAATTATCAGCTACATCGAACCGACCGATATAATACCAATATTATCGTATTGAGGACATCAGTCAAAATATCATATATCCGTCATCATCAGGCCGAGCTGATTTCTACAAGAGGTGCTAAATCCTTTTCTCCACCATTTTAACCCTTGTGATCGAGCCGATCATATCAGATCAAATACGTTAGTAGCAACAACATTAGACCCAACAAACTGCAACATCCTGGGTATTATTAGAATACCATACCAACCGACTACTACATCTCGAGTATCATCAAGCCGAGTTCCATCAAACCAATTGCTAAAAGCTCAAAATCATCGATCAGGCTCGATCAGACTTCATTAGGTTGACCGTCATAACGCAAGTATTATAGACTTCTACTTCAATAACCCCAGTACCATCAGGAATACTGCTACCAACCGAATGTCGGCGAGCCGACCTCACCAGTCTGACTACAAAAACCCGAGTACTAGCGGGACCTCTACCTTAAACCAATGTATCATGCATCTAGATAAGCCTAAATCATTCAGTTATAATAGCATTGAGCAGACTTCTAAAACCGTAAAGATAATAGGCTGATGATATCAGGCCGGAATGACATCAAACCCATGCGTTAGCAAGCCGACGAAAAGTTATAACCTGAGAAGCATTGAGACGCCTGTCCAGAATATGATACTGACAAGCCAACGGATAAATCCCGACTAAGACCGACTTGGCTATTTAACATCGAGTACCATCGAGCCGGTAATTACAACCCGAATTTTTAAGCGCCGTATTCCATCAGCCCATATACCATCGATTCGGTAACTTAACCCGAATGTAATCGAGCCGATATCTATAGCCCGAATGGTTATAATCCTACACTTATATTTATTGTTCAAGGTGGAAACTGTTACAAATTTCTGGCTAAAATAAACTGTACGGAAAATTTTCCAATTTATTTTAAAGATATCTTAAATTGGGCGCCACCGAAAATTTGAGTTAATATTGATCAGGCTTTGCTACTTTTAAACCTCTAAATACTTAAATACCAAATATTCCGTTTCAAAACACATCTAAAATTTTCCGAATATGGGGTGGACCACTTGAAAATAACATTATAGATCTGAAATCAGAGGCATCAATTTAAGGTCTAACTGCTTTCGATTTGAGCATTTACAAAATCACATGAAAAAGTTCTAATATTCCATGTATTTAACAATTTTCAGAATTTGAATTTAATTTTCAGAATTTTTAGGGTCAATTTCTCCCTGTAGAACACCAATGAACATCTATTCTATAATTAGTAAAATCATAGAGGAAATATTTCCCTATTCTCCATACGGCGTATAAGTGTTGACATAGCTCATACGACATGTTGGCCCAATGGATTTCATTCAATTCGCAAATTATTAAGAGTACTAATAAGAAAGAGATTATAAAACCTTGGCAGTTTTATCAACCAATCAAAATATTTCCAAAATATTTTTGCCAGATTTCAATGATGCATATGGCGTATACGTGTTGGCATAAATCATACGGTCTGACGACTCAAATGATTTATTTTGGAAAATTTGTCAAGATAATTATGAAAGATGGCAAAATCTTGGGAAATGACCTCAAACAATTTTTAGGCCAACATGGGAAATGATATATTTCACAACTAACTCACCCTTGCCCTTAGGTTGATACCAGAATTTTGATAGTAAATTCCACGTTTAAAGCTCTGTATGGGATTTTTTCATAAGTGTCAAAATTATAACGGAATCTTGGCAAAATATCTTAAATAATATCAAATTTTTATATTTTGAATTTAGAGTTTAAAGCTCTATACGAAAATTTGTTATAAATATCCAAATTATAACGGAATCTTGGTAAAATATCTTAAATAATCTTGGAAGTCATACATTTAAAAAATATTGTCCCAGACTTCAATTTATTATCCATACGGCGTATACGTTGTGACAAAGCTCATACGCACGGTGGGCAATGGTTTTTTCTCTCCATTTCCCTGGTAAAAAGGCAGGTCATTGGAATTCCTATATCTCGAATATTCTCAATTTTTTCAATTTTTCTAATAATTCATATGGCGTATGTATGTTGTCATTACTCATACTACCCATTTGCTTCATAATTTTTTAATACCCCAAAAAAGGGTCCTCCTTTAAATATACATACATATTATTGTCAAAAGTAAAAATCAGTGTCAAATTAGCCAAGTCCGTTGCGTGTCTTTCTGTTAGAACCAAGACAAGGTTCATATTATTTTTATGTAGTGTTCTTTCACAGAAGAAGACCTCCTTTGAAGGACTTCTATGGAAGAAGACCTCTTTTTGAGGTCTTTAATGGAAAAATACCTCCTAGAGGTGTTTTATAAAAGAATACCTTCTTGTCTTCTAATGTCTTGTTTAATTGTCTTGATAAGGTGTATTTTATGGAAAAGACCTTCTATGGAAGAAGAACTCCTTTTGAGTAATTCTATGGACGAAGACCACCTCCTAGAGGTCTACTGTGGAACAAGACCTCTTAGAGGTCTTTTGTGGAAGATAACCCCCTAGAGGTATTCTATGGAAGAAGACCTATACAAGAAGACCTTCTAGAGGTATTTTATAGAAGAAGACCTCCTAAAGGTTAAAGACGATCGGTACCATATGAAGGTAACTCCTGATTTTCAGTGTTTAAAAGTTGAATCGACCCCAACATCTTCGAAATTTTCAAAATTTTAAAGTTTTCTGTCTCAATTTGTTTTCGCTACTTTTTTTTTTTTTTTTTTTTTGATTTTTCGGATTATCATAGGGCAGAATTTCTCCCAGCAAAAAAAAGTATTAGTATAAATCCAAAACATGTCATAGCCCTGAAACCACCTAAGTTTCGATATCCGACTGCTTATAAAAAAACGGTTTGATATAGGTTAAAAATATGATATATATCGCATATAAGGGTACCTCTTAACTATTGGTATTTTGAAGGGAAATTCCAATATCTACTATATCCCCATACCTACCGATTTTCGATCTTTTTTTAAGTGTGTATGAGATCCTGATAAAATTTCCCAGATGAACTGACTGTGATTTTTGATTGTTAAAAAATTCTAAATAATATAAGGCCTACAAATTAACCAAAATGGACAACGATTAAGTGTTTTTACTTGTTTTGATGAACATATGACCCAAGGCCCAAATTTCGGAGATTTTCAGGCAACTGATTTTATAATAATGAAATAATGAAAGGGAAAAGGGGTCAGTTTTCAAAAGCCTATTCGAAAATAATATTTAATTATATTTGGCTAAAACTACACCGAATATCTGATTTCCGATATATATCCCTTGATTTAGTACGACAATCTGGATCTTTATTAACAATTCCTTCATCACTCTGCGAAAATCCAGTTTCTTAGATATAACCCTTAAAACTGGATATGAACCACAACTCCTCAATTCAATGTAAATGTCTCAGCAAATATTAAAAAAAAAAATAAGAATTTAGATACAGTTTTCCAAGTAACTCCGTTCTACCCCCAATTTCGAAATTTTGTCGAGCCTAAATAATGACGAAATTCCGCTTTCTGAGTCAAAAAAAATGGATTTCAAACCTATATTCGTCCAATTTCAGCATCCAAATACGAAAAATGAAGCATTTAAGGTTCTGCACTTTTTTTCTCCATCTTTGGTCAAAAATAATGCTGGATATGGCTATTCAAAATTCCTGCGAAATTTAAGATGTTTTTTTTTTGAGAGAAAAAAAAATCGGCAAATTTAGATGAAAAATTAAAATTCAATGGAAAAATAAATTTTGGACAAAGACGGAATTAGAAATCTCCTGGTTATTTAATTCAAGAAAATCCTTATTTGGGGATAATAATTTTTATTACTTCTGCCCGGTCTAATGTAACAAAAATCTTTCTAGCGAACTTAAAATGTAGTTTTCAAATAATTTACCAATTTATTTTGTTTAAAATTCTGCCAGGCCGAATTTTTGGTTTTTTGGACATAATTCCGATTATTTTTTTTTTATTCTCCGTAAATATTTAAAAAAAATTGAGAATTTAGATACAGTAACAGCAAGTAACTCCTTCCTACACTTATTTTAAAAAATTATCGGGCAGCAATAATGACGAAAATCCTGTTTCTGTGTCAAGCCCCTGGATTTGGAAGTTAAAAATAGATTTCAAACCAAAAATATTTGAAATGTTTCCTCCTATATTCGGTCAAATTGAACTTCCAAATACAAAAAATGAAGCATTTGAGGTTCTACACTTTTTTCTCCTTGGTCTATAATAATGCTGGAGATAGCTATACAAAATTCCAGCAGATTTTTGAGGATATAATTTTTTTGAAAATGAAAAGAAGAATGTTGTAAAATTTAGATAAAATTTTAAAATTTAATCCAAAAATAAAAATTTGGTCAAAGATTTGATAAAGTTTGAAAATCGAAAAGATAGGAATGAATTATAAATCTCCTGGATATTTGAATCCGAAAAATCCTTATTGGGAGATGATAATTTTTTTACTTCTGCTCGGTCCAATATTAGAATGTATTTTCCAATAGAATGTATTTTCCAATAATTACAAATTTGGATCTTGCCATTTTTTTTTTTTTTTTTTTTTTTGAAATCTACGTTCTATATTTGTTCACCTGTTTCCTGTTGGAATATATTTTCAAATAAATAAATAATTTAATAATTCAAATCCGGTCGATTTTTTTTTTTTTTTTTTTTTTTTGAATTCTTCGACCCATATTTTCTTGACGTGCAACCAGGCCGAATTTTCCAATAATTTAAAAATTTGGATCCTGTCATTTTTTTTTTTTTTTTTTGGTTTTTAAATCTTCTTTCCATATTTGTTCACCTGTTTCCTGGTAGAATGTATTTTCAAATAATTTACCAATTCGGATCCTGTCGATTTTTTCTTTTTTTTGTTTTTGATTTCTTCGATCCATATTTTTTTGCCTGCACCCAGGCCGAATTTTTGGTTCATTGGACATAATTCCTATTTTTTAAGAGGGTTTGAGTTTCAAACCCTCCAAATATCCAGCTATCTCCCTAAGAATTCAATAAATCTCTATTAAAAAGTTGCTTGTAATTTATTGCCCATCGCCCAAAGACAATTCCTTGGAAGGCTGTTTTTTATAGCCTTTTTTCCATTCCTTCAAAAAAAGTGTAGCTTTCCAGGAAAAAAAGACATAAATAGTTTGTTGACTTTTGAATTGAAACTACCCCAGTTCTTGGTGCAAAGTTTACACCCCTTCCTCGTCGGGTTCCTTACATGATTACCCATAAATCAAACACCCCCTCGGCTCTGTGACAATTACTACCCCTCATAAAAATACCTGTCCGAAAAGGTAAAATAACATTTGGAGACATTTAATTATTTAATTGTACCTAACATAGCCTCCAAAACTATTTTTATAACGACTACATCCCCCTTTCCACTGATGATGTTGATGATGTTGATGATTTCCTTTGCAAACAAAGTGAAAAACATTTTCCTCAAAGAAAAGCCAGAAATTCAATATATTGATTTTTAGTCTTTCTTTTTTGTACGAGTCGTCTCTGCTTCTCCCAGAATTGTTTCCAGTTTTGTAGTTCGTTTCCAAACAAAACAATTACGACAGCAACAATAACAAAAACAAACCAACATGAAAAAGACAATATGGGGGAGGGGGGAAATAATAACAAAAACAAGCTATACACATACGATTTCCTTGAATTCTGATTTGTGCCACTTTGGTTTTGAAAATTTTTCTTTTCGATTTGTTTTTCAATTTTTCATTAATATTTCGGTATTTGGAATCACAACACACTTTTCTTGAAATTTCGATTTTTTTATTTTTTTTTTATTTTAAAAATTTTTAAATTTTTTTTGCATTTCCCCTTGACTTGCCAGTTGTTTCTTTTTTTTTTTTTTTTGTAGCACAAAATCCTAACATTTCCGTGTGCTCTTAAAGTGACCTAAATTTCCATTTTACTGGGTTAGGCCATTCGAACACAAAACCACACACACAATTATTTTTTCTTTTAAATTCTCAGCTTCCCAGCATTGTTTATAAAATTTCTATTCCTGCAAGCTCATTTATTACAAAATTTAGAAAATTCGATTTGGTTTTTATTTTCAATACAAAAACAAAACAATCCGTTATTTTCATTTGCATTTATTTTTAGCTTCTCATTGTTTTTAATCTCTTGTAACGTTTTGTACTTTGTGGCCACGCTTGAAAATCGTTATAGACACGTTCACGGCTGTCGTGCAACTGAAATAATATTTTGTAGTTCCTTTCCAAGCTTGGCGAGCCAACCAACAAACCAACCATCCACACAAACACACACACACCCAAACGACCCCATAAGCTCTGTTATGAGCCCATATCTATGTGCACATGAGTGTGTGTGTGTGTGTGTGTGTGCGGGTGCTTGAAAAAAAAAACAATTTCCTTTCATACAAACGATCACACGCACACACACACACTCACTCACTGGCAGACATTCGTATCAGCCAGCCAATGGCCCTAAAGCTTTTTTAGTGACGTCAGCAAAATGACAACGAATTTACTTCTCATATAGAATTTATTAAGGTCCTTATTGCTGTTGTTGTTATTGCTGCTGCTGCCATTTTCGTGCTTTGTCTTCTTAATATTCTAATACCTACAAGTGTTATTATTGCCAACATACACACGCACGCACTCACACACAAACCTACACAAATGCAGTTGTGTGTTGGCCGTATGAAATTTACACACGTTTGATTTTTCCCACAATAGAGGAATGTTCTCTTAGAGAGAATAACATCTCACGAGAGAGAGGTTACAGTATTTTAAATAAGGAGGAATTTCAAAACAAAAATGCGGGTCAAAATTGGCCCTTCAGGAAAATATTGACGAGAATCGTTGTCTTAAGGTTAGAAGTCACTAACATGGAATTAAAAATCATTGACATAGAGTCATTGACTTCGAGTCAAGAGTCATCAATAGTAATTGACTCAGAGTCAATAGTCATTGACTCAGGGTCAATAGTCATTGACTCAGAGTCAATAGTTATTGACTCAAAGTCAATAGTCATTGACTCAGAGTCAATAGTTATTGACTTATACTCAAAAGTCATTGACTCAGAGTCAATAGTCATTGACTCGGAGTCAATAGTCATTGACTCGGAGTCAATAGTCATTGCGTCAGAGTCAATAGTAATTGACCCAGAGTCAATAGTCATAGACTATAGACTAAGAGTCAATAGTAATTAATTGAGAGTCCATAGTCATTGACTCAAAGTCAGTAGTCATTGACTTGGAGTCAATAGTCATTGACTCGGAGTCAATAGTCACTGACTCGGAGTCAATAGTCATTGACTCGGAGTGAATAGTCATTGACTCGGAGTCAATAGTCATTGATTCGGAGTCAATAGTCGTTGATTCGGAGTCAATAGTCATTGACTCGGAGTCAGTAGTCATTGACTCGGAGTCAATAGTCATTGACTCGGAGTCAATAGTCATTGACTCGGAGTCAATAGTCATTGATTCAAAGTCAATAATCATTGACTCGGAGTCAATAATCATTGACTCGGAGTCAATAGACATTGACTCAGAGTCAAAAGTCAATAGTCATTGACTCAGCGTCAATAGTCATTGACTCGGAGTCAATAGACATTGACTCAAAGTCAATAGTCATTGACTCAGAGTCAATAGTCATTGACTCAGAGTCAATAGTCATTGACTAAGAGTCAAAATTCAATGACCCAAAGTCAATAGTAATTGACGCAAAGTCAATAGTCATTGACAAAGAGTCAATAGTCATTGACAAAGAGTCAATAGTAATTGACTCAATGTCAGCAGTCATTGACTCAGAGTCATTAGTCATTGACCCACAGTCAATAGTCATTGACTCAGAGTCAATAGTCATTGACTCAGAGTCAATAGTCATTGACTCAGAGTCAATAGTCATTGACCTAGAGTCAACAGTAATTGACTCGGAGTCAATAGTCATTGATTCCAAGTCAATAATCATTGACTCGGAGTCAATAATCATTGACTCAGAGTCATTAGTCATTGACCCACAGTCAATAGTCATTGACTCAGAGTCAATAGTCATTGACTCAGTGTCAATTGTCATTGACTCAGAGTCAATATTCGTTGACTCAGAGTCAATATAATTTGACTCAGAGTCAATATTCAATGACCCAAAGTCAATAGTCATTGACTTAGAGTCAATGGTCATTGGACTCAGCGTCAATAGTCATTGACTCAGCGTCAATACACGTTGACTCAGCGTCAATAGTCATTGACTCAGAGTCAATAGTCATTGACAAAGAATCAATACTCTTTAACTAAGAGTCAATAGTCATTGACTCAGAGTCAATAGTTTTTGACTCAACGTCAATAGTCATGGAGTCAGAGTTAATAGTTATTAACCTGTTTTCCCTTAATTTTCAAAAATCAGAAGTCCTTGTCCCTTGCCACTCTCCCTCTGGTTCTCGCAACACTGTGCCTCTGAGATTTCAAATTTCCTTTCCACTCAGTTTCTCGCCATTCGTTATTGATTGGCGTTGTTTTGTTTGTGTTGCTGTATTCCTTCGTGAATATTTGACAGTTCTATTTTTAGAATTACTTTTGTGTATTGCTTAAAATAAATTAAGGCAATCAGATGGTGTCAAATGTTATCCCATTCCAAGTTCAACGCCAGACATTACTTACAGGATTACAGAGACTTACACACAAGCCGAATGCGTAGGCCGTTGTGCTGGGATATTTTTTCTGTCGCTGATGGAGTGTAGGTCGTTACTTGCACGGGGTACACGGAGAGAAAATTAGAGAGTAACTATTTAAAAATTTTGATTTTTGTCCCAAAAAACAAAAGTCCTTTAAAAATAAATTTTCGAAAACTTTTTTATGATCCCTATAACTTCAAGCGTGATTGTATCAGGGATTTCAAGATTTTTTTTTTAAAGACCAACAGCTTTTTGGTTTTTGCTTGAGGAAGAAGGAGAAAAAAAGAGAATCATATTTTTGAAGTCAGATTTTTTAATTGCTGGAAAAAAAAACTTTAAAAGTGGTTCTTAAGACAATAGTTCTCAAAGACCCTCATCACTTTAATTGCGATTCCTAAGAAAAAAAGTCAAGGACTGGGGAAAATTATTAAGGTACAACCTCTTTTTGACTTTTACTTTAGACAGACACAAGGGAGAAGCTCTCCAGAATCCTTATAGTCATTAAGTGCATTGCACAGGATTTTTAGGGGAATTTCTTAAGGTCTCCTTGTTAAGAAAAGATCAGACATGCAGAATTGTACTTGAGGTACAGATAGAGAGACATAAAAGAAAGTAGGTTTGTAGAAGCCTTAGTGTTAATATTTTAAGGCCTTTTTTGGCCCTGAGTTTTCCTAAAAATACTTTGTTAGGATCAGCAGAGCTACAAATATATATTTTTCCCCTTGAAAATTTTTTTGTTCCATCTGGCCAAAATTTCTTTCAGTGTTGTCTCATAAATAAAACACCCACTCATTTTATGGAAATTGACTTAGCAAAATCTCCCATACTGAGACCCGTCCACAATACTCTGACGTTCCTAGGAATTCCCTCACACTCATGAAGATAGTGAGAGAGAGCGAGAGAGTGAAACCCTGAGAGTAACTACCAAATCTAACTAAGCTTTCTTGGTAGAAAATCCTTCCACAGATTTGTGGGGAAAATGTTGGCAACAATTCAATATAGGAACATACACACCCTTAGATGCCAATCGCACATAAAAACAAAGAAAGAGCGCATGCTCCTCCAAATGGAACAACAACTACAATATGAAAAACCAACTCAAAATCCTTTCCAGGATGACGTCAATCGAAAAAGCTTTGGCATTTTTTTTGTTGATAAGCATTTTGTGTGTTGGCAGTGCAAGGTGTAAGAGAGGTAGGGGAGGATATAAACAACAACCACAATACTTCCACGTAACTTCATCACCTCCCGTCATCACCTCCCGTCATCCCTCATTTCGTTCAATAATATGTAAGGCAACGTTTAACATTTACTATAAACAGTAGAAAAAGGCCACAGCCAACAACAACGGCAACAATGAATTATTAGTTGTGTGTGGATGAAAACTGAAGCATACTTTCAGGCAACTCAAAATGCCGGCAAAATTACACATCACCGCAAAGCAAGAGCGAGAGCGAAAGAAAAATGAGAATGAAAACATACTCTCATTTGTAAATTACGCACAGACCGTTCGTCATACACACACACACACACATTCATAATTCACAAACAAAGACCGCTTTAATGCCTTTCTGTCTGTCTGACAGTCTGCTGTTGATGTTATGAAAGGTCCTTTGCATTTACATCAGATAAATATAACCGATTGAAATGGTCATAATTGAAATTCCCCGAATTGGAAGTCATGTTTATTCAGAGAAATTCCGATTATTATCCAAGAAGGGATGGCCACAGGGTCATTAGAGGTAGGCTTTTCATGGGAAGTTTATGCCCAATTTAGATACGTTTTGTTAAGAATTCTATGAGAAAAAATGTATTAAGCTGGGGCAAACTTTTCACAGAGCTTAAAAAAATATTTTAAAAATCCACATCTTACATGGGAGCTTAAAAAAATTATTTTAAAAATCCACGTCCTATATGGGAGCTTAAAAAAATTATTTTAAAAATCCACATCTTACATGGGAGCTTAAAAAAATTATTTTAAAAATCCACGTCCTATATGGGAGCTTAAAAAAATTATTTTAAAAATCCACATCTTACATGGGAGCTTAAAAAAATTATTTTAAAAATCCACGTCCTATATGGGAGCTTAAAAAAATTATTTTAAAAATCCACGTCTTATATGGGAGCTTAAAAAAATTATTTTAAAAATCCACGTCTTATATAAGAGTTTAAAAAAAATTATATTAAAAATCTACGTCTTATATGGTAGCTTAAAAAAATTATTTTAAAAATCCACGTCTTATATAAGAGTTTAAAAAAAATTATTTTAAAAATCCACGTCCCATATAAGAGTTTAAAATTTTAAAAATCCACGTCTTATATAAGAGTTTAAAAAAATTATTTTAAAAATCCATGTCTTATATAAGAGTTTAAAAGAATTATTTTAAAAATCCACGTCTTATATAAGAGCTTAAAAAAATTATTTTAAGAATCCACGTCTTATATGGGAGCTTAAAAAATTATTTTAAAAATCCACGTCTTATATGGGAGCTTAAAAAAATTATTTTAAAAATCCACGTCTTATATAAGAGCTTAAAAAAATTATTTTAAGAATCCACGTCTTATATGGGAGCTTAAAAAATTATTTTAAAAATCCACGTCTTATATGGGAGCTTAAAAAAATTATTTTAAAAATCCACGTCTTATATGGGAGCTTAAAAAAATTATTTTAAAAATCCACGTCTTATATGGGAGCTTAAAAAAATTATTTTAAAAATCCACGTTTCATATGGGACCTTAAAACAATTATTTAAAAAATCCACGTTTCATTGGGGCCTTAAAAAAATTATTTAAAAAATCCACGTTTCATATGGGACCTTAAAACAATTATTTAAAAAATCCACGTTTCATTGGGGCCTTAAAAAAATTATTTAAAAAATCCTCGTTTCATATGGGACCTTAAAAATTAATTAAAAAATCCACGTTTCATATGGGACCTTAAAAAAATTGTTTAAAAAATCCACGTTTCATATGGGACCTTAAAAAAATTATTTAAGAAATCCACGTTACATATGGGTCCTTAAAAAAATTATTTAAAAAATTCCCGTTTCATATGGGACCTTAAAAAAATTATTTAAAAAATCCACGTCTTATATGGGACCTTAAAAAATTATTTTAAAAAATCCACGT
Organism: Musca domestica; assembly: GCF_030504385.1. NCBI lineage: Eukaryota > Metazoa > Arthropoda > Insecta > Diptera > Muscidae > Musca > Musca domestica. The sequence goes on along the minus strand of NW_026712286.1, from coordinate 7,095,438 downwards.
TCCATAATGGGCCTTACAAAATTTTTTTAAATATCCACGTTTCATATGGGACCTTAAAAAAATTATTTAAAAAATCTACGCTTCATATGGGACCTTAAAAAAATTATTTAAAAAATCCACGTTTCATGTGGGACCTTAAAAAAATATTTAAAAAATCCACGTTTCATGTGGGACCTTAAAAAATTATTTAAAAAATCCACGTTTCATATGGGACCTTAATAAATTATTTAAAAAATCCACGTTTTATACGGGATCTTTAAGAAATTATTTAAAAAATCCACGTTTCATATGGGACCTTAAAAAAATTATTTGAAAAATCCACGTTACATATGGGACCTTAAAAAATCTGCGACTCATAATGGGCCTTAGAAAATTATTTAAAAAATCCACGCCTCATAAAAAATATTTAAAAATAAATAAAAAAATATTTTAAAAAATCCACGTCATGTATGGGACGCCGGCTAAATAGTAGTTTTACATAAGATTTTTATTTATTTATTTATTGTTATTATTTATTAATTTTTTTTTTTTGTTTTTTTTTTTGGTTTAAAATTTCACAATCTTTTCTTGACGTCACCAAGGGCTTCCCTATCCCCAGACAGTTGCCCAAATTCTGTGAATGATGTTTATGCTGCCCTGCAGCAAGTTCCAGTTACTGAAAATTCATTCATGGCAAAGTAAAGAAGTTACTGCCGTTAAAGTAACTGTACCTCGAGCTTTTTTTCATTTGGGGAATAATTGAAAGCCTGTGTGTGTGTAGGTGCGTATGGATGTTTGTTTACCAACAAAAAACCCACCTAAATTTTCATTGAATAAAAAAATCCAATAGAAAATCCCTTAAGGGACTAAATGGATTTGCCGAAAAGGGCGCAAAATCCATGACATTACTTGTCAGAACAAACACACACACGCACACAATCGCATTTCTCTCCGAATATTGCATCGACAACAAAATTTCATAAAATAAATGACAGTTTTAAATGTCAAATTTTCTGCGGCCCACATGAAATGTGCGGAAATTGGCCAAGAACAAGAAATGCCAAAAAATATTGCATTTCACAAACACACATACACCCACACACACGTACAGAGAAATACTCATAATCCATGAGTGATTTCTCTTGAAATAAGACTCTCATGCTCTTAGAACTCTTTCTCTGCTCTCAGTTTGTTTTTTTTTCTGAATTTCGAAAGAGTAATCAAGTTTTCAAATTGTTTTGTAATATGTGGCGTTGTAAGCCAACACATGGCGTGGCGACTGACATCCGTGACGTCATCAAATTTGCTGACGTCTTTGAAACTCCTAATGAAATATAGCAAAATATACCCACACTCACAATGACACACATACGCAGACTCTGAGTGCAAACCTACATCAACACCAATGCAAATGGATGCCAACGGTTTTGGGTTCCTCTCCCTCTCTCTCACTCTCACTCTCTCCCACAGCCTTTTGCAACCATGTCATATCGCTGTTGTTGTTGCTGTTGTTTATGTGGTTCCTGTTGTTGACTTATCATCGTTATTTTGTATTGAATTTTTATACAAATGTGTGGTTATGGTGAATGCCACACAAAAACCGTGTTGGCTGCATGCAGTATGGGTGTATGTGTGTGTGTGAGAATATTTGTTATAGGGCAAATGAAATGTCAAAAGCTGATGCTGCTGCTGCTGAATCATTAAATTCTCATAAATGTTATCAAAATAAAGTTTAAAAACAAAAATAAGGGACACAGTAGAGCAGAAGGATTAGGAGGAGGAATCTAAAGATTTTCTAAAGGAAATCCTTTAATCAGTCTTCCCTCAGGGAATTTTCTGTTCGGCCTGGCAGAATGGGTATCTTCCCTCAGGGAATTTGCTATTTAGCCTGACTGAATAGGGATCTTCTCTCAGACTGGCTGAATAGGGATCTTCCCTAAGGGAATATTCTACTTAGCCTGGCTGAATGGGATCTTCACTTGGAATTTTTCTATTCAGCCCGGCTGAATGGGGATCTTCCTTCAGGGAATCTACTTTCTATTCAGCCTGGCTGAATAGGGATCTTCCCACGTTTCATATGGGACCTTAAAAAATTATCTAAAAAATCCACGCTTCATATGCGACCTTAAAAAAATTATTTAAAAAATCCACTTTTCATGTGGGACCTTAAAAAATTTATTTAAAAAATCCACGCCTTATATGGGAGCTTAAAAAAATTATTTAAAAAATCCACGTTTCATATGGGACCTTAAAAAAATTATTAAAAAAAATTCACGTTTCATGTGGGACCCTAAAAAAATTTAAAAAAAAAATCTACGACTCATAATTGGCCTTAAAAAATTATTTTAAAAATCCACGCCTCATAAAAAATATTTAAAAAAAAAATGATTTAAAAAAAACACGTTCAATATGGGATCTTAAAAAAAATTTAAAAAATCCACGGCTCATAAAAAATATTTAAAAAAAAAATGATTTAAAAAAACACGTTTCATATGGGATCTTAAAAAAATTTAAAAAATCCACGCCTCATAAAAAATATTTAAAAAAAAAATTGAAAATGATTTAAAAAAATCCACGTTTCATATGGGATCTTAAAAAAAATATTTAAAAAATCCACGTTTCATGTGGGACCTTAAAAATGTTTTTAAGAAATCCACGTTTCATATGGGAATTTAAAAAAAATAAAATTCCACGTCTTATATGGGAGCTTAAAAAAGTTATTTAAAATATCCACGTTTCATATGGGACCTTAAAAAATTATTTTAAAAAATCCACTTTACATAATGGGCCTTAAAAAATTATTTAAGAAATCCACGTTTCATATGGGACCTTAAAAAAATTATTTAAAAATATTCAGCCTGGCTGAATAGCTATCTTTCCTTAGGGAATTTTATAGCCTGCCTGAATAGGGATCTTCCCTTAGGGAATTTTAATCAGCCCAGCTGAATTAAGTTTTCGTTTTGAAATCTTCAAGTTTTTCCCCCATTTTGCCCTCCTCTGTACCACTGTCTATGTCCACACACACACACCCAGCCGTATCCATTGACGACGCCTTCGTGGCTGCTGGCTCGTTAAAGGTGCACCACTTTTTTGGAATCGCATCAAAACCAAAATGTTCCACATAAACAAGGAGAACAACAACAACAAACACAACGACAGCAATAAGAAGATTATAGCCGTCATCATCATCCAAATGTGAAACCATGTAACCCGGCCATACTGGCATTGTTGTGATAATCATCGTTAGCGTCATCCTAATTCAATAAAAAAAACAACAAAAAACAAAAGAAGTATCTCTTCAGGCAAAATGATGCAAAATATTGAACAATGTTCGTCATTATGGCAGGCATGGGCCAGGACATCATCTATATGTCACACATGGAACAGACAGGCCTTGTATAACACCATAAAAAATATTTAAAAAGTCCACACCTTATATAACAGCTTGAAAAAATTATTTGAAAAAATCCATGCCTTATATAATAGCTTGAAAAAATTATTTGAAAAATCCACGCCTTATATAATAGCTTGAAAAAATTATTTGAAAAAATCCACGCCTTATATAATAGCTTGAAAAAAATATTTGAAAAAATCTACGCCTTATATAATAGCTTGAAAAAATTATTTGAAAAAATCCACGCCTTATATAATAGCTTGAAAAAAATTATTTGAAAAAATCCACGCCTTATATAATAGCTTGAAAAAATTATTTGAAAAAATCCACGCCTTATATAATAGCTTGAAAAAATTATTTGAAAAAATCTACGCCTTAAATAACACATTAAAAAATATTTCAAAAATCCACGCCTTAAATAACACCTTAAAAATTATTTCAAAAATCCACGCCTTAAATAACAGCTTGAAAAAATTATTTGAAAAAATCCACGCCTTTTATATCACCTTGAAAAAAATATTTGAAAAATCCACGCCTTAAATAACACCTTAAAAATTATTTCAAAAATCCACGCCTTAAATAACAGCTTGAAAAAATTATTTGAAAAAATCCACGCCTTTTATATCACCTTGAAAAAAATATTTGAAAAATCCACGCCTTAAATAACACCTTAAAAATTATTTCAAAAATCCACGCCTTAAATAACAGCTTGAAAAAATTATTTGAAAAAATCCACGCCTTTTATATCACCTTGAAAAAAATATTTGAAAAAATCCAGGCCTTATATAACAGCTTGAAAAAAATATTTGAAAAAATCCACGCCTTATATAACAGCTTGAAAAAAATATTTGAAAAAATCCACGCCTTATATAACAGCTTGAAAAAAATATTTGAAAAATCCACGCCTTATATAACAGCTTGAAAAAATTATTTGAAAAAATCAACGCCTTATATAACAGCTTGAAAAAATTATTTGAAAAAATCCACGCCTTATACAACAGCTTGAAAAAATTATTTGAAAAAATCCACGCCTTATATAACAGCTTGAAAAAATTATTTGAAAAAATCCACGCCTTATATAACAGCTTGAAAAAATTATTTGAAAAAATCCACGCCTTAAAAAATTATTTGAAAAAATCCACGCCTTATATAACAGCTTGAAAAAATTATTTGAAAAAATCCACGCCTTATATAACAGCTTGAAAAAATTATTTGAAAAAATCCACGCCTTAAAAAATTATTTGAAAAAATCCACGCCTTAAAAAATTATTTGAAAAAATCCACGCCTTATATAACAGCTTGAAAAAATTATTTGAAAAAATCCACGCCTTAAAAAATTATTTGAAAAAATCCACGCCTTAAAAAATTATTTGAAAAAATCCACGCCTTATATAACAGCTTGAAAAAATTATTTGAAAAAATCCACGCCTTAAAAAATTATTTGAAAAAATCCACGCCTTATATAACAGCTTGAAAAAATTATTTGAAAAAATCCACGCCTTAAAAAATTATTTGAAAAAATCCACGCCTTATATAACAGCTTGAAAAAATTATTTGAAAAAATCCACGCCTTAAAAAATTATTTGAAAAAATCCACGCCTTAAAAAATTATTTGAAAAAACCCACGCCTTAAAAAATTATTTGAAAAAATCCACGCCTTATATAACAGCTTGAAAAAATTATTTGAAAAAATCCACGCCTTAAAAAATTATTTGAAAAAATCCACGCCTTAAAAAATTATTTGAAAAAATCCACGCCTTAAAAAATTATTTGAAAAAATCCACGCCTTAAAAAATTATTTGAAAAAATCCACGCCTTAAAAAATTATTTGAAAAAATCCACGCCTTAAAAAATTATTTGAAAAAATCCACGCCTTAAAAAATTATTTGAAAAAATCCACGCCTTAAAAAATTATTTGAAAAAACCCACGCCTTAAAAAATTATTTGAAAAAATCCACGCCTTATATAACAGCTTGAAAAAATTATTTGAAAAAATCCACGCCTTAAAAAATTATTTGAAAAAATCCACGCCTTATATAACAGCTTGAAAAAATTATTTGAAAAAATCCACGCCTTAAAAAATTATTTGAAAAAATCCACGCCTTAAAAAATTATTTGAGAAAATCCACGCCTTATATAACAGCTTGAACAAATTATTTGAAAAAATCCACGCCTTAAAAAATTATTTGAAAAAATCCACGCCTTATATAACAGCTTGAACAAATTATTTGAAAAAATCCACGCCTTAAAAAATTATTTGAAAAAATCCACGCCTTAAAAAATTATTTGAAAAAATCCACGCCTTAAAAAATTATTTGAAAAAATCCACGCCTTAAAAAATTATTTGAAAAAATCCACGCCTTATATAACAGCTTGAAAAAATTATTTGAAAAAATCCACGCCTTAAAAAATTATTTGAAAAAAACCACGCCTTAAAAAATTATTTGAAAAAATCCACGCCTTAAAAAATTATTTGAAAAAATCCACGCCTTAAAAAATTATTTGAAAAAATCCACGCCTTAAAAAATTATTTGAAAAAATCCACGCCTTAAAAATTTTTTTGAAAAAATCCACGCCTTAAAAAATTATTTGAAAAAATCCACGCCTTAAAAAATTATTTGAAAAAATCCACGCCTTAAAAAATTATTTGAAAAAATCCACGCCTTAAAAAATTATTTGAAAAAATCCTCGCCTTAAAAAATTATTTGAAAAAATCCACGCCTTAAAAATTTTTTTGAAAAAATCCACGCCTTAAAAAATTATTTGAAAAAATCCACGCCTTATATAACAGCTTGAAAAAATTATTTGAAAAAATCCACGCCTTAAAAAATTATTTGAAAAAATCCACGCTTTAAAAAATTATTTGAAAAAATCCACGCTTTAAAAAATTATTTGAAAAAATCCACGCCTTAAAAAATTATTTGAAAAAATCCACGCCTTATATAACAGCTTGAAAAAATTATTTGAAAAAATCCACGCCTTATATAACAGCTTGAAAAAATTATTTGAAAAAATCCACGCCTTATATAACAGCTTGAAAAAATTATTTGAAAAATCCACGCCTTAAAAAATTATTTGAAAAAATCCACGCCTTATATAACAGCTTGAAAAAATTATTTGAAAAAATCCACGCCTTAAAAAATTATTTGAAAAAATCCACGCCTTAAAAAATTATTTGAAAAAATCCACGCCTTAAAAAATTATTTGAAAAAATCCACGCCTTATATAACAGCTTGAAAAAATTATTTGAAAAAATCCACGCCTTATATAACAGCTTGATAAAATTATTTGAAAAAATCCACGCCTTATATATCAGCTTGAAAAAGTTATTTGAAAAAATCCACTTCTCAAAAACGACCCTAAAAAATATTTTCAGAATCCAGGCTTTAAATAGGTCTTTACATTTATTTCAATTTTCCAAGACTTTATTTTTTACCATCCTGGGGCAAGGATATATCACAGCTGCCAACCGAGGATATAGAAGAGGTAGGACGAGACGAAGAGTTCAGAGAATTTGCGCTGGAATAGCTGGAGCTATCCGAAGACATCCAGACATTGATGGGGGCCTTGTGTTTGCGGCGTTGTCTTTGACGGGCCACAGATAGCACAGATCCCATTACCGGGGAACCAGACGACAAAGAGCTAGAACGGGAGGACATGGCTACTGAAATGCAATTTAAAATTTAAATTTCGAAATTTGGTTGTGGATACAAAAATAAGTACCTGAATTTGCTCGACATATCGCCCCTGAGGCAGAAGTGGGACTTCCCACAGCCACCGGGGCTGTTGCAGGACGTAAGGCCGCCGCAGAAGTCATGGGCAAGGAATTGGAGGCACTTGACAATGAAGATACATCATCTGTATCCAGAGAGCTCATCTCTTGCCCTGCACCTTGATTGTTTATCGGAGTACCATCCAATATCTCCAGACTTGGAATACTACGCTGCAAGGTCTGACGATACAATGGCTGATGGCACACCGGATTTCCCCTCAGATCCACCTCCAATAAATTTGCATTCATTCCCAGCAATGTCAGGATGCCCAACTCGCTGATGCGATTATTTCGAACACTTAAATGTTGCAGCAAAGGTAAGTCAGTCAAAGTTCCGGTACGTTGGATCATATTATCATCGGCCACCAGGACCCTTAGGGCTGGGAAGCCTCCAGTACCATCGAAACTATTCAGACCACAATTGCTGACATTCAAATGGGTCAGATGGATCAGACCATAACCCAAATCCCTTAGAGTACACAAAACCGAACCGCTTAGATCCAGCTGCTGTAGGCGTGGCAGGAACATGGCCAAATGGGACAGGCTCAGGGTATAGGAGATGACACGCAATCTAACCGATTCCACATTATGCAAATCCGTGCGTCCTGTGACACGTCTCTGGAAAGGACAAAAATCAACTATGAAATCCTTCCTCTTAGAATCAAAATACCTACCAATAATTCATCCAACGTGGGCTCCGGTGCCTGGGCCGGCAACACCACCGGCAGCATATGGACATAGGCCGGCATATGATTGTCCTCTTCATTCTCAATTATATCCGGATCAAATTGCAGGGCTGGCAAATTTCTCAGCAAATTCTGATTGTTCTGCAGCTGGACGGCCAAGTCGATGTGCTGCTGATATCGAGGCTCCGGGGTTGGTAGACGTATTTGGGCAGCAGCAACCGGAGCTATGGGCAATGGTAACGGAAGTTGTTGCTGGGCATTTGGTCCTTGATTGGGTAAAAAGTCTTGATTTATTGAAAGGCCCGGTGAGGTGTCGCTCAAATCTTGGGGTGCCTCCAGATGGGGCATTTTTTTTTCCACCGAAACTCTGGAGAGTTCTATGTCTGACCTTTGGAAATGTTATTACGTGTTTTGTAAATAAACAACTATCGATAGATCGAAATAATCGTTGGCATGGCAACAACAACAACGCAAAGTGGATTGCAGCGATGGGAAATAGGCATCGGTATTAAATAAGGAAACATAAGGAAACCAAAAGAATTTCCACATAATATGATAAAACTTCAGTATAAGAGTTTTTTCGGGGAAACCCGTATTCAGTACGGCTGTATAAGAGTTTCCCCATGGTCAACGCTTTTTAGCCCGGTTGTATAAGAGTTTTTCCATGACAAACTCAATTCAGCCAGGCCGTATAAGAGTTTTTCCATGACAAACTCAATTCAGCCAGGCCGTATAAGAGTTTTTCCATAACAAACTCTATTCAGCCCGGCTGTATAAGAGTTTTTCCATAACAAACTCTATTCAGCCAGGCTGTATAAGAGTTTTTTCATAACAAACTGTATTCAGCCAGGCTGTATAAGAGTTTTTTCATAACAAACTGTATTCAGCCAGGCTGTATAAGAGTTTTTCCATAACAAACTCTATTCAGCCCGGCTGTATAAGAGTTGTCACCATGACAAACTCTGTGCAGACCGGCTGTATAAGAGTTGTCACCATGACAAACTCTGTGCAGACCGGCTGTATAAGAGTTGTCACCATGACAAACTCTATTCAGCCCGGCTGTATAAGAGTTTTTCCATAACAAACTCTATTCAGCCAGGCTGTATAAGAGTTTTTCCATAACAAACTCTATTCAGCCCGGCTGTGTAAGAGTTTTTCCATAACAAACTCTATTCAGCCAGGCTGTATAAGAGTTTTTCCATAACAAACTCTATTCAGCCCGGTTGTATAAGAGTTTTTCTATGACAAACTCTATTCAGCCCGGGCTGTATAAGAGTTGAAAAAATTATTTCAAAAATCCACGCCTTATATAACAGCTTGAAAAAATTATTTCAAAAATCCACGCCTTATATAACAGCTTGAAAAAATTATTTCAAAAATCCACGCCTTATATAACAGCTTGAAAAAATTATTTCAAAAATCCACGCCTTATATAACAGCTTGAAAAAATTATTTCAAAAATCCACGCCTTATATAACAGCTTGAAAAAATTATTTCAAAAATCCACGCCTTATATAACAGCTTGAAAAAAATATTTCAAAAATCCACGCCTTATATAACAGCTTGAAAAAAATATTTCAAAAATCCACGCCTTATATAACAGCTTGAAAAAAATATTTCAAAAATCCACGCCTTATATAACAGCTTGAAAAAAATATTTCAAAAATCCACGCCTTATATAACAGCTTGAAAAAACTATTTAAAAAATCCACGCCTTATATAACAGCTTGAAAAAAATATTTCAAAAATCCACGCCTTATATAACAGCTTGAAAAAACTATTTAAAAAATCCACGCCTTATATAACAGCTTGAAAAAAATATTTCAAAAATCCACACCTTATATAACAGCTTGAAAAAAATATTTCAAAAATCCACGCCTTATATAACAGCTTGAAAAAATTATTTCAAAATTTCACGCCTCAGAAACAACCCTAAAAAATATTTTCAGAGTTAAGGCTTTTAATAGATATTTATATTTATTTCGATTTTCCAAAGACTTATTTTTTACCATCCTGTGGCAAGGATATATCACAGCTGCCAACCGAGGATACAGAAGAGGCAGAACGATACGAAGAGTTCAGGGAATTTGCACTGGATGACATCCAGACATTGATGGGGGCCTGATGTTTGGCGGTGTTGTCTTTGACGGGCCATAGATAGCACAGATTCCATTACCGGGGAACCAGACGACAAAGAGCTGGAGCGGGAGGACGTGGCTACTGAAATGGAATTTAAATTTCCATTTAGGTATTAGATCTAAAAATAACTACCTGAATTTGCTCGACATACCGCCTCTGAGGGAGAAGTGGGACTTCCCACAGCCACTGGGGCAGTGGCAGGACGTATGGCCGCTGCGGAGGTCATGGGCAAGGAATTGGAGGCTATATGGGGGTTTAAGGGTATAAGAGTTTCCCCAGAGAAAACTTTTAACAGCAAAACTGTATAAGAGTTTTCTTATGTGTATAAGAGTTTTCTTTTGTGTGTAAGAGTTTTTCCATTCCAAACTCTATTCAGCCAGCCTGTATAAGAGTTTCCCCATGAGAAATCCCATTCATTGAGGTTGTAAAAGAGTTTCACCAGGGGAAACTCTATCTAACCTTTCTCTTTAAGACTTTCCCCCATTGTTCCCATACCGAGTAGCAGATTTCCCAATCCCACCCCCGCTGCAGGACAATTGCAGTCTTTGTTTTATATTGTCATTCAAATGTAATTTATTAAATGTCACTTTTAACAGAATTGCTGACGAATGAATGTGTGTGTGTCAATGTGTTGGTGTGATAAATATCCTGGTAGGTGTATGTGATGTATGTGTGTGTATGTGTGCGTCACTCACAGCTACGCCTTCATAAAAATACCGACCATTACTTAATTAATCAGGGTAACCAAAAATTCCAACCTACTACCATTAGCAGCAACACCTCCGCCTGGAGGTCAATCAATCAGTTCCACAGAATGGCCATAATTGAGTTGTGAAACTGGACATTAATTAGATGGCGCTTTGTAATGTTGGCTACTCCCCCCAACCATGGGCAGGGGGAGCAGGGCAATTAGTATTTGCCTAACAGAGATAGGAAAAAAATTTGGCCTTCAAGGCCAACAAGGTGTTGATTGTCCTATTTATAGATGGAAAGTAGGTTTTTGGTATCGCCCCACTGTCTAATATTTGGTTTCAAAACACTTTTCAAAATTTCAAGACATCTACTAAATTTTATTATTTCAAAACAAAGTTACACAGAATAAAAATCGAACCTTAAGCTAGACAGGATAATAACACACCAAAATATATTTCAAAAAATATTTTTTCCAATCTTCTTTTTCTTTGTTCTCCTTCCCCTCTACCTTCCCTTCACTCCGTGTAGGTGTACTGAAACAAAGCAGCAGAGGGCACCCTAACCGGTACCAGCTGATTGAGACCATCCGGTGTGCGATAGACCATATACTCCCGGCCATTGATGAACTTCCTAAGACCCGTCGATTCCAACGCCGCCGAATTCGTGGAGCTACCAGCCCCAGCATCATTGCCATAATAGTTACCCACCGGACGCAGCACACCAAATCCTCCCGCCCCATTGGCTCCATAATTGGCCGCATGATGCCATCGACGCATGCTGGTGTTCTCCTGGAACCCTTTACCATTATTGAATATACTCTGATAAGGCGGTGGTGGGGTAATATTATTCGAATGGGAACTACCAAGCAATTGTTTGTTCGATTCACTGCTACGACGCCAAAACCATTTGGATGGCTTAAGCAACCCACCATTGGGTGTACGACCCACACCATGCGTGGCCCATTGATTCGATTCTCGACGATTGTTGAGATAACGAAACAGCATCTCCGTGGAAAAGACCACAATGGAGGTGGCAAATCCGGCAAACATAATGTAGTAGGTCATCATTAGATCGCCATTGCGTAGCTGGCGTTCAGTACCGCCCAAATTCTGGGGACAGATCTCGGCATTGGGCAGATCCTTGGCCGAGAGATGTTTGATAATGCCCGATTCCACAAGGTTAAGGAGTCTGGAAGAAGGAAAAAAATAAGAGATTTTAGAAATAAAATTAAAAAACTCTTATACAGCCTAATTTTATAAGAGTTTTGGGGATAAGAACTCTTATACAGCTTAATTTTAAAATGAACTATAGCAGCCTGAATTAAGTTTTCCTTAGAAAACCTCTTAAGGAGAGGAGAGGGATAGAATGTTTTTTTTTTTTTGAAAAACTCTTATACAGTCCGTCTTGATGGAGTTTACCTCAGGAAAACTATTATACAGTCGGAGAGAATAAAGTTTGTCATTAGGAAACTCTTATACTGTCCTGCTAATTAGACTATTACCTAGTGAAACTCTTTTGCACCCATGGGAAAACTGCCATAGGAACTATTTCAAAAACTCTTATACAGACAGAATGAGTTATGTTTTCAATGGAAAAATTGTTAATATAGCCTGGCTTTCTCATGGGGAAAACTCTTATACGGCCTGGTTGTATGGAGTTTGCCATAGTGACAACTCTTATACAGCCGGACAGGAGAAACTTCATCATAGATAAGCTCTTATACAGCCAGGCTGAATAGAGTTTTAAAAAGGAGAATTCTTATACAAAAAAAATATAAATAGGACAACTCTTATACAATAAAATTTTTAGTAGAAAATCTCTTATAATAGAGAGTTGGCTGTAGGTAAACTCTTATACAATTGAATTCATATTATGAAAACTCTTATACGCTAAAGTTTTCATTATAAAATCTCTTATACCACAGAATTTTTATTATCCCAAGTCTTATACAATAGAGTTTAAAAAAAAACTCTTATACAATTAATTTTTTATTAAAACTCTTATACGAGTTTTCATTTTAAAACCTCTTATGATGTCAGTAGAAAAACTCTTATACAACTGGGCTGGTTTAAGCTTTCATTAAAAAAAAACTCTTATACCGTCAGGTTAAACATAACTTTCATCAGGGGAAACTCTTATACAGACATTGGAATGGTTTTTACGGCCCATCGGCGTGGAGTTGGTCATGGTAAAAACTATTATACCACTTGGCTGAAGGGAATTTTCAATAGACACACTCTTATACAAAAATGAAGTTCGGTAAAAAAAAAACTCTTATACAGCTTGAAGAGTATTTCAACTCGTATACTATAGAGTTGTCAGTATTTAAACTTCTGTACTATAGATTTTTTCAGTAGGAAAACTCTTATACAATAGAGTTGCCTTTAAAAAAAGTCTTATACAATAGAGTTTTTCTTTCGAAAACTATTTTGCAGCTCGGCTGACTGGAATTTTTGGTAGTAGAACTCTTATACAGCCCGGCTGAATAGAGCTTTCAGTAGAAAAACTCTTATACAACTGGGCTGATTTGGAATTTTAATAAGAAAACTCTTATACCGTTGAGCTGTATAACGTTTTCCCCTGAAAAACTCTTATACAACCCCTCTGAACAGAATTTCCTCTGGAAAAACTCTTAGAAAATTTCCGACAAATCTCTTATACTCACTCTCGATCGAATAAATCACTCAAATTACTATTCCTCGGATAGGCAAATGAACGTTTCTTCTTCAAGAATGGCTCTTTGGCCTTGGCAAATGGACAATGGATCTTTTCATTGTCATAGCTAATGGTTTTGCGATACAAATAGTCCTCATACAACACATGGGTAATGGCAGGGCGATCTCTCACAAAGACATAGCCATATTTCTCCACATATTTACGCAGATTCAGGGTATCATTGGTGTCACCAGTGAAAACGGCCAGATTACGTGTTGCCATGCCACTTAGCATGGACAGGCTTTCGTTGGTCTGCAAAGATAACAAAACATTAATAATGGAGATATTTCTTACTCGGACCCACTTCTTCTTCTCGCATTCTTACCAATTTAATTGCATATTCTATGCCACTGCCGCGCTGCGATACAAAATGTTTATTTTTGGCCAAAATATCGTTGACCGTATTAAATGGCAACGTGAACTGGGATAGCGTGAGGAAAGCGGTTAAATTGGCCGTATAGAACGATGTTAATATGGTTATAAATATCCACCAGGTAGCAAATAGTAAACGTGTCGAATCTACAAATGACCAATAATAAAAATTATATTAAAACCGCCTGTCCTGTGAATGTGTCAATATTTGTGTGTGTGTGTGCTGGCTATTGGCATGTATTCAACTCTCTCACACGCACACACAGTCACATTCGTGTATGTGACCTCTGGTAGTGCAGTTTTTTTTTATTTGTTTAAAATTTATCGATTTCATTTCAAATGCAAATATTTATACATTTCATCAGAACTAATTTCCGTTTGATGACATTACGATAATGTAATAATAGCTGAGCAAACATGTAATTGATCCGGGCGGATAAGGGAGGTGGAAGGAACTAAATATGAAAATAAATGCATAGCCAATTTAGGGAAATTTTTCAATAATTTCCCATGGAATCCGGGCTGAATAGAAGATTTTCTTGTGAAACACTCTGTTCTGAAGGCCTGTATAATTTTCTAACAAAAAACCCCGCTGTATAAGAGTTTCCTCACCTAAAACTCTCTTTAGGCAGGCTGTATAAGAGTTTTCCCACGGAAAACTGTATTCAACCAGGACGTATAAGAGTTTTTGGGCAAAAAACTATATTCAGCCAGGCTGTATAAGAGATTTTTTCGACGAAAACTTTATTCATTCGGGCTGTATAAGAGTTTTCAGAGAGAAAACGCTATTTAGCTATGCTGTATAAGAGTTTTCAGAAAGAAACTCCTATTCACTCAGGGTGTATAAGAGTTTTCTCACTGAAAACTCTATTCAACCAGGCTGTATAAGAGTTTTCTCACCAAAAACTTTATTGAGTCAGGCTGTATAAGAATTTTTTTTTGCCGAAACCTTTATTCAGCCAGGCTGTATAAGAGTTTTCCCACCAAAAACATTATTCAGCCAGGCTGTATAAGAGTTTTCTCATCAAATATCTCTAGTCAGCCAGGCAGTATAAGAGTTTTCAGAGAGAAAATTCTATTTAGCCAAGCTTTATAAACGTTTGGTGATTGAAAACTCTACTCAACCAGGCTGTATAAGAGTTTTTTTCGACGAAAACTCTATTTAGCCAGGAGAAAATTCTATTTACTAAGGCTGTATAAGAGTTTTCTCACTGAAAACTCTATTCTGTCAGGCTGTATAAAAGTTTTTTCCCCGAGAACTATATTCATTCGGGTTGTATAAGAGTTTCTTCGCCGAAAACTCTAGTCAGGCAGTATAAGAGTTTTTAGAAGGAAAATTCTATTTAGCCAAGCTGTATAAGAGTTTTGTCACTGAAAACTCCACTCAACCAGGCTGTATAAGAGTTTTTTCGACGAAAACTCTATTCAGCCAGAAGAAAATTCTACTTACTAAGGCTGTATAAGAGTTTTCTCATCACAAACTCTCTTTAGTCTGGCTGTATAAGAGTTTTTTCGACGAAAACTTTATTCAATCAGGCAGTATAAGAGTTTTTTCGACGAAAACTCTAATCATCCAAGATGTATAAGAGTTTTCTCACCAAAAACTCTATTCAGTCCGGCCGTATAAGAGTTTTCTCACCGAAAACTTTATTCAGCCAAACCGTATAAAAGTTTTCCAATAGAAATCTCTATTCAGTCAGCCTGATCATTTTTTTTGCCGAAACCCCTAATCTTTGATAAAACTCTTATACAGCTTGGTTGTATAAGAGTTTTCTCAAAAATAAACCTAATTTAGAAGGGCTGTATAAGAGTATTTTCACAGGTCTGTATTTATAACCGCAATTTTTCTCACCTGCCACCGGCGACAAAATACTGCCCTGCTTCATCAGGGCTCCATAGACAAACCAGGCACAATGGCCCAGCGAGTAGGGCTTCTGGCTATTGTCTCCCGTCAGCTTGTTGCGCAAAATAATCAAGAAATAAATTATCGGACCCACGGCCAGCAATGAAACCAATATTAAAATCCACACCCAAAACTCAAACGGAGCCAGGAGACCCGAGCCGGAGGCTGATTCTCGAGGACGTTGCATGACCATTATCCACTCACCCTCATCCAATGTGGTGGTGGAATAAAACAAAAATGAACGCTGCTCGGAGAGCAAGGGCAAGAAGGCAGCTGCCATGTCGGCTTCCTGAAAAGAAAAGAAAATATTTTGAGCAACTCCTCCCCTTGGGTGCCACCACTTACCGAGGTATTGAGCATTTGTATGAGGCTACCATCGAAATCCGACTTGGAACCAATTATGTTACCCTTGGGCACCAACACCTCATAGGTGAAGTTGAATTTTTCCTTCAAGAAATCCAGCAATATAAAGGATACACCCATACCCTTTTTGCTGCCATCGGGTTGGGTTTCCGTATAACTCAGCGGATAGTCTTCAAGGGTGGCAATTTTCAAATGGCGGCCATTCAACCAGCTTTTGAGTTTTGTCAGCTTTTCTGCCTTTTCAAGGAATGTATTCAAGGTTTCGGCCGGAGCATCGTCCAGAGAGGTATCAAGGACATCCCCAATGGGAGCCTCAGAGACCACTTCGTAGTTCTGGTCCACCATCAGTAATCCTTGGGGATAGGTGATGGTCTCATTGGCACAGGACAGACACAGGGCTGAGGCCAAAATCAATTCAATGCCGGTTGCCATTTTTGGGAAATTTTCTCTCTCTCTCGATCTCTCTCTCTCTTTCTTTCTCCCTCTCACTTAAGCTTCCTTAAATTTATTGCGGGTGCTGTTAAAAGCAAAGCGTGTGTTTGAAAAAAATAAATGATTCGTCTTTCCTCCTGCTCCTCCTCCTCGTCTCTTTTATATTTCTATTAAAAATTTGCGTGCAATTTGTTGCAGTTTGTTGTTGGAAAATATTTCAGGCCACTGTTTCCTTTTTGCCTTTCGCTTCTGCATAATGTTGAGTGTTTAGCATGCAACTTGTGGCATGCAAAGCGGTGGCCCCGTGAACTTTGAGGAAATCTGCAAATGTAAAACGGTCACTAAATGTCAGCAGAAGTTGTGATTAATCTTTGCCATAAATGGCTGTTCCCTACTCCCCTCCTTCCCTTTTAAATATTAATTGAATTGTTTTAAATCATTTAAACCATGATTCGACAAAGTTGCACGTGCTAGCCGTGGTAGCAACAATGTGTCAAAATTTTCTCTACCTGGCAAATGGATGCCAGGCAAATATAATTTTTTTTGCCAGCGGAGTTGCACTTTTTACTGGGAAATTGCAATTCAGCAACGATGAATACGAATTCCGAATGGAAGTCAAAAATGGCGCCCAAATGAAATTTTAAAGGTAGCCCAAGTTAAGATCTTCATATTGTTTCCCTTATTCAGCCGGGGCTCAATAAAGGTTTCCGTTGATTAATATTCTGTCCAACCAAGATAAGTAGTAAATTCCACCAAAACCGTAAATGGCACCCAAATGAAAACCTAGATGGCGCTCAATGAAAATCTCGACCGGAAATCTTAAATTTCGCCTGGCTGAATAGAAAGTGCAGATGGATCATTTCTGTCGTTAGAAAATTATTTATTGAGTTGCAATGAATAGGAATATCCAATAAAACATATTTGGCCCGTTTCCATAAGAAATCTTCAATTCAGCAGGGACTGTTTGAGGTTCCCGTTGGCAAATCTTTTTTTAGCCAAGATAAAAAGGAGAAAACGTGTAAAATTAAAGATGGCGCCCAAATGAAATTGTAAATAGCACCAAAATTTAGATATTTGAGGGAAATATTTCATTCTACCAAGATGCATGGGAGATGGCGCCCAAATGATAATCCAAAAAAACGAAATTTTTAAATCAGTCATGACTATAGTCTATAGTCTATAATTGTCTATTCTGCCAAAGTTGCATGAGAATATTTATTAAAATCGTTAATGGCGCCGAAATTACTTCCAAAATGGCACCCAAATAAAGATTTCCATAAGTCATCTTCAATTCAGCCGTGGCTAAAAAGAGGTTGGTCGGGATGAATAGAAATATCTATTAAAATTGTAAATGGCGGCCAAATGAAATCCCAAATGGCGATGAAGATCTCCATAGAGTATCAGCTAAGGCTGAAGACAAATAGGAAAATCCATAATAATCGTAAGTGGCGCCCAAATGAAGATCTTCACAGGAAATCTTCAAAATCAGCCAGCGCTTATCGAGGCTTCAATTAGGAAATATTCTTTTAACCAAGTTGAACAGGAATATCTGTTAAAATCGTAAATGGCGCCCAAATGAAGAATTTCGAAGGAAATCTTTACTTCAGCCCGGCTGATATTCAGCCAAGATTATAAAAATATCTCTTGAAATCCCAAATGGCGATGAAGATCTCCATAGGATATCAGCTAAGCCTGAATAAAGGTTGCCGTTAAGAAATCTATTCAGCCAAGACAAATATGAAAATCTATAAAAATAGTAAATGGCGCCCAAATGAAGACCTCCAAATTAAATTTTTAAATCAGTCAGGGCTGATCGAGGTTCCCATTAGGAAATTTTCTTAACCAAGGCAAACAGGACTATCTATTAAAATCGTAAATGGCGAAAACTTTACTTCAGACCGATGAATAGAGGTTGCTGTTAGAAAATCTGATATTCAGCCAAGATTATAAAAATATTTCTTTAAATCGTAAATGGCGCACAAATGAAATATCAAATTGCGATAGAGATCTCCATAGGGTATCAGCTAATGCTGAATAGAGTTTTCCGTAAAGATATCTATTCAGCCAATAAAAATAGGAAAATCCATTAATACCGTAAATGGCGCCCAAATAAAGACCTCTAACGGAAATTTTTAACAGCCAGGACTGATCGACGATTTCATTAGGAAATATTCTTTGAACCAAGACGAACAGGAATATCTGTTAGAATCGTAAATGGCACCCAAATAAAGAATTTCGAAGGAAATCTTTACTTCAGCCCGGCTGCTGTTAGAAAATCTGATATCCAGCCAAAATTACAAAAAATTACCCAAATTATATCCCAAATGACGATGACGATCTCCATAGGGTATCAGCTATGGCTGTCAAGACAACTAAGAAAATCCATAAAAAATAGTAAATGGGGCCCAAATAAAGACCTCCAAAAAAAAAAACATTAAATCAGTCAGGGCTGATCGAGGTTTCCAATAGGAAATGGCGCCCAAACGGCGATAAAAATCTTCAAGGGATTGCCGTCCAGACAAATAGGAAAATCCATAAAAATCGTAAATGGCGTCCAAATGCGGATCTCCACAGCGAATCATCAATTCATCAGGGGCTGAATAGAGGTTGTCGTTAGATAATCTGATATTCAACCAAGTTATATTGCAATATCTATTAAAATCGAAAATGGCGCCCAAATGAAATCCTAAGGGTTGCACAAATGAAAATTTCCACAAGAAATCTTCAATTCATCAGTGGCGGAGCAGGCGCCCAAATAAGAATTCCGTAAGAAACCTTTACTTCAGGCCGCTGAATAGAGGTTACTGTTAGAAAATCTGATATTCAGTCAAGATTACAAAAACATATCTTGAAATCGTAAATGGCACTCAAATGGCGATTAAAATCTCCAAAGGATATCAGCTGAGGCTAAATAGAGATTTTCGTCCAGGCAAATAGGAAAATCCATAAAAATCGTAAATGGCGCTCAAATGTAGATCTCCACACAGATCTCTGATATTCAGCCAAGAAACATAGGAATATCTATTAAAATCGAAAATGGCGCCCAAAAATGAAGATCTCAGTAGGAAATATTCAATTCTTCCGAGGTTGAATTGAGGTTTCTTTTGGGACTTCTTTTAGTCAGCCAAGCTGAATAGCAAGTTTTAATGTTTCATTTAGGCGCCATCAGTAGATCCCCCATTCATCTTTGCTGAATAAAAGTTTTCATAGAATATCTTCATTTGGTTTTCATTTGGGCGCCATTTTTAGTTTTTCTATAGAAATCATTATTTATTTTTGCTGAATAAGTGTTTTCCTAGCAAATCTCCTATTAAGTTCGGATTTTCTATAGGTTTCTTTGGAAAATGTTCTATTTTAGTGCAGCAGAATAGAGGTTTCCGTTAGGAAATTTTCATTTGGATACTTTGTAGCAATTAATTTAGCCGCCACTGACATTTTTTAATAGTAACTCCAACTCGTCTTTGCTGAAATGAAGTTTCTACCGTATTTCGTAAAACCATAACCGAGGAAAACTTCGGGGTGAATAAATGTTTTCCTAGGAAATCTAATATTCAGTCCGACTTTTCCATAGATTTCCTTTGGGAAATCTTCTATTCAGTCCGACGGAAAACAGGTTTCCGTTGAGAAATCTTCAATTGGTTGCCTTATTTTATTGCATTTGGTCGTCACTGACATTTTTCAATAGTTACCTCAACTCATCTTTGCTGAAATGAAATTTTCATTTCGTATTTCGAAAAACCACCCAAATGAAGATCTCCATTGGAAATTCAGAACTGAATAAATGTTTTGCTAGGGAATATCGCAGAAAAATGGTTTCCGTTGGAAATTTTTTTATTTGGGTGCCTTATAGCATTGCATTTGGGCGCCACATACGTTTTTCAATAGAAACTCCAACTCGTCTCTGCTGAAATGTAATCTTGATTTCGTATTTCGAAAAACCACCCAAATGAAGATCTCCATAGGAACTTCGGGGCTAAATAAATGTTTTGCTAGGGAATATCGTACTCAGTCCGACTTTCTTTTCCGCCCGGCAGAATAGAGGTTTCCGTTGGAAATTTTGCATTTGGATGGCTTGTAGTATTCAATTTGGGCGCCACCAAAATTTTTCATTAGAAACTTCAACTCGTCTCTGCTGAAATTAAATCTTCATTTCGTATTTCAAAAAAACCATCCAAATGAAGATCTCCATAGAAAATTCCGGGCTGAATAAATGTTTTCCTAGGGAATATCGCAGAAAAATTGTTTCCGTTGGAAAATCTTCATTTGGGTGCCTTATAGTATTGCATTTGGGCGCCACAGACATTTTCAATAGTAACTTCAACTCATCTTAACTAAAATGAAGTTTCCAATAGAAATCTTCATTTCGTAAAACCATTACCTAAATGGCACCCAAAGGAAGATCTCCATTAATATTCGGGGCTGAATCATTTTTTCCTCCTCTTCATTTCGTATTTCGCAAAACCATAACCTAGGTTATGGCACACAAAGAAAGATTTCATGGTTGAATGAGTGTTTTCCCAGAAAATCTCCGACTTTTCCACAGATTTCTTCCTTGGAAATCTTCTATTCAGTCCAACAGCCGGTGTTTTCCGTTGGGAAATATCCATTTGGTAACTTTAACTCATGTTGGCTGTATAGAATTTTCCTATGGAAATCTTGGTTCGCGATTTCATTTGGGCGCCATTTATCTTTTTCCATAGAAAATCCTAGTCATCTTTGGTGAATATAAGTTTCCACAGAAAATATTGAGATCGGCAGCGACTAAATCATTGTTTTCCTGGGAAAACTTCTTATAAGTCCTGCCAAATTCCGTTGGGAATCCTTCTAGTCCTCCTAGAGTTGGGATTCCTTTAGAAAATCTTCAATTCATAACCGATAATTGGATTTCCAGTTCTTGCAATTAGCCAGGCCGAATTAAAATTTTTTTTCCAAATCTCCACAACACCGTCGGCTTACTTTGTCCTTATTTAGGGATATATTTTCTTAAATCTCCGAATAATTTATTCTCCATTTAAACTCACTTATAATTGTTATTTGTTTATTCCAAACTCTGAAAATAATTTATTTATTTTTTATTTTATTCCTCTCAACTCTCCCGATCTAGAGTCCTTGCGCTCGTTATTAGTTTTTTATCCTTTTTTAATTTTTCCCGATTTTCTTTTTTCTTTTTTTTATTTTTGACCAACCGTTACCGTTTAAAGTTATGCAGCAACTAATCAAATGTTGATTTAACTGCCAACAGCAAAAGTCACCAGCCCGAGAGGCAATCCAAATGTTACCCAGGGGTATTTGTCGATTATTATTACCCCGTATTGTCGACTGACTTCTGTTGACCTGGAGGTGGAGGAGTTGGCTACACGACATAGACATGTCAACAAACAATGACAGAATAGACTACATGTGTTTTCTGTGCACAAGGACCATACAACTTGTCCAAGTTGACAGAAGTTATTAAAGTTGTGCTCGAGATAATAGCTGATCCCAAGTTGACCGGGTGAGAGAGAGAGTAAAGATTTTTAGGAAATGAAAAATTGAAGTTTTAGAAGCGGGAATCCCTGGAGAAAAGTGAAGTGGTTTTTAATAAATCAAAGCCTATTACGGATTTGAAGGATATATAGATCCCCTAAACATGATTCATAGACAGGAGTGATGGAGATTTCTAGGGTTAAGGCCCACAATGCTGCCTCCAATTATAGATAACAAAAAATTTTCTGTGCACAATAACTATACAATTTGTATAAGGAGAGGGGCAGAATTTATTAATGTTGTGCTCGGGGTAATAGCTGATCCCCAGGGGGCCGGAAAAAAGAGAGAGTAAAGATTTTTAGGAAATGAAAAAGGGAGTTTTAGAAATTTTAAAAGAGAGAATCCCTGGAGGGATCTTGAAGTGGTTTTTAATAAATCAAAGGCTATAACGATTTTGAAGGATATACAGATCCCCTAAACAGGACTACTAAGTTTCATAGTTAGGAGTGATAGAGATTTCTGGGGTTAAGGTTCACAATTCTGGCTCAAACTTTAGATAACCTTCGTGTCTGGTGAAAACATTTTTGTTTCGGAAGCCAAAATATTTCCAACTTTTCTCCTGGCACTGCTCTTTTCTCGCCCACACCTGTCCATTGCGGAAAATGATAAATGTAAATAAAGTTAATAAATGCATAAAACTCGTTCTAATAATCACGTTAATAACGGTCAACCCATACAATGGAAATTGAGTTGTACAAGACATGCACCCATACAGGGACAGAGAGTCATGTAAAAGAAGAACACACACACACGTGGCTGTGTGTTAGTGCTTTCAACGTAATATGATTGCCTCAATACCAGAGCAGATTATTTGTTTTATAAGCAGTTAACATTTATTATAAAACTAAATACATTTCACAACATTATTAATTAACGACAACAACAAAAACTTTGTCTAATACAGCCATCAGAGCTGTATTACAGTTTTCAACCAGGACTATATTAAACCTTTCCTAATAAAAACACATAGTCACATTCAGCAGAATTTCTAATAAATAGCTAATTTCCAATAGAAATCCATATTCAGCAGGGCTGAATAGTAAATTGCCTATGCAGACCCCCATTCAGAAGGGACTGAATAGAAGCTCTCCTATGGAATATCTTTTATTCTTCCATGGAAAATCGAAAATGGTACCCAAATGAAGATCTCCAAAGGAAATCATCAAAACAGCGGGAAGCGAAAAAAATGTTGCCGTCAGGAAATCTTCTCTATCCTAGGAAAACTGCCATTCAGCCCGGCTTGATAGGGGCTTACCTATAAATGCTGCAGCCCCGGCTGAACAGGAGTTCCCGTAGGAAAGCCGGGACAGAATAGCAGCTCTCCTAGGGAAAAGAAGATTTCCCGACGGCAACGTTTTTTCAGCCACCGCTGTTTTCATGCTTTCCTTTGGAGATTTTCATTTGGGCGCCATTTTAGAATTTAATGGATATTTTTTTACAGTGGCTGAAGAGAAGATTTCTTAACGGCAACCTCTATTCAGGCGGTTTGAATAGAAAGTTTTCTATGAAAATTTTTGTTTGGGCGCCAGTTTGGATTTCATTTGGACGCCATTTGTGATTTAAATAGAATCTTTGGTTGAATAGACAATTTCCCAAATTTCCTTAAATCAGCCCCGGCTAATTTAAAGATTTCCTTTGGAGATTTTCATTCGGGCGCCATTTTCAATTTTGAAAGCCATTCCAATACATCTTATCTAAGTAGAATATTTCCCATGGGAAACCCCTTTCGGGATGAATAGAAGATTTTCTTTGAAAATCTAAATTCTCTAAGGGAAACCTCATTCAGCCGGGTTAAATAGAAGATTTCTTATAAAAAATTGTGTTTGGGCACCAGTTTGGATTTTCTTTGGGCGTTATTTGCGACAATTTCTCTAACGGCAACCTTTACTTAGCCAAGGCTGATTTAAACATTTCTTTGAGAGACCTTCATTTGGGCGCCGTTTCTATTTTGATAGATTTTCCTATTAAGATCTTAATTCGGGCGTCATTGAAAATTTTAACATTTTTATTCTTCTTAGCTAAGTAGAATATTCCCTTCGGAATCTTCATACAGCCAAGATAAATAGAAGATTTTCTTTGGAGATTTCGTTCGGAGAACTTAATTTTTGCGCCATTTACGATTTTATTTGGGCGTCATTTACCATTTCCAAGAAGAATATTCCCTATCGGAATCCCCATTCCGTCGGGATGAATAGAATTTTTTCTTTGAAAAACTTTATTTTGGGCGACAGTTAGGCTTTCCTTTGTCATTTACGATTTTAATAGATATTCCCATGATTCTTTGGCTGAATAGACAATTTTTCTAGCGGCAACCCCTACTTAGCCAAGGCTGATTTAAAGATTTCGTTGGGAGATCTCCATTTGGGCGCCATTTACGGTTTAATTTGGGCGCCTATAACTGTTTTTATAGATTTTCCGATTGAGATCTGAATTCGGGCGTCATTGAAAATTTTAACATTTTTATTCTTCTTAACTAAGTAGAATATTCCCTATTGGAAACCTCATTCAGCTGGGATGAATAGGAGATTTTCTTTGAAAATCTTTATTTGGGCGCCAGTTTGGATTTCATTTGGGCGCCATTTGCGATTTTAATAGATATTCCCATGATTCTTTGGCTGAATAGACAATTTTTCTAGCGGCAACCCCTATTTAGCCAAGACTGATTTAAAGATTTCGTTGGGAGATCTCCATTTGGGCGCCATTTACGGTTTAATTTGGGCGCCTATAACTGTTTTTATAGATTTTCCGATTGAGATCTGAATTCGGGCGTCATTGAAAATTTTAACATTTTTATTCTTCTTAGCTAAGTAGAATATTCCCTATTGGAAACCTCATTCAGCTGGGATGAATAGGAGATTTTCTTTGAAAATCTTTATTTGGGCGCCAGTTTGGATTTCATTTGGGCGCCATTTGCGATTTTAATAGATATTCCCATGATTCTTTGGCTGAATAGACAATTTTTCTAGCGGCAACCCCTATTTAGCCAAGACTGATTTAAAGATTTCGTTGGGATATTTTCATTTGGGCGCCATTTATAATTTTTATAGATTTTCGTATCGAGATCCAAATTGGGGCGAAATTTACGATTTCATTTGGGCGCCATTTGCAATTTTAGCAGACATTCCTATACATCTCCATTTAAATTGGGAATTCCCTAAAGGAAACCTCATTCAGCCGGGATGAGATTTTCGTTGAAAATCTTTATTTGGGCGCCAGTTTGGATTCCATTTAGGCGCCATTTACAATTTTAATAGATATTCCCATGCATCTTTAGCTGAATACACAATTTCGCAACGCAACTAAATAGAGTAGTCCAGGTTGACTCAAAGATTTAGTTTGAAGATTTTCATTTGGGCGCCATTTATGATTTCTATAGATTTTCATATTGAGATCTGAATTTAGGCGAAATTTACGATTTCATTTGGGTGCCATTTGTAATTTTAGCAAACATTCTTATACATTTTAGCTAAATAGAATATACCTTACCGGAAACCTCATTCATCCCTGACTAAATTGAAGATTTTCAATAGAAACCATTTAGGAATTCATTTGGGCGCCATTTACGATTTCAGCAAATATTCCTATTCTTTCAAGATATTCATTATTCGATTTTCAGCTTTTAAAATTGCAAGTTCCATTCTCCCCCGTCAGAATTAAAAATTTTCTATGGAGACCTGCATTTGAGCGCCATTTAGGTTTGAATTTAGTCGCCACTCAGGATTTCATTTGGGCGCCATTTACAATTATAACAGACATACCCACACCGCTTAGCTAAATAGAAGATTCCCTAACGGAAACCTCATTCAGCCCTGGCTGAAATGAAGATTTTCTATGGACATTTTCATTCCAACGACATTTAGGATTTCATTTGGGCGCCATTTACGATTTCAACAAATATTCCTATTCTTTCAAGACATTCGTATTCATTTTAGTTGAGCAAAAGCTTTCAGTTTGGCAACCTCTATTCTGTCCCGTCATAATTCAAAAATTTCCTATAAAGATCTTCATTTGGGTTCCATTTAGGATTTAATTTAGGTGCCACTCAGGATTTCATTTTGGCGCCATTTACAATTTTAGCAGACATACCCATACAGTTTAGTTAATAAAAAATTCCCCTACGGATAACCTCTTTCAGCCCTGACTGAATTGAAGATTTCTATAGAATTTTTTATTCGGGGCCAATTTAGGATTTCATTTGGGCGCCATTTACAATATTAGCAGACATTCTTACAACTTTAAACCAAAGAGAGGATTTCCTTAGGAAAACCTCATTCAGCCCTGGCTAAATTAACGATTTCCTATAAATATTTTCTTTCGGGCGCCATTTATGATTTCATTTCGGCGCCATTTACATCTTAGCTAAACAAAAGATTTTCTTGCGAAAACCTCATTCAGACCTGGCTGAATTTAAAATTTTCAATCGAATTTTTCATTCGGGCGCCATTTACAATTTCAACAAATATTTCTATTATTTTTTTATATTTTTTAAATTCTTTTATATGTTTTTCGTATTAATCTCAGTTGAATAAACACTTTCATAATGTCAACCTCTATTCTATCCCGGCAGAATTAAAAATGTCCTATGGAGATCTCCATTTGGGCGCCATTTACGATTTTAACACAGCTCTGGCCGAATTGAAAATGGAAATTCCATTTTAGAATTCCAATAAAAGCTTTCATAATGGCAGCCACTATTCCGACCCCTCAGAATTCAAAAATTTCCTATAAAAATCTTCGTTTGGGCGCCATCTAGGGCTTATTTTGGGCGCCACTTATAATTTCATTTGGTCACCATTTACAATTTTGGCACACATCCCGATACATGAGAGCTAAATAAAAATTCCCTAATGGAAAGCTTATGAAAATATTCATTCGGGCGCCCTTTAGGATTTCAAAATAATAATAGCTGACATAATGGTAGAATTCAAGAATTTCCTATGAAGATCTTCATTCGGGCGCCATTTAGGACTTAATTTGGGCACCACTTAGAATTCCATTTGGGCGCCATTTGCAATTTTAGCACACATTCCGATACATAAAGAGGTAAATAAAAGATTCCATAACGGAAACCATATTCAGCCCTGGCCGAATTGAAAATTTTCTATGGAAATATTCATTTGGGCGCCATTCAGGATTTCATTTAAATAAAAGATTCCCTAAAGGTAACCTTATTCAGCCCTGTCCGTATAGAAAATTTTCTATGGAAATATTCATTTGGGCGCCATTTAGAATTTCATTTGGGCAAATATTCAACATATATTTCCATTCATCTTCAGTCGGTGCAGAATAGCAAATTTCCTAATAGAAACCCCCCACGAAGTCAAAGCTATTTTTCCTCATTTTTAATTTTTTTTTTTCATTTATGTCTTTTTCCCACTTTTCCCTTTTTCCTTTGTCCAAAACTTTTGTGACCCTGAACTTATTTCTTTATCAAAACATCTTCTACTGGTTTGCTATGCAACCGCCATACATTTGTTTCCCTTAAAGAAAAACACCTGTATTTTGTTGTTGTTAGCCTTTTGTTGTTCCATGTATTTTCGGTTATTACTTTTGTTTATCTAACCCACATTACTTGGCTATATTCGGCTCATTTGTTGTTAACATAAGACAAGAATGTCATGTAATTAGGATAATTGTTGAATTGTGTGTGTAACACCACACACAAACACATGCAAAAACCCATATGGAAATTCATATTTTGAAAGGTAGAAGTTTGGTTCCACCCTCAATGTTGCCAATGTTTTTCAAAGTCATACCTTTGCATAGATGGATTTCCAAAAGAGCCTAGAATTAACAAATGAACATTAATCAATCTCTGAAATATTGAAAATAACTGCAATTCACTGTGATTTCGTATTGAAAATCTGGGATTTAGGGAGTTACACATATATTTCCTATGGGTGTAGCAGATAATAAATAGAGCTTTGTAATTTGTGGTTACAGGAATGTTGGGGGAAGAGGTATGAAATCCAAATTTAATTAATTGAAATCCTTAGCAAACTTTGGGCCTGAATGAAGTTTTACAGTGGGAATGGATACTGATTATAGGGTTATACAATCTAAGGACACAGTGGCCAATAATTTTGACACATAATTCAGAGTGGCTTTCGACAGTATTTTTTTAATAAAAAAAAGTAAAAAAGTATCAGTAGGTTTTGCCGACAGATTTATACCCTATGCCTTGAGTTATGATTATTTAAGCTGTTGACCCTTTATGGGGGAGGTTCCGAAGCAATTCGCCAATATTGACCAATTCGTATCTGATCTAAGACTAATAAAAATATTACAACGTGCCAGATTAGGACAAACTCTATTCTGTTCAAAAATTTCCTCTAAAGATCTTCATTTGGGCGTCATTTACGATTTCAGCAAATATTCCTATTTTTTAATATATTGGAAATTGTGACCCTTTATGTGGGAGGTACACGAAGGAGTGGACCTATATATCCCAATTTCACACCAGACCTTGGGTAATTGCAATGTCTGTAAATTGAAGAGAACGGGATGCTTTTTTCGGATTTTATGATCAATTTGGCTATTCAAAATTGTGACCCTTTGTGCGGGGGAAGTACCAGAAACAATGGTCCGATCTCTACCATTTTTATAACAGATCTTGTGTTTATGAAAATATTAAGATGTGCCAAATCTGAATGGAATCGAATGTTAACTTCGTGAATATTCAAAATTTTGACCCTTTGTGGGGGAGGTAACTGAAGGAGTGGACCGATATATCCCATTTTCGCACCAGACCTTGGGGGTAATAAAAATATTGTGATGTGTGCAATTTGAAGACAATCGGACACATACAGGGTGAGAATAAAAAATGCCGAATATTTTCTCGAAAATATTCTGGAGGGTGTATTAAAGCCATTAAACCATTGGACATTCCAATAGCACTCAGCACGCGCCGCCACCCAAGAATTGTTAAAAAATCAGGTTCCTCGCTTCATTTCCAGAGCACAATGGCCACCAAAATCTTCGGATACCAATTCGTTGGACTATTGTGCCTGTAGTATTTTGGAAAGACAGGGTTGACACTAAAAAATGCCAAAGTGTCGATCACCACCTCAAGCAAGCGCTTCGTCGGGAATGGGTCAAAATACGGCAGAACAACATTCGGACAGCGTGTGTGGTTTTCATTGGCCGTTTAAAGGCCACAATTCGTGCCCAAGGTGACAAATTCGAACAAATCTAAACTTATTCTAAAATTTTGATGCTATTTCCTACATTTTTATAACCTCCACCATGGTATGGAGGGTATATAAAGTTTGTCATTCCGTTTGTAACACCTCAAAATACACATTTTAGACCCAAAAATTCTTGATCACCATAAAATTCTATGTCGATTTAGCGATGGCCGTCCGTCTGTCCGTCTGTGGAAATCAATCTAGCTTACGAACGAATTGAAGTGGATTGATAAAATTTTACTCAAATGTATGTTGTGTCTGCAGGACTTTTGGTATTGAAAATGAACCATGTAGGACCACGTTTTGGTATATCCCCCATATAACGATACCTCCCGATATTCGGTATTTTGGTAAATTTAGCGACATTATTCACCGAAAATGTTTCAAATTTGGTATTTGAAATTCGTAATGAATACTACAGCGTAAGACAGAAAATTTTCTGTGCAGGTCCAAGTCCTCTTATAGCCCCCATATAACGGTACCTCCCGATATTCGGTATTTTAATGATTTAAGCGATATTGTTCGCCGATTTTTTTAAGTTTCGCATTTGAATATTGTTATGGCTTATGACAAATGTTACCTATGCAGGTCCATGTAGTCGTATAGACCCTAATATAATAGCTGCATTCGGTATTTTAAAGATTTTAACAGCATTTTTAACGGATTTTTATTGTTTTTGAGAATTGCCAAATTCGTTCCAAATGGTGGAGGGTATTCAAAGTTCGTCCCGGCCGAATTTACAACCTTTTTTACTTGTTTGCTTTCATTCAATAAAAATTAAAAAAAATAAAAAATTAAAATTATCCCATTTGACTTGTTGTAGTTTTTTTATATCTCACCCGGTATACCCTCTCTAGCCATATTGCTGAGGGTATAAAAATTCAATAAATTTGGAGGCTTCAAATCTCTTCCCTCTACCATTAGCGTAAATTGAAATGAGGTTAATTTGAAAGGACTATTTGTAGATTGGGCCTTCAAAATTATTCGAAAAATATTCTTTTAAAAATCCAAGTTTAAAGAAAATATTCTTTAAACTTCTTTCAAAATCCACGTTTATTTAGCTGTGGGTGCTTGAGAAATATTCTTTCAAAAATCCAAATTTAAAGAGTTGTGGGTGCTCGAAACATATGCTTGAAAAATATTCTTTTAAAAATCCACGTTTTGTTAGCTGTGGGTGCTTGAAAAATATTCTTTTAAAAATCCACGTTTTGTTAGCTGTGGGTGCTTGAAAAATATTCTTTTAAAAATCCACGTTTAAAGAGCTGTGGGTGCTTGAAAAATATTCTTTTAAAAATCCACGTTTTGTTAGCTGTGGGTGCTTGAAAAATATTGTTTTAAAAATCCACGTTTTATTAGCTGTGGGTGCTTAAAAAATATTGTTTTAAAAATCCACGTTTTATTAGCTGTGGATGCTTGAAAAATATTTTTTTAAAAAATCCACGTTTTATTAGCTGTGGGTGCTTTAAAAATATTCTTTTAAAATCCACGTTTAAAGATATATGGGTGTTCGAAAAATTTTCTTTTAAAAATCCACGTTTAAAGAGCCGTGGGTGTTCGAAAAATATTCTTTTAAAAATCCACGTTTAAAGAGCTGTGGGTGTTCGAAAAATATTCTTTTAAAAATCCACGTTTTATTAGCTACGGGTTCTTGAAAAATATTCTTTTAAAAATCCTCGTTTTATTAGCTGTGGATGCTTGAAGCATATTCTTTTAAAAATCCACGTTTTATTAGCTGTGGGTGCTCGAAAAATATTCTTTCAAAATCCACGTTTTATTAGCTGTGGGTGCTTGAAAAATATTCTTTTAAAAATCCACGTTTTATTAGCTGTGGGTGCTTGGAGCATATTCTTTTAAAAATCCACGTTTTATTAGCTGTGGATGCTTGAAAAATATTCTTTAAAAAATCTTAGTTTTTTTAGCTGTGGATGCTTGAATAAATATTCTTTTAAAAATCCACGTTTTATTGGCTGTGGATGCTTGAAAAATATTCTTTTAAAAATCCACATTTAAAGAGCTATGGATGCTTTAAAACATATTATTTTAAAAATCCAAGTTTAAAGAGCTGTAGGTGCTTGAGAAATATTATTTTAAAAATTTACGTTTTATTAGCTGTGGATGCTTGAATAAATATTCTTTAAAAAATCCACGTTTTATTAGCTGTGGATACTTGAAGAATATTCTTTTAAAAATCCACGTTTTATTAGCTACGGGTTCTTGAAAAATATTCTTTTAAAAATCCACGTTTTATTAGCTGTGGATGCTTGAAAAATATTCTTTTAAAAAATCCACGTTTAAAGAGGTATTGGTGCTTGAAAAATATTCTTTTAAAAATGTTCGTTTTATTAGCTGTGGGTGCTTGAGAAATATTCTTTTAAAAAAAATATAAATAATACACTATGTCGAATTTACAAGGATTTTAATACACAATTTTTGAAATCTAAGGGATTTTTTAACAGGTCGGCTCCTCATCCTTTTCCATCCTTTAATAAAAGTTTATCATCCAATGAATCCGAATCATTCTTCTTTTTCTGTTAAATTTAATTCCACCATCAAAAATCTTCAATTTACAATCTTCCTTGAAATGTAAAAGGCCTCGTTCCTTGCCTCCTTGTTTTTCTCCAAATAAAGCCATCCTTTTTCGAAATTTACAATATTCATTCGAATTGCCGTTTTATTTTTTTATATATTTATATTGCATAAATTTCATACAATTTCATTTGATTGTTTCACATACATAGAAGTGTGTGTGTGATGAATATTTTTTTTCAATACGTTGTTTGGTTTTTCGCCTTTTTTTCCAGCTACAATATTTTTTTTTTTCGAATAGTTTTTTTGTTTTTTTTTTTTTTTGTAATATTATTAAGAAAATAAGTAAGTCAAAAAGGACACATATTATAGTACGTTGTAGTTTTTTTATGTTTTCTCTTGGGGAACTAAAGCTAATCAGTGCTTTGTGCATACAAAATAAAAAATAATACAAATTGTTTTAACAAATTTTGGAATGGAAACAAATAAATATACACAGAGAGGGGGAATGAGAGGGCATGATATTCTTGTTATCAGATTTTTTAAAGGGAATTTTTTTTTAAGCCTTACAAATCTTGTTTTTTTTTTCAATAATTTATAGAAATATATTTAAAAGCTAATTATAAATTATAATCCAGAGGCATTTAATATCATCATCATTTTGGGGAACCTATTTTTTCTTTGCTTCTAAAAAAACTTAATGTATTTCGTTGGCTGCCGCTGCTGCTGACCCCGTGGCCATGGCTGATGGCCCAATTTTATCCAGTTTTAAAATCAATGCCGTAATAACACATGCCCCTGCCTCTTTGGTAAACCAGGTTTGATCTTTGATAACCGGCGCCGAAGACAACGATGTTGAGGGACCGGCATACAACTCATGATTTGCATGACCACCCCCAGCAGCCGAGCCACCTCCACTTGCCGCCGCATTGCCCGAAGAACAGCCAGCTAAATCCACATCCGATGTAGATGATCTACGCTCCTCATGGAATTTACTCGTCTCGTGCATCGATGATTTCGAAGAGGCACAAAGACTCTGCCTTCGAACATAGACCTCAAAAGCCGTATTAATTTGATATATCTGGCCATAAAAATGATATTTATATTGCTGATTAATCGGAATAATTGCCGTGGAGTTTGGGGTGAAATGCAACTCCAACCTCGTGCCAGGTTCATCTTTTTGATTACCACCACTACCATGCGAATGCATTTCACCATTTGTATCAATGGGCAGCGGCTGGCCATGATCGAGTATTGCCCGAATTTTATCCACCCGGGTCATATAGAACAACGGCAACCAATCGCCATTCATGTCTGTGGTATCCAATGCATGTTGGGTGGCGGAATTTGAATTGACCGTCTGCTGATTCAATTTGAAATAGACCCAACCATGTAACTTCTCCGATGCCTGGGCATTACAGTGGCTGCAAAAACATATGGGCTCTACCGTGGTCTGAAAGAAACTCTCTGGCAAAACCAGAGAGTTGCGAAACTCCTGTACCAATTTCAAATATTCACAATCTTTGCGTTCAATTGAAGCAATCGATTGCATGCTATCGAATTGATTTGAGGTGGCCGCGGAGGAGGAGGAGGAATTTTCCAAATTCAATTGCTGCTGCAGGCGCTGCTGTTCCTGACGTCGTTGCAAATGTAATTGACGCAATAGCAATAGGCGATCATTGAACACATCCACCAAACATTCCTCCTCAACCTCAGCCGAGGGACTATCGCTGACTGTGGTGATTTCAATGGCCAAATTATTGGCCACAGCCTCCGAACCTGCCGCATTGCTATTATCGGCAATAATATTATTATCCTGGCTCTCATTTTCTTGCCGCTGTTGCTGCTGCAAAGCCAAATTGGCTTCTTCGTTGAGTTCATGTAAATTATCTTTGGAAGCACAGCGTACATTGTTGGCCCCCGTTTCGGAGGTGTCTCGTGGCGAGAAACCTCCCACGGCTCCCGTGACTTCTTCGGCTTGTTCCACCTCCTTGTTGGTGTCTATGTTTTGATTACTATTTGCAGAGGGAATGCTGGCATTGTTTGTAATTGCTGTTGCAGAAGCCGTTGACGACACCGCCGCCGCCACCGCTGCTGCAGCTGCTGCCGCTGAGGATGTGGAGGGACCTCCTGAGCTTGAGTTATTATCAAATCCAATTAAAGCATTATAAAATCGCTGGGTACTCTGGCTTAATTGTATATGCAAATTTGTGTTATGCTGTAGTAATAGAGACTCTTGAAGGCAGCTGTAAGGGGGGAAAAGGAGGGAGAGAATTCATTTGGAATTAGAATTTTTTTTATTAGATTTCTATTTTTTTCTCACCATGATGAGCTGGAACTGCTGGGATCAGCACGATTCTGTTCTAATGTACGATTCTTAATGGACATGTTGAGTAAAAGGTTTTCCGAAACACTTTCCATGACGGAACGGTTCCTGCAATAAAATGTAAGAACAAATGAAAACCAGTAAAGAAAGTCTTAAAGTCGGGCGAGGCCGACTTTATGATATCCTACACCCCATTGTATATTTAGTAGAGCTTCAAATAACAAAAAATATTCTTTTAAGAATCCACGTTTTATTAGCTGTGGGTGCTTGAAAAATATTCTTTTCAAAATCCACATTTTATTAGCTGTGGGTGCTTGAAAAATATTCTTTTAAAAATCCACGTTTTTTTTTGCTGTGGGTTCTTGAAAAATATTCTTTTAAAAATCCACGTTTTATTAGCTGTGGGTGCTTGAAAAATATTCCTTTAAAAATCCACGTTTTATTAGCTGTGGGTGCTTGAAAAATATTATTTTAAGAATCCACTTTTTATTAGCTGTGGGTGCTTGAAAAATATTCTTTTAAAAATCCACAATTTATTAGCTGTGGGTGCTTGAAAAATATTCTTTTAAAAATCCACGTTTTATTAGCTGTAAGTGCTTGAAAAATATTCGTTTAAAAATCCACGTTTTATTAGCTGTGGGTGCTTGAAAAATATTCTTTAAAAAATACACGTTTTATTAGCTGTGGGTGCTTGAAAAATATTCTTTTAAAAATCCACGTTTTATTGTCTGTGATTGCTTCAAAAATTTTCTTTTAAAAATCCACGTTTTATTAGCAGTGGGTGCTTGAAAAATAACCTTTTAAAAATCCACGTTTTATTAGCTGTGGGTGCTTGAAAAATATTCTTTTGAAATCCAAGTTTAAAAAGCTGTTGGTGCTTGAAAAATATTCTTTTGAAATCCAAGTTTAAAAAGCTGTTGGTGCTTGAAAAAATATTCTTTTAAAAATCCACTTTTTATTAGCTGTGGGTTCTTGAAAAATATTCTTTTAAAAATCCACGTTTTATTAGCTGTGGGTGCTTGAAAAATATTCTTTTAAAAATCCACTTTTTATTAGCTGTGGGTGCTTGAAAAATATTCTTTTAAAAATCCACGTTTCATTAGCTGTGGGTGCTTGAAAAATATTCTTTTAAAAATCCACGTTTTATTGGATGTGGGTGCTTGAAAAATATTATTTTAAAAATCCACGTTTAAAGAGCTGTGGGTGTTCGAAAAATATTATTTTAAAAATCCACGTTTAAAGAGCTGTCGGTGTTCCAAAAATATTCTTTTAAAAATCCACGTTTAGAGAGCTGTGGGTGTTCGAAAAATATTCTTTTAAGAACCCACGTTTACAGAGCTGATGGCCCTTGAAAAAATAATCGGAAAATCCACGTTTAAAGAGCTGATATCCCTCGACAAATATTCTTAAAATATACACGTTTCTTAGGCTGCTGGTCCTTGACAAAATATTCCTGAAAATCCAAGTTTTAAAGAGCTGATGGTTCTTGAGAAAATATTCTTAAAGAATCCACGTTAATTATCTATTTGTGCTTCAAAGGTTTTCTTAAAATCTCCACGTTTAGTGCTCCGCTTGTCCTACAAAAAAAATTATAAAAAAATCCACGCCTCATGCTCTATTTGTTCTTGAAAGTTTTTCTGAATTATAATTATTCCTGAAAACTCAATCGAGCTTTGAGTCCATTCAAAACTATTCTCATGGTAGAGTTTTAAATTCTATAAAATAGCAATTTCCTTCTTACATTGCCGCTGTGCTAGTGGGCTGTTGGGCATTCAAACTTATCGACTGCTCGGTTTCCTTCTCATGAACTTCCAAATCGGCTTTTTCACATTGTGGTATACTGGAGTCTTGATCTATGGAATCAATTTCCAAGGCTGTTGATTCCTCAACAATGGGTGTGCCATTACGGGCCGCATCGCTGCCAGTGATGATGGTTATACGCTCACATTTACCATATAAATCGAAAACCGGATAGACATGATTTGACAAACCCGAGGCTAAATCTTCCAGATTCACCGAACCCACCATAATGACTGGAATGAGAAGAAACATACAAAAATATACGGCAAGTTTATTGCAAAATTCCAGGTACTCACTTAACATGCCCGCATGTGTCAGGGTCATGGTGATGACAGTTCCCGGCTGTATGTGCTCCAGCGCTTCGCCATACTTGGAGGCAATCTTCTGGCCATTTATGTTAATATAGTCATGGGTGGCCACCCAACAAGGACGTTTACATTGTATAATGGACGGTGGTAAGGCGGCAGAGCCAGATGAGATTTGTGGACATTGACCGACCACACCTAGACCTATGGTACCCTTCCATTTGCTGTTAATGGAATCGATTTTAATCTGCAGGAGAAAATTTTTAGAAAATCGAGAAAAACGAGATATTTTGAGTTCCTTGACTTACACTTATGCTCTCCCCCTTGCACAGGGGTTTGGTAACAAACACCAAACCATTGTGGTAGGACTGATAACGCATGGCTGAACGATGTTCCTCCAGCAGACGTATATTTTTACCACAAATCTCTGAAAACTCATAGACTAGAGCCTCTGAATCAATGGATTCCAACATGGAATCTTGTTTGTTCAAGGGATCTACACCAAATTCCAAAGAATCCTGTAAACGTAAACTAAAAGGTCGTAGGGGTGAGGTGGGACCCTGGGATGAAATAACCTGAACAGCCATGGTGGAACCTTGTAACTCCACCACCACATAGACATCCTAGAAAAGGAGAAAATAAAATTAAAATCTATCTTCCTTATCCCTCTCAAAGGTCTCTCTACTCACATTCGGAACATTTTGAAATTGTATATTCATATCCTCGGAATTCAGTAATATTTTCAATGTTCTGGCCGGTGTCAATTCCAGAGCAATACGATCCCCCACCCTTAGCCATTCCAATGAGGTCATTGATCTTTGCAAAAGCGTTGAGTTGTAGCGCACCTCATTGCCCGAAGCATACCAGACATTGGCTGGTATGCGTTTAATACTCAGCGGTATGTTTTTGCGTACATTATCATCGGCCAGGTTAAGATCGGTAATGCCAATGCTGAGGCAACCTACAAATAAAGAAAACCTTTAAAAAATCCTTCCATTTAGAAAATACACCTCTTACTCACCCGCAAACAAGGGATTATGGGAGACCAATTTAATCTCAAACGGCGAACCCACACTGAGTGGATGCTCGGAAAACACCACACATCTTGACAGGGCTGCTGAGGCCCCGGTCAAACGCGATGCCACGGTCCAGTTTTGGGTCAATGTCACATTTCCCGAAATACATGTCCAACGATGTTTCGTCTCCAAGGTGGTAGGCTGAATTACCGATGTAGCCTGACAGCTTTGGGAATTCTCACTGGTGGCATAGGGCGCCCGCATATCTGCCGCCTGGGCCTGGGTCAACGAAACCTGGGCACACTGGCCATACAAATCAATTACGCCCCAGACATTGGGTGAACGACATTCACATGCTGGACCCTGATCAATGCCATCAATAAAGAAATGTATAAAGTCGCCATTGCGCATTACTCCCACCCTGGCCCCAGTGCCCAGGGTGTCCAAATCCACCAAAACATTGCTCCTCAACTTCTTGCGATTGTGGAAAATCATGGGACCACACAAAATTATGGTGTCGTTGGCATCCATTTCCGTGGCATTGGCAGCCAGTTGTATATCCTCAGGTCTCGAACCGGTCACACCGATTTCTATGTTACCCGACCAATGGCGCACCACCTCCTCCAGGCACACCTCAAACAATTCCCTTTGCCTCAACGGGCGATTGCTAAAGACAATTGCATCATTAAACTCTGCTAAAGAGTTGGGCCTGGAGGCAGTCAAACCACTATTTGAAATACTGGCATTTTTGCCATGAATGCTGTGGAATCTCAAGGGGGTTTCACTGTACAATGTGGTATTGGAAATAGTGGAATTTCCCGTGTCAGGACTATTGCATTCTGAGGTATCCACAATGGAGGCCTGGGCGGCTTGGCCATATAGATCAATAACACCATAGACCCGTTCGGGAACATTTGTGGCCGCCGGACCCTGATCCACGCCATTGACAAAGAAATGCAACGTGCCATCATCCTTGCGTACCACTCCCACACGATCGCCCACCTGTAGGCGATCCAAATTTTGGCCATACTGCTCGATGACAGTAATGCCATTGTGCATGACGCCATTGCCCGTCATCATCCAGGTGCCGGTTCTAAAAAGATATTTCAGATTCATAAATACATCCCCAAAAGCAATTCCGTTCCCCTTACTTACCGCACATTGGTCATGGTAAAGGGAAAGTCCAATTCCTCGGCACTGTGAGTGGTAACACCCATTTCCACTGAGCCCGCCCACTTGGTCACCACACGTTCCAAGCGCACTTGGAACAATTCATTGGGCCGCAGAGGACGTCTGGTCAAGACCACACCATTATTAAAGTCATCAGAGGCACTGCAATGAGAAAATAAATAAAAATATTTTTTAGAAGGACCTCCTAAGGCTAGAAATTCCCCTCCTACTTTGGTCTCAGTGCTGTCCTTCCCGAATGCGTCACCGTTGCATGGGAACCACACAAAGGATGAAATGTCAAACGATCATCATTCCTTGAGGGATTTGCCGTGCCAGCATGTCCCGAATCGGCCATGGCAGCCACTTCACTTTCCGGACTCAATAAACTCAATACCGGTGTGGGAGCTGCCGAATTGGCCAGGCCACTACCATTTGCCATGACATTCTGCAAACCACCCACAGATGCCCCCAAGGCATTGATGGTGGATATCATGTTATTTCTTCTTGTCACCAAATTCTGCTGTTCCCTTTCATCGCGATCAACAATGGTCACCTTGATGGTCATGCCATACAGATCGATGACACCCCACAGCGTTGAGGCCACTCTGGTGGCAGCCACCCCCTGATCTTGGCCATTAATATAATAATGTAAATTACCATTGGCCTTGCGCATCATGCCCACACGATCACCCTCTCTCAGCTCATCCAAATTAAATTCGCCATATTGCCGTCTGGTGCCCTTGCCATTGGTCAGTATGCCGCAACCGGACATCATAATCGTACCGGAACGCATATTTGTCATAGTGGCTGGAAAATGCAAGACCGTAGGATTGTGTGTGGTAACGCCCACCTCAATGGACCCGGACCACTTGTCAACCAATTTGTCAATGCGTATTTCGAACAACTCATTATCCTTCAACGGGCGATGGGTCATTACCACACCATTATTGAACTCATCCAATGGACGCCTTCTTTCAGCCGAACGACAATTGGGTGAAAGTTTAACCAAAGAACCACAACGTGTGTGAAATCTCAAGCGATCATTCATGTCGTAATAATCACCCGGTGAGGAGGAGCCAATTGTTGTTGAGGTGGCACCAAAATTGGCCAAATTCAAGATAGATGAATTGGCTAATGAGGGTGGGGCATCTGCAGATGTATGTTGGCCGCCGCCACCACTGGGACCACTGGGGGTGTATGAGCTGGTAACCGTGACATCCACGTCTATGTTCTGGACAATTTGCTGGGTATGTGAGGGTATCTCATCCGGCAATTCCTGGCGTAAACAAAACATAAGACTCCAAATAATTAAACACTACTCCAAAGCACTTCTTACTCCACAAACACCATTGCCATCGGTGGGGCAAATGGAAACCTGCACACATCTCCCATACAAATCCACCAGAGCCCACAATGTCTTCGGCATATTAACAGCTGCCACTCCCTGCGATTCCCCATTGACATAGAACACCAACTCATTGTTGGAGGTGCGCATCACCCCAACTCTATCATTTTCGTTGAGAGTCTCCAAATCCACGCCATAGAACTCGGTAAGACACAGGCCATCCTTGCGAACATCTATGCCCGACATAACCCATGTGCCATTACGCATTACCGTGGCACAAGAAGGCAATTCCAACTTATCGGGTGATTCAGAGGTGACCCCAATTTCAATGCTACCACCCCATGAATGATTCTAAAAAAGGCAAACAAAGAAAACGTCTACTACAAAAGGCGACAAACAATGAAAGTTCAAAAAACTTTTCCCAATACCCACCTTCCGCTCAATGACAACCTCAAACAAGACATCATCGATCAAAGGCTCCGCACTAAAGACCAGGGCCTGACTGAAATCCCTTACCGATCTGGAAGCTGTACGATTACCATTGGACAGGGTAATGCGATGGCCACAGCGTTGATGGAATGTCTGCAAGGCCTGGAGATTTACATTCATGCCGCCACAACCACCTCCACCGCTACCACCAATATTCACAGTTCCTCCACTGGCCATTGTGTTGTTTCGTAAAAAACCTTTTTTCTCGTGAAATCTTTTTAGAGGCTGATGTAATTTATCGTTTTTCTATTGCCTGGCACCCAAATTGCAATTTTCCTTCCTCAAACGTTGAAAATTCTTACAAAAATTTGATTTTTGACATTTTTTCAGTGGAAGAAAGAATTTTTCTGGTATTCCTTTTGTCACACACTCCTTGACGTTGACGTCGCTGGAGCTGCGCAGACGTTAACGTCAAAATTTTATTTTGTTTAGAATGTAAAAATGAAAACAAATCGAATAAAAACAAAGAAACAACAGCAAAACATTACAGAGTTATTGGGGTTTTTGTGCGACGGCGTAGCTTTTGTGTTGCATGGCGTTGGGCTTTGTGAAATCTTGTTTTTCACAGCATTTAGTTTTCATATATAAAGTGGAATGAAATGCTGTCATATGTAGTTTACATAGTTGGATTTTAGGAGTTATTTTTAATTGTAATGAAAAATCATGAAATAATTTCCACAAAATTATCAAAAAAGTATACTTTTTTTGCAAAGGAAGTGAGAATTTCAGTAGAAGCCAGCCTATGACTTAAGCCACTCAAAAAAACCTTTTCTGTATTCTCACCTATAGCTTTGTTCGCTAATTTACATGAATCTACCTTATCTGTCTCTCTCCACTCGAAAGATTAGTAAAAATGGTAATCAAATTAAATCAGAAAATTTTTAAAATGGGTGATACTTCCCCGAAATCAACATTTCAAAAGTCTTTTACCGTGCAACTACTTTTAACATGTCCAAATTTGCATAGTAACTATTGAAACTTTTCAAATATTTCATAAGAAAATATTCTGTGTAACTTCCCAATATTCCCAAGAGTATTTTTTGAAATAAATGTTAATAAAAATGGTCGATTTCTTTAAAAAAATAAAAAATTTACGACTTTAAATTGGGAGATTCTTGAAATAAATTTCTTAAGGGCTAAGTACATAAGAAGCTTGAAGTCATGGCTAGGCATATTAATGTCAAATTATAAAGGAAAACGACGGCTGGATTTTAGTGCGGCTCTGTAATCCCTTTGTGAAATGTCACAAAATATGCCTAGCCATGACTTCAAGCTTCTTATGTACTTAGCCCTTTAAAAAATAAATATTCGTTATCCAAGAGAAAATATTTTCTAGAAATCTCTTTTTAATAAAAAAAGCCATTTTCTTAAAAAATACTTTTTAGGAAAATGTTGTAAAAAATATTATTAAAAACCCACGAATTATACGATGTTTGCCAGAAAGTGCTTAGAAAATCATTTTTGCACAAAATTTTCACTAAATCGTGATTTTTCATTAGGTTGAAAAAAAAAAAACAAAAAAAATTCTGCGATTTTTGGGAATAATTTCAAAAAATTTGGTGGATGTCCTAGAATCTCCTAGTTATGCAATTTTCTTCGATATCATAAAGGGGAAATCGGTTTCCGTAGAGAAAACTTTTACATTCTTTCCGATCTGAAACAAACCATATTATTGCTATTATTAAATATATTTTTCTAAGCAGAAAATCTTGAGGATCGTTTGCATTTGAATTCGGCTACAAATTTCACTACATTTTGAGAAAATTTATGAAAATTATAAAAATGGTTGGTTCTAAAACGACGCTTATATTTATATTTTCTTTAAATTAGTAATTTTTGTATTCCTTTTTTATAAAATTTGTTTTGTTCTTTTGTTTTCATTATTTAACATTTTAACAAATTTGATAAATCCCAGTTGGATTGTGTTAACACTGGGTAAATGAAGAAAATATGCTAATTTTATTGAACTAGTTGTGTTGCTCTCCACAGTGAATACTTCAATTGATTACTCTTAGTTCATTCTCGACCTTTAGAACCCTATTGTTTTTCGATGCTTTTGTTTTCATTTTGATCTTTATCATTTATTCACACTTTGCTTTTAACTCCTACGACGTTGCTTTCCCAATAAAAGCTTTGTAACCAGATTTCGGTTATTTCTGCCGTTGAATAAATAACCCGGCTTTGTTGTTGTCGATATACAAAAGCAATGGAGCACGAAGGTAAGTCCCTAAACAGTGTCCATGAACTTCCTGTACAATTCCATGCACAGTTTCAAGGCATACTTCTCTTAATTTTGTTTCAGAAATCTCGTGCCACGCCAACGGAATTTCCGTACATTTCCAGCAAATCGAAAGACAAGTACAAACATGGGAAGAAATTGCAATGGGATACGAAGGCGAGCACAAGGCCAAGCTGCACAGTTCCCTGGCATTACTGAGACTTCACCTTAACAATTATCAGAATTTCATTGCCACACACAGAAGAAGATCCATACAAAGACGCCGCAGAAGACATCAACAAATGAGAAATCTTTTCATGCAAATGATGGCTGAAATACAAACCCAGTTCCTGGAGAATTTCCCACTTTGTATTGAACCCAAAGTTTTTATGAAACTGCTCGATGAGTCCCAAAAGCAAACAACATGCCGAGAAGGCCTGGTGGAATCATCATCGCTGGCAAAGAACAAATTTGATTTCTTCAAGGATATCCTAAGTCGTTTCACCGAAGAACAATGGATCAATGCCTTTCACATGACAAAGGAGAATTTCAATTCGATTTGTTCACGTCTGAAAACAAAAATCGAAATTGACCAGCATGAGAAAATGCAAACTATGGAAGCATTTGTGGCCATGTGCATTTATACCTTGGCATCGGGGAAAACGTTTCGTGCAGTAGGTTTGCTTTACAATAAGCCTGCGGCCTATGTGAGGTCAGCTTTGTGTGAATTCGTTAATGCCTTGATAGATAACTTTGAGCAGCACTATGTCAGCATGCCCCGGGACCAAGATGAAATCATGAGAATATGCAAAGGATTCTCAAAAGCTTCCCATATGCCTCCTTGCTGCCTGGGGGTTTTGTGTGTTTTTGAATTGCCAACATTTGCATATTCGGAAGCTGGCTGTCGGTCCAATGACGTGGAACGTGTTATTGTACAGACTTTAATTGATAATCGGCTGCAGTTTCGCAAAGTAGAAGTGGCTCAACGGGAACCTTTGATGTTCCTACGAAAAACTAATGAATTGGAAACTATACCTGTCCGAAATGACCAGTTACCCTACTTTGTGGTGGCCCCAGACAATTATCCCCTACGTAGTTGGCTAATGCAAAAATACGACCAACCCCGGCAATCATATGAACGTGATTTCAATTCAGCCCTAAGCTATTTGAATATATTCAGGGAATTAGCTTTGAAACGTTTATTTGGTCGTTGGCAAATTTTGTCATCAACGGAATTTATAGAACCCCAATCCAAGGGTCTCATTGCCAGGGCATGTTGCATTTTACACAATATTTTAGAACAATTGGGCGAAATCTATTCCGAAGAGTGGAGTGAAAGTTGTGATCTGAATAAATATGAATTTAAATTGGATAGCTGCCAAAGTGTGGAGCAGGATGATGCGCAGGCGGCTGAAGAAAACCGAAATCGCATTGCCCAGATTGTCCACACAGATAATTCGAATTTGAATAAAAGCGATACGGAAACCTGAATATGTTGTATATGATTCCTTTGGGTTTGTTGCTTTCTCGGATAACGATTTGCATTCTCGGCAGATCAGAGCCTTAGAGTAGTCACGTATAGAAGTTTCTGGAACCGTCCATCACCCTATAGGCTAGGTTACTGTACATTGAATTGAAAATAAATCATTTCGTTCTATCACCTCCCTCTATCTTCAATATCATTCCCTTCTCCTTAAGTCAAAATCATCATCTCCATATTTTACCCCTGCATTTAAATAAAAAAAAACCAATTCAAAATTCTGTTTTCCTTAGTCTTTATTTTACAAACATCTGTTGACTTGTCTTTTTGTGTAAACAAATACACAAACACACAATTTTATAAAAATTCTAAAACGAAATTAGTA
This sequence comes from Musca domestica, assembly GCF_030504385.1. Taxonomy (NCBI): domain Eukaryota; kingdom Metazoa; phylum Arthropoda; class Insecta; order Diptera; family Muscidae; genus Musca; species Musca domestica. The sequence continues at coordinate 7,051,217 of NW_026712286.1, read as the reverse complement.
CAAACGTTGTGGTGGGCCCATGGATGACTTGATGTGCAAAGAACGAACGTTTTGCCAGTTCTTCTTCAACAAAGAAACCAAGAAATTGATGGACAAATGGATGTTCTGCACCAACTCATCGGGTTCCATGTTGACATGGCCAACGGCAACAGACAAGCACAAGACTTTCTTCATTTGGAACTTGATGGTAGATTTGACTTCTTCAATCTTGGCCATCATGGATTCTTGGTGAGACAAAAGACCAGGGAACTTGCCAGCCTTGTTCAAACCGGGACCCAAGAGACGGGGAATTTGTTTGATCAAAGATTCCGAAGCCAAGAAGGCATCATAAGATTTGGCCAATTTCTTGACCAACTTCTTGTTCTTGTTCAATTTCTTCAAAGCTTCAGCATCCATGCATTCAACACCGTTAGCCTTGGCTTCATCACAATGTTGCTGATCACCCAAGATGCAGACCTTCATTTTTGGGCGGGGGATGTGCTTCAATCTGTAAGAGAAAAAAAAATATGAAAACTCATTAGTAAATCCAGGTATCAAAGCTAACAATTTCATTGAACAATTTTTAATGTAATCAGTGAATTATACTCCACATGAAAACCAAAGGCTCTGAGGTTTTCAGGTAATACATGCATATTTGTATAACATCATTTTACAAAAGTTGGATTCCCACACAGAAAGTTTCATGAAAGAAATATGGTGTTTTTGGGGTATTGTTTATCCCCATAAAACTTTTCTTTCACAAAACTTTATGTGCAAGAGTCCACGAACTCTTTAGCTATCAATTTAATTACAACTTACACTTAACCCCTCCATCATGCTTGAAATAGAAGGTAGCGTAGTTTGGGAAAATGAACAAATTTCAAATTTATAAAATATGGGGCGGATGATTGATTTCTAACAATCAATCAAACCTACTCAGTTTGATTTAAAGACCCTGAGTACAGGTCCGCCAAATGGGGCGACGTACAACCCCACTTGACTTCCTGCAGATCTGAGGTCCCCAGAAAGACAACTCTTCTCCCAAAAATAAGGTAATCAAATCCAAATTGTCTAACTGGAGTTCAAATCATGCAGGTATTAACTCATCTTCAACATACTTGACGGTGCCGGAGAAACGCTTGTCCTTTTGGGGATCGTAGTTCTTCAAACCGATTTGTAATTCAACGGTTTCCAAGAAACGGCGTTTCTTGGTCTTGGAGAAGTCCAAGATAGCATTGACGCTTTCGTAAAGCGTATCACGGGAAACCTTTGAACTGTAAAAGAAATAAAAAGAAAAGACACGTGGTTAGTTGGTTTGGAAAAAATCATTAAAATATTAACAATTTGTATAGAATACAATGTAAAATTCTATTTTGTTAAAGATTATTAACCTATATTAAATTGCAGTCAATAATCTGGGTAAAATTTTATATATTTCATCTGGCAATTGCTTCCAAACTTAAATGAATATTGAAAATTCCATAAAGCTGGTTTGCAATTGCCTTTTCTTCAAAATATTTCAAAAATCGCAAAGATGCTATTATTATCTACATTTCTGTACATTAAATTTCAATTTATCACTTAAGATGTTTTAAATATTTTAAAATTTATTTTATTAAAATAAAATTCACTTACGCCATGACTGGTTAGGTCAAAAGTTTTTTGAGAAAGAAATGGGTTAGCTCACGTTGTCAGCTCATCGCATTCGTTGTACGGCGTCATAAGTCATTGACGGTTGCCTGTGTCATTTGTTTCACGAACGACGTTGAATGAATTTATGTCATAATTAAAGCGGCGGCGTATAGCGTCTGACGTATGTAACTTAAATGGAAACAAATTGCGTTTACATTTTTAAAGTTCTTTTCTGATTAGAGAAGAAGCCAAAGGGAATAATATTTTAAATTTAACGCTTTATTTTGATAAATTATTTGTTATTATATATTTATAAGGGTTTTTTACGTGCTGTTACTTATTGTATTGCCACTTTACATATGACTCAATTGAATATGTTTTTTTAATTTCCTTCAGCTACATTGAGATTATATTGTATTTTCTGAAAAAATATAATACTTTATGGATGACTTGGTAGCGCAATTTTAATTTTATATATTTTAACATTAAATGATAACTTCTAAATATTGTAAATTTGACACTACAAATGTAAAGGGCATATTTTGTGACATTTCACAAAGGGATTACAGAGCCGCACTAAAATCCAGCCGTCGTTTTCCATTATAATTTGACATTAATATGCCAAGCCATGACTTCAAGCTTCTTATGTACTTAGCCCTTGAAATCCTTGTCGTCTGATAGCAGCTAAATCAAAACATATAAAAAGCATTAGTAAAAATTATGAGCCATGAGTAAATGCCACTTTTTGTAATTCGTAATTCAGTTGGTAAAACCCAATCCGTAGGACAATTCCTTAAAACACCGCAACCTATTGTTTTTTTTTTTCAGATGTAAGCCGCCTACGAATATGTCTCCTAAAATCGGCTAAAAATCGTTGCCAATTAACAAGAAAAATAACAGGCAAATAGCATGCTTTTCAACAAATTTTTATAAAAATTAAAAAAATGGCTCTATATATGTATATATATTTTAATATGTATTTAGTTATCTTTATCTTTCTTCACCGCCGACAAAATAGAAAGTGCGCCGCTCCGAGAAAATCGTTCCACTTTATTGTCTAATTTGCAGTGTTAAAGCCGGTTTTGTTTACGTTTGCAGTTGTGTGGGTGTTTTTTCTAAAAGAAAAGTTGATAAAAAACATTGTTTTGTCATCCATTGATCTAATTTATTTATAAATTCTGACGTAAAATTATGTTATTTTCTTTGCAAAAACAAAAAAAGTCTATAGTATATAATTTATTATCTAATAAGATTTCTAGCAAATAGTTTAGTGAGAGAGATGACAGCTAGGGCCCAACTATTTGCAGAGGAGAAAGTGGGAAGTGAGAGATAGAGAAAATTTTGTTATTCTTGAAACAGTGGCGTAGGAAATTAGTACTTCAGTGTGTAATTCTGCAATTTTATGGAAATTTTGTTGTACATTTCCGGCATTTATGATAATTCTTCCATTTATTTTATGTAAAAATTAGAGAATCTCTAATAGATCATAGGCATATGTTCATCGTTAATTTACTGCATTAATGACATAAATTAAATTTTCTATATTAAATTTTCTAAATTAAATTTTCATTAATGACATAAATTAAATTTTTTTTCTTTTCTATATCTACTAGTTTTGCAATTTACTCCGATAACATGAAGGGAAAATCGGTTACTGTAGTCAAAACATTTACATTCTTGTAGTTCTGGAACAGGAAAATTGATTCGAATCCCATAACTATTTAATTTTTTTTCAAGAAAAAATCTGTTAATAAATCATGCAATATTTTAAAATATTTCGAGAATTTAATTTTATGTGCGAATTTATGTGTATTATGAAAATACTTTAAAAATTTCTTATACTATGCGAAATGTCTAAAAATACCCGAAATATTTTTGAATTTAGTTAGCCAGAGATGGGAATGTTTGATTCAAATATGAATGTACAGAAAAAAATATTTTTTGAAATCCTATATTCCATGCTATATTCATAAAAACGAATCATGTTTCAAATCACCTCATAGGGTAATGTGAGTGGTAATGGTACTGGCGGACCATTTCAAAATAAAAGACAATAAAAACGCCTGAAAGTCCTGTATATATATTCTAAAAACAAAAATTTATTTTTTGAAAATATTTAGATGGATTTGACTTTTTATACTCTTGGTGAGGTACAAAGCCTGGACCTAGAAAAAAATCTTAAGTTGGGAGTATAGATCCTAGTAGGCTCCACATTTAAAGTAAAAAAATAAATTTTGAAACATGATAATCATAAAACGAATATTTCATAACAAGAGCTCATATATTTTACCTCATATAGACCCCATTTTTTAAAAGAAAAAAAAAAATACATTTCCCATTTTCCCCTATTTTCAGCTACCGGGCATTGAGTGTGTACAAAAGACGTCAGTAGTGTATTCTTTGCAAAAGCATTTCCACATCTGCCTGACTGCCTGTCGTCAGTGGTTGTTTGAGAGCTAAACAAAAGAGCGGAGAACAAAAAAAAACTGAAAGCATTCCGACATTTGGCCAACACAACGCAGAAAACTAAGTGCATCATCATCGGTCAGTCACAACGGGTACAGAGTGTGGAAAAGACCTAACAGATACAATTCCTTTACTCCAAAGAAAAAGTGAAAATTGGCAAAGAAAAACATCCATTTAATATTGGCCAGTTGGTTGTTGTGGTGTCAAGTGAAAACCGAAAATAGCAAATTGGAATTCTTCTGGCTGCATAACACAAATATAAGTGAAATTTCAAATTGTCCAACAGAAGAACATTGAACCCAACAAGAAGACAAGAAATTACCATTCACATTTCCAAGTGCCTTGAAAAGAAAACTAAAAACAACAACAATAAAAAAGAAGAATACTAGAACTTTTGTATAGATACTCGTGGAATTCAAATGGAAAACTGACACACACGAACAACATAAGGGAGGAATAGTACTGCTGACATACATCCATCTGCCTGGCTGTCTGCCTTTATTGTGGGAACATTGCATAATAATATTTTTTAATTATTTTGGCATTTTATTCAACATTTTTACCCCCAAACGTTGCCATCAAACCATAGAGGCTTGTGTTGCTGTGAAAGAGCTTGACCATAACCTTACCCAATGGCTCGTCCAATTAATGATAATGTAAGTAAATAAGTATGAACGTTTTTTGTCTAAATTTAAATATTGTGAAATTCATTTTGTTTTAATTTTTTTCGTACTGGTCAGATACAAGTTCAAGTTCAGTGTAAGGGTTATGGAAAATATGAACATTAGCAGGGATATGGCCAATGTTATGTCATTATTAGTGGCAGATACATGAATGATAATCTGTATTGGATAACATTTTAACATTTTGGAAAGCAAATTTATAATTCTTAAGAATATAGCTTATCATGTGGTCACAATATGGGTACCAACACATGTTTCTGTTGAAGAATATTTTAAACAGTTATCTAATGTTTTTAGAAGGACTTGAATAGAAAGCTACGAAGGTATAAAACGTCTTCTTTTTAAAAAAGGTCAATTGAAACATTTTTTATGGAGAAGGCTTAAGAGGTCTACTATTTATTGAGGACATACGGAAGATATTTGAATAGTGTAATTAGTGTTTAAAGGGTTCAATAGAAACCTCTTCAAACAATAGAAGATTTATTTGATTTATTTACAGATGATATACGGAAGAAATTATTTTATTTTGAATAGGTCTTCTATCCTTAGAAGACGTGTGAAATTTTCCTATCTTCCGGAACTGAAGACCCATAAATTTAAAAAAATTGGAACAAGTAAAATAGTATCAGTCGGTTTTGCCGACAGATGGGGATATACATCTGCATTGAGTTATGATTATTCAAATTGTTGACCTTTTAGGGAGGAGGTTAAGAAGCAGTTGGACAATATTGACCAATTCGTATGTGGAAATATGCGTGAGGTAACATATATAGGTATTGGAAATTGTGACCCTTTTGTGGGTGAGATACCAAGAGGTGGTGCCAGATATCTATCATCTTTACAACAGATCTTACCTTAGCAAAAAATTTTCAATGTGTGAAATTTGAAGAGAGTTAGATGCTCATTTCGCTTTCTTTGTGCGTTTTGTTTTTCAAAATTTTAAACCCTTTGTGGGGAAGGTACCAGAAAAAATTTCCGATCTCTATTATCTTTATAACAGCTCTTGTGTTGATAAAATTTTGGGATGTACCATCTGAGTAGAATCGAATGTTAACTTCGCTTTATATGAGCTTCATGGATATTCAAAATTTGTGGGAGAGGTACCTGAATGGATGTGTGAAATATAAAGAGAACTTGATGCTTATTTCGGATTTTATAATCGTTTTGGTTATTCAAAAATTTAACCCTTTGTGGGGGAGGTACCAGAAGGAATGGTCCCATCTCTATTATCTTTATAACAGATCTTGTGTTGATGGTATTGTTGTGATATTGTGGACCGATATAGTCCATTTTCGCACCTGACCTAGCACTGATGCAAATATTAGGATTTGAAAAGTTGGAGAAAAATCGAATTATCCTTTCTGTTTCTGTGCAGTAAATTATTTTTTTTTCAACATATGGACATTTTGTGGCGGAGGTACCAGAAGGAGTGGACCTATATCCTTATCCCTTATCCGAAATCGATCTAAATTTGACAATAATACTACGATGTAAGTTTGGATACTCCCTTCGAAAATTGTGGTGCGCACAAGCCAACCAGACAGACCGGCGGACGGACATCGCTAGATTGACTCCAAATGTACTGAAACGGATTTGGTCCAAAGAGACCTAGAGTCTAAAACCGTTATTTCAATGAGGCACGTTTTGGCCATATCAAATGATACATACCCTCTCTAGCCATATGGCATAAAAATCCAAAAACCATTTGAATTATTTATTGGAAAAACCCTTTTCATACAACCAACCCATTTTAAGGTACAACGTATATTTGAACAATTTTAATTATTTCACCCCTTTCACCCACCCTGTGTCACCTCAATTTCAATAATTTCACACTTTTTTATTGTCAGCCACCGCATTATTCTAAAATAACTGCGACGTCTAAGTCATTTGCCTTTATGATTCCACATATAGATGGGTAATCATGAATATAATTTTCCGACATTAGACCACATCATGCACACATATGGTATTCGTTCATAACAGACATTGTTGATACACCACTGTTGTTGTCGTCGTATTGTTTTGCATTGTGATGACTTGTGCCAAACACCGCAGACCGACGCATTTATTTCTTTCTGTTCTACCACCGACCGACAGGTGTTATTTGCATTTATTTTCAGGCGAAAAAATCTCAAGTCTGCCGTGATTTTATGTCATGAGTCGTCGTCGTCGGTTGGTGACACAAACTCTTTAGGAATTCTAAGTGGCCGCCGGCGATTCTCGTTCCTATGATTGATGACATTTCACATTGTAGAAGAAAAATTTAATTGCGATTGTAAATGAGATGCCAATTGAGGGTGTGAAGCTGGCGGTGAGGTTATGGAAAGAAATGACTTCATGCAAGTGGCATTTTATTAATAATTGCATTATTATAGTCTGTTAATAGAATTTTGTAACGAATGGAATAGAAGAGGTGGTACGGTCGTGGGTGGTGTGCTATGTATGTATTGGGTTATTAGATCATTATTTTTTACGTATAGTTAATGTAAATATAATTACATTAAAAGGTAAATAGAGAACAATAGAAATTTTTCTTAAAGTTGGAAGTAAATAAAAGCCATGACCTACTTTAATAATTTGAGGTTAGGTTGATATGAAACTAAAGCAATATAACGTCATTTTTTGTCATTAGTGGCAAAACAGCCACCAATCGAAAGATGCAGTGAAAGCAAATTATTTCATTCATTATCCATTTACATCAAAAGGAAAATACTTTTTTTCTTGAAGGTAGCGATTACTAAAACGTGGCAGAAAGATCATTTTATTATCATCCCATTTTGTAATTTGGACCCCATATATTTTTAGTCTATCTTTTTCACATATCTGTTGCCGTACTTAACTCATTCATCCACAATGTAGTGCATCCACCGAAGTTGACTCATACCGCCCATAATAGCCAAACAGCTGTTTATATATATTATTGTAACTACGTAATACCCAACAGCCCCAGCTGTATTGCATCCGATGAGGGTGGCAAAATTAGTTTTTTTTTTAAATTGAATGTGCCAGTGACGATGACGAGTGCACACTTTTGATAACCTTGAAATTATTGCACACTCTCTGTGTTGGGCAGACTTCTCTGTTTCTCTTCCAGTTTTATTCATAAAAGAGAAATTTTTTAACAAAATCTCTTACAAGAGTCAAAGAGATAGATGTTATCTCTGATGGCGTGACTTTTTTTGTGTGCAAAATAATTGAGAGAGTTTTTTTCGTCTCTAATTCATATCAGCAAATAATTGTGCTTCTCAAATTCAATAGTAGTATTAACTAATTTGTTGATAACCTACGTTTGCCACTCACTCTTGTACAGAGTTGGGAGTTTTCATTTAACAGTATGTAATTTGTTAAGTCATGGACATATTACAATACTAAGCTAAAAAAAGGAAAAAACAAATATTTTCGAAGTCATGTATAATTTTAAGGACCCCGAAAGATTTGGGTAAGGATTTTTGGTGAAGTTTTCTTACTTGCTACGATATTATAAAAGATTTCTATCCGAACGCAATTAAGCACAAGCATTTCATGCCAAAGGATAGGTACAATCATGGTAGAAGAATATTGGTAGATGCATCAACGATTGGGAACATTGATATGTCATGTCGACATAAATCGGATGTTGTACGGGGTGAGATAAAAAAATTCAACAAAGTCAAACGACATAATTTTTTCATTTTTTTTTAAATTTTATTGAATGAAAGCAAAATTGTCGGAAATAGCATCAAACTTCGGGTTTCGATCAAGTCGCTTCTTTACTTTTCGAATCATTTCTGCTAATGTTGCTGTTTTTTTCCGTCCACTTCCTTGACGTCGGGCTACTCTACCAGTGTCACGGTAACGAGCGACGGTACGAGAAAGATTTATTCACATTTAAATTCTGGAGTGCTCTAACAATAGCCACTTGTCGTTTTTCAGCCAAATATAAAGAAATCACATTATCGCGCTTGAATTCCATCAAGATTAACTATTTTCTCTGGAAAATTCTCACCAAAATGCTTTTGTACGCTTGTAAACAATATAATGAGCTATCACTGGAATAATTTTTAAAGCTGTCGGACGAGAGGCTTAGAAATGACATCAGTATGAAGTTGGTTGCAGTTTTTTCATTTCACCCTCTATATGTCAATCTTAAACACTTGCAGCAATGTTTGGTCATTTATTTCATAATTAAAAGCAGTTTTCCATATCCATTTTTAAAAAAATTACATTTATTGTTAATATCAATTATTATTATTATTTATTTCAATAAATTTTGTTAATCAATTTATTCCATTTACTTATTCGTTTGCATAATGAAATGCCGGTTGATTAGTTAAATTGTAAACATCCAGACCTGTTATGTCTCTTAATCAACCACATAAAATAAGATGCCCTCTCTCTCGCTCATTACCATTTCATTTAAGAGAGGCCAGCAACTCTTATCACCATCATCATATTGCGCGGGCTTTTTGCTGTTTTGTATTTCGTTGTTGTTGTTTTTTTTTATAATGGCACATAATCTCATGGGTCTGATTACAATGGGAATGGGGTTCGTTCGTTGTTGTTGTGACTGTTTGCCAATGGAATATGAGGCCGGTGTGGTGCTCTAACAATCTCTAACTAAATAACAGACGGCAACAACAATAAAAAATGCGAACTCTCAAAAAACATCGAGGGAAAAAGCCGCAATGTCAGCAACGGGCGGTAGAAAACCGAGCACGAATGTTCAGTATTTGGTTGTCAGACGAGGGAAACTGATATAAAAATTTAATTTATTTAAAAAGAAATATTACTACTACCAGAGTAGTAGGTAGTAGATCGTTTAATAAAAAACAATACGGGTAGTTAGTTAAGTGTGTAAGATAAATAAAAGAAAAGAAACATGGCACCCAAAGTTGATGAAATCGATGTAAGTTTTGTTCGACAAGTGTTCGTTCTAAGTTGTTTCAAGTTGGTTTTTTTACATAATTCATGTGGCTGGCGACACCCTTTCGCCAATGGGAGAAGAAGATGTTTTAATAGAAATGTGATATTTTGTTTGTAATATTATTTACATGCTGATGTTATGCGAAAACTTGTTCCCTAGTGCTTCCTAAATTTAGGGCCTCAATGTGAATGAGAAAGAATCAGTTTTTCATATTTTTGATTTTTTTGAAATTACAAAACCCTTTTTGGAATAGTGTTTTCCTTTCGCATTCGTCATACAAAAGCAGACCCTTAATATGCCAAAATTATCTTTTCATTTTCGTTTGCCATCAACGTTTTATTAACTTTCATTTCATTTGTTTTTTCGTTGTCTTTTCAATCTTTCGAGATGCAAGCTTAGAGGTCAGGGTCTTGTGTTTGATAATTTTTGGTTTCAAATTTAGCTTTGCTGTGTCACGTAGGCGTTGTTAAAGTTTGAATGTTGGTCCCATATTTGTATTCCATTTGAGTTATTGCCTCTACTCCGCACAGCGAAATTTCAAAACGCAATAAAGGTAATTCTTCCACTTTTATGTGAAACAAATTAAATCATTACTGGAGATTATTTTGTTTATTTTAGCAAAGGCGGTCTGGAGAATGATTGGCACAATGACATCTACATATAACGACAATTTATTTGAAATACTGACAGAAAGTAATATTACAACCGTTTTTTCGCAGGAAATATCCTTCAATTCCCACTCAACTGTCACAAAAACTGTCAATCACTGTGATAAAATCCAATACATGAAGGAAATGGTTGACTGTCAATTATCTCTGGATTATCGAGGCTAATAATTGGTGTCCCTGGTTTGCTGGGCTCCTGAATTAATCGGTTTATTTGACTTCATGCCCATCAATGTTTTTCGAGTTTTGGGCCTTATCATACAGTATAGAAAGATTAATGGCTGTTACTCGAAAATCTTCTGAGCAACAGACAATTTTAACATTTTATACCCTCAGTCATATGACGTTTAGATATCATCGATGAATATCCTATAATTTTCTAGGAGTATCATAGCTTGAGAAATTCCTAACCAACATTTGTAGTTGAAAGCTGAATTTTTGTGAGGAACCACTATTTATTATACCCTCAGTCATATGGCTAGAGAGGATATATGTCATTTGATACGGCCAAAACGTGCCTCAAAGAAATAACGGTTTTCGATCTTAGGTCTCTTTGGACCAAATCCGTTTCAGGACATCCATCCGTCTGTCTGGCTGGCTGGTGAGCACGATAATTCTCGAAGGGAATATCCCATTTGATCCAAACTTGGTACATCGTAATATTTTTGCTAAATTTAGATCGAGTTCAGACAGATTGAAAATATCGGTCCACTCCTTTTGGTACCTCTCACACAAAATGTCAACATTTTCAAAGGAAATAATTTACTGCATACAAAGAGAAAGGATAATCCAATTTTGCTCCAACTTTGCGAAACCTAATATTTCCATCAGTTCTAAGTCAGGTGGGAAAATGGACAGTATCGGTCCACTCCATCAAGTACCTCCCACACAAAGGGTCAAATTTTGAATAATTATAACTCTTATAAAGTGTGATGTAAGTGTCCCATTGTTTTTAAATTACACACATCACAATTTTTTTTATTAACCCAATGTCTAGTGTGAAGATGGAATATATCGGCCCACCCCTTCTGGTACCTCCCCCACAAAGGGTCAATAATTTGAATATTTATAAAATTTATAAAACATTAAATTATCATCCGATTTCATTCAGACCTGGCACATCTCAATATTTCCATCTACACAAGATCTGTAATAAAGATGCTAGTGATCGGACCATTCCTTCTGGTACCTTCCCCACAAAGGGTGAAAGTTTTGAATAACCAAAACGATCATATAATCCGAAATAAGAATCCGGTTCTCTTCAAATTACACACATCACAATATTTTCATTAACCCAAGGTCTGATGTGAAGATGGAGTATATCGGCCCACTCCTTCTGTTACCTGCCCCACAAAGGGGTCAAAGTTTTAAATATTCATGAAGCTCATAAAACTCGAAATTAATATGCGATTCCATTCAGACCTGGCACATCTCAATATTTCCATCTACACAAGATCTGTTATAAAGATGCCAGAGATCGGACCATTCCTTCTGGTACCTTCCCCACAAAGGGTCGAAGTTTTGAATTACCAAAACGATCATAAAATCCGAAATAAGCATCCGGCTCTCTTCAAATTACATACTTCACAATATTTTTAGTAATCCAAAGTCTGGTGTGAAACTGGGATATATCTTCCTTCTCTTTCTGGCACCTCACCCACAAAGGTTCAAAAATTTGAATATTCATTAAACTCATAAAACACGAAATTAACATCCGATTTCATTCTGACCTGGCACATCTCAATATTTCCATCTACACAAGATCAGTTATAAAGATGCTAGAGATCGGAACATTCCTTCTGGTACCTCCCCCACAAAGGGTCGAAGTTTTGAATGACCAAAACGATCATAAAATCCAAAATATTTTTATTAACCCAAGATCTGATGTGAACATGGAATATATCGGTCCACTCCTCCTGGTACCTCCCTCACAAAGGGTCGTTTCTACTCTCACCAGAAATCAATGGAAATCCCATATTCAACTGATTCCACTTTCCAAACCAAAGTTGTAACAATTGAATGACGTAGCTGCCAATGTAATTAGCTTCACGTTTAACATTTCTTGACATTCAAAGACAACCTATTATCTGCAACTTAAAATAGAACGTAATATAATTAATAAATAATAACTATTTGATTCCAACCTCTTTTCATTATTATAAAAGCAAAAAATACCTCTATGACGATAACTATTAATGGCACTGCTGCTTGTGTGCTCAAATTGCCCCCAGACTAAATCGCATGCACAAACATTTTTGAACTTTGATCTACGGCTAATCTGTAACACCTTTTTTTTGCGGCTGTTAAATATCTCCCGACTACGCTAAGCTCTTTCAAATTGTTAGTTTAACAATTTTTATTTTCAGTCATCGAAGAAAAAATGCGAAAGCAAATAAAAAATTGACTTAGGGTGATGAAAGCAACATCCTATAGAAGTTGTTTTGTTATTGTTTAATTTTCTATATGATGATCGTTCGTTTTTTTTTTGCTTATTAAGTAAACAGTTGGGGTACGATTTTTTGTTGCTGTTTGCTTTGGGTTATAGAAACGTTCATATCAGTGTGAGGGTACAGAAGATTTTTAATTTTGATTGTTATATTGGGTGTCTGTCCAAGGTATTGCATTTTTTACGCATCATTTATAAATTTATGGGGAATACTATCATTTTTGAGCTATGGAAGATAAGAAATCATCCTTTACAGCTATTCAAATGATAATTCGATGAGGCTCTTGATTCTCTTCCAAATTATACTTTTCTTTTAGTTACCTTTTTTCTTCATTATTTCAGTTTTCCTTATCTCCCTTTATTATTAACTGATTATTAAAATATGTATCGCCACATTTTCCTTTAATTTCCAGATAATCCCCATTGCCGTGGGCATTGTTGCTGTGGTAGCCGGTGCTGTCATCGTCCATTATCTAATTAATAAGAAATCCACAAAGAAATCCCGCCCAGAACCAAATAGAACGGCACGCCTACGCACCCTGATCGATGCCAATGACAAATATCAGCTGCCCTTGATCGAAAGAGAAGAGCTGAGTCATGATACCCGGCGTTTCCGTTTTGGTTTACCCTCACATCAGCATATTTTGGGTCTGCCCGTTGGCCAGCATATTCATTTGATTGCCACCATTGACAGTGAATTGGTGATACGTCCCTACACCCCCATCTCGTCGGATGATGATGTTGGCTATGTGGATTTAGTTGTTAAGGTTTACTTTAAAGATGTCCACCCCAAATTCCCGGCTGGTGGTAAAATGTCCCAGTATTTGAATCAAATGAAAATTGGCGATAAAATTGCCTTCCGTGGTCCATCGGGTCGTTTGCAATATTTGGGCAATGGCAACTTCTCCATTAAGAAATTGCGCAAAGATCCTCCCAAGACTGTGACAGCCAAACGTGTCAACATGATTGCCGGCGGTACTGGTATTACACCCATGTTGCAATTGATCCGTGATGTTTTGAAACACAACGAGAAGGATAAGACCGAATTGGCTTTGTTGTTTGCCAATCAGGTAAAGACGTAGTATCATTTTCTAATTCCAATTATAAAACGATCATTTATTTTCTTTTAGAGCGAAAAAGATATTTTGTTGCGCAATGAATTGGATGAATTGGCCAAGAAACATCCTGAACAGTTCAAAGTATGGTATACCGTTGACAAGGCCACTGAAGGTAAGTTTTATAAAAGTTTGGTGAAACCTCTTGACTTTTTAAGTTATCTATATTTTTATCCTTTCAAATCCCTGTTTTTAGTTCTTTAGATATTCCTCAGAAATTGCCTCTAGAGTAGACTCTGTGTAGAGAATTTGAACTATGAAATGTCAGTATCTTTCCTTTCTATAAGTTTGACCCACGACAATAGGATATACGCCTCAGAAAGATCCGATATCGGGATCGTCAACTCAGCAAAAACTTTACCAATCGAAGAAACTATTCAACAGGAATGATCCTCCGCGAAATACCCTTATAGTTGAGAAATTCATTTCTGACTCAGTTCAAATTCCTTTCCCTAATTCGGATACAAAAATTTTGCTTTAAAACTAACATCCAGTCAGTGAAAGTCAGTGGTAACTATCCGAAAATCGTCTTTGGCGACTATAGCCTATTTTAAATTGGGAGCTACTTTTAGTAACTTCAGAAATTTATTCTTAACCTGAACACCAATCAGTGAAAGTCGAGAATCCTAAGTCGAAGATTAATTGTTAAAAAGTTCCCAAACATTCTTGTCAAAATTATTTCTTTTTATATACCCTCAGCCATATGCTAGAGAGGGTATATATAAGTAAATACGGCCAAAAGTGCCTCATCGAAATAACGACCGTTTCAGGACATTTGGAGTCGAACGATGTCCGTCCCTTCATTTGTCTGGCTGGTGAGCACGGTAACTCTCGAAGGAGTGAACCGATTTGGTCCAAACTTGGTAAATAGTAATATTATTGTCAAATTTAGATCGGGTTCTGAGATAGGCAATATCGGTTCACTCCTTCTGGTACCTCCCCCACAAAATGTCAACATTTTCAAAGAAAATAATTTACTGCACGGAAAGAGAAAGGATAATCCGATTTTGTTGCAACTTTGCAAATCCTAGTATTTGCATTAGTTATATATCAGGTGCGAAAATGGACAAAATCGGTCCGCTCCATCAAGTACCTCCCCCACAAAGAGTCAGCATTTTGAATAATTATAACTCTTATAAAATGTTATGTAAATGTCCGATTGTCTTCAAAGTACACACATCTCAATATTTTTATTAACCCAAGGTCTGGTGTTAAGATGGAATATATCGGTCCACCCCCACAAAGGGGTCAACATTTTGAGTATCCATGAAGCTCAAAAATCAGAGATTAACATTTGATTCCATTCAGACTTGACACATCTCAATATTTCCATCAACATAAGATTTGTTATAAAAATGATAGAGATCGGACCATTCCGTCCGGCACCTCCCCCTCAAAGGGTGAAAGTTTTGAACAATCAAAACGATCATAAAATCTAAAATAAGCATCCGGTTCTCTTCAAGTTACACATAACTCAATATTTTTATTAACCCAAGATCTGGTGTGAAAATGAAATATGTCGATCCACTCTTTCTGGTATCTCCCACACAGAGGGTCAAAATTTTGAATTTCAATGCAGCTCATAAAACACGAAATTAATATCCGATTCCATTCTGACTTGACACATCTCAATATTTCCATCAACCCAAGATCTGTTATAAAGATGCTAGAGATCAGACCATATCTTCTGGTACCTCAACCACATAGGGTTCCAGGTTCTGCAAAAAACAAAACGCTCAAAGAAAGCGAAGTAAACATCCAAATCTCTTCAAATTTCACACATCCAAATATTTTTGCTACAAGATCTGTTGTGAAGATGCTATATGGAATATTTTATTTTAAATTTAAGAGATTTGATTTAAATGTGGTCACTATATAAATAATGTAAGGGAGGGTCTTCTCAGGGAAAAGAGATCCAACTAACATAAAGTTCTTAAGGTCAGGTCTTACAGGTGTCCCAAAGCCATCTGCTGTGAAAGTAAAGATTTGTTCTTTCAAAAAAATAATTTGAACCAACGATCGTACAAAAGGTCAGTAGAGCACTCGAAGAATGTTCTCATAATTCTTCACAGGATTTTTCATTTCATTTTTTTCTCTCGAAGTTTTTTTTTTGAATTTCTTATTTTTAATTTTAAATTAAAACTTCATTTTTTTTTTATAAAAAAATATGAAATTCCTCCTTATTCCACCCAAAAGAGACAATAAAAATCTAAACCAACGGTCGTACAAATGGACAATAGAGGGTTTTGATGCACTCCCAGTTTGTTCTTATAAATCTTCAGGATTTTTTAATTTTATTTTTTCCCCTTTGTAGTTTTTATCTCGATTTCTTATTTTTACTTTTAAATTAAAATTTTCCTCCATAAAAAAAAAAAAAACATGAATCTCCTCCTCCTTCCACCTAAAGAGACAATAAAAAATATCCTTCAAATTTTCTTGTGATTCTTTTTAACCACCCCACCAAACTTTTGAAAATGCTGCCCAACTAATGCGGACGCCACGACGTAAACGTATAGGCTGGTCCTATAACATTGGCTATGTCAACGATGACATGATGAAAGAGCATCTATTCCCACCTAGCCCCGATACCTTGTGTTTATTGTGTGGACCACCGCCTATGGTTAATTATACATGTATACCGGGACTGGAGCGGCTGGGTCATCACAGTGATAATCGTTTTAGTTACTAAACTTCCGCGGCGAATATATGGCAATTCCAACTAGTCTAGTATACAAAATAGATGCAGCGGAAGCGTGTTGCAAAAGCAAGAACTATAGGATAATAGAATGTCTATGGAAAAAAAGCAGAAACTAACTAATTAATGCAAATGTTTAGAAAATGTGTAGCAAATAATTTTGTGAATTCCTTTTTTCAAATGTCTTTTTTTTGTTGAGTTTTCTGTTTATTTGAAACAAGCTGCATATGTGTACATAAATGGGGATTTTGAAAAAGGTATTGTTGCAAGTATAAGATGAGCTGCAAAAATAAAAATGATTTGGATTATATTTTTGTTCGTGGATGATATACAGGGTGAGATAAAAAAACTGCAACCAACTTCAGACTGCTGTCATTTCTAAGCCACTCGTCCGACAGCTGTTAAAATTATTCCAGTGACAGCTGGACAGAAAACAGCAACATCAGCAGAAAATGGTTCGAAAAGTAAAGAAGCGACTTGATCGAAACCTGCGTGGCCGAAAAGTGGCTCGTGAGCTGAACATATCGCAATATTCCATTCGGCAAATATTTAATAATGAGCTCGGGGAAAAGCCATTGAAATTGAAACGAAAAAGTGCAAGAACTTACACCGCCACAGAAAGAAAATACACTCAAAAGAGCTAAAGAGTTGCTTCGCTTGGCCGAAAGTGTTGAACTGCCGAATTTGGTTTTTTGGTAGCCACTTGCAGTTTTTTCATCTCACCCTGTATTTTTTCCTTTGCGATCTCATTACAATTTTTAACTTACAGAAAAGAAACCTAGAATTGCTCACGAACAACAAAATATTTGTATTTTTTTATTTATTCAAAATTATAACTTTTTTAAGATTAAAAACATTCATACAATTCTCTATGACTCTTTCTTTTTCAGGCTGGCCCTATGGCGTGGGTTTTGTCAACGAAAACATGGTTAAGGTTCATCTATTCCCTGCCGACGATTCAACCATTACCCTGATGTGTGGCCCACCACCAATGATCAATTTCGCCTGTAATCCCGCCCTTGATGCTCTGGGCTATCACCCCGATACTCGTTTTGCTTATTAAACTGTGGCCACCAGTCAGTCTGAGTGTGTTTTTCTTATACAAATGTCAGTCGCCGCCAAATTTTTGGTTAAGCACACCACTCCATATTTATGCTGGGCCGGTGGTCACTGTTATGCTTTAGCACTACTCAGGCATATATATTTTTGGAAGTAACAAGCAAGGTTTTTTTTAATTTAAAATTTAGTTAAAATGAATTGCATTTTGTTAAGTAGTCACTCATCAATTGTTGTAAAAAATTTGAATTTGAACATTTAATTTTCTTCTAAGAAGCCAAATTATAAAAAAAAACATTTGATTATTAGCTGTCATATGTTTGTTTTGAGAACAAACAATAAACATGAGAAACAAATTAAAATGTGAGAAAAATAAACAAAGTATTGTGTTTTATAATGGGGTTTAGGAGAGATAAACAAATTGAGAAGTAAGGAGATAAAAAATAAAATTCATTCCAAATGGTGGAGGATATTCAAATTTGCGGCCGAACTTACAGCTTTTTTACTTGTTAGAACTTAACGACAATACTTTGAATACATCCAGTGTAACTGAAACTTTTTAATATTCTAATCCGAGCTATCCCCTGAATAGCAACCCCTGTACAAAAAAAAAAAAAAAAAAAAAAAAAAAACAATTTAATAATTCTTTTTTTAATGTATTCCCATATTGACAAAAAAAAACTTTCAATTTATTTTCGATTTTTTTAAAACCACAATCAATGAAATTCGTAGTAAAGCCGCCTGCAGGTCTACCGGAATAAAATGAATTTTGAATTAGTGGCACACGAATACAAATTACAGGTTAAACAAATTCACAAATTGTTTTGGGAACAATTTGACAGAACAATGACAACAGTGGTGTATAGGTTTTGATGGCATGGAAATGCTTTACATAAACCAAAATCAATTCCTTGTCGATTTTGAAAATATGTACTTTGTGATAAAAATATTGCCATTCAATGTCAAAGCAAATAGGTAAAAAAATATTGGAAGGGAATTTTGAACAAGTGCTTTAGGGAGTTATAAAAAAACAGGTTGAGATAAAAAACTGCAACCAATTTCAGACTGCTGTCATTTCTAAGCCACTCATCCGACAGCTGTTATTCCAGTGACAGCTCATTATATTGCTTACAAGCGTACAAAAGGATTTTGGTGAGAATTTTCCAGAAAAAAAGTTATTCGTGATGGAATTCAAGCGTGATAGTGTGATTTCTTTATATTTGGCTGGAAAACCACAAGTGGCTATCGTTAGAGCGCTCCAGCATTTAAATGTGAATAAATCTTTTGTGTCTCGTACCATCGCTCCTTACCGTGATACTGGTAGAATAGCCCGAAGTCAAGAAAGTGGACGAAAGAAAACAGCAACATCAGCAGAAATGATCCGAAAAGTAAAGAAGCAACTTGATCGAAACCCGCGTCGCAATGGCCGAAAAATGGCTCTTGAGCTGAACATATTGCAAAATTCCATTCGTCAAATGAGCAAAGGAAAAATCAGCTCGGGGTGGTAAAGCCATTGAAATTCCAAAAAGTGCAAGAACCGCAACAGATAGAAAATAGACTCAAAAGGAGCTAAAGAGTTGCTTCGCCTGGGCGAAAGTGGTGAACTTCCGAATTTGGTTTTCTCCGATGAGAAAACATTCGTTGTCCAGCAGTTTGTAAACAAACAAAATGATCGTGTTTACTTGCCAAAGAGGTCAGCTGAAAATGTCCACCTTCGGTTGGCCACCAGAACTCAAGCGCCGGCCATTGTGTGATGGTGTGGGCCGCCATAACAGCCAATGGTTGCTCTCCGCTCGCTATTAATCGCCCGTGACATCAGAATAAATGTAGAATATTATTGCGAAAATATTCTGGAGGGTGTATTAGAGCCTTGGGCACTCAAACATTTTGGCCGCAGACCTTGGACATTCAAACAGGGCTCAGGACTCAGCACGCGCTACCCAAGAATGGGTACAAAATGAGGTTCCTCGCTTCATTTCCAGCGCACAATGCCACCAAAATCTCCGGATACCAATCCGTTGGACTAATGTGTCTGGAGTATTTTGGAAAGCAAGGTTGGCACTAAAAAATACCAAAATGTTGATCACCTCAAGCAAGCGCCGGGAATGAGCCAAAAAACCGCAGAGCAATATTTGGGCAGCGTGTGACATTGGCCGTTTGAAGGCCATAATTCGTGCCAAAGGTGACCAATTCGAACAAATCTAAACTTATTCTCAAATTTGATGCTATTGCCGAAATTTTTCGCTTTCATTCAATATTTTTTTTTTTTTAAGTAAAAATTTGCCGTTTGACTTTGTTGCGCAGTTTTTTTTTTTATCTCGAGGTTCCCGTTTTCGTATGGCCCCCATATAACGGACTCACCTACTTTATGTTTTTTTTTGAAAAGTTTAGCAGCATTATCCAAATGATCTTACTGGTATTTTTTATTTAAAGTGGAAAACGTTTGAATTCAGACATTTTTATATAAAAATGTTTTCCCAAGGGTAGAGGGTATTGGAAATTCGGCCCGGCCGAAGTTAATGTTTTTTTACTGTTTGGTTTATAGGGGTATCTATTAAAATTCTGAGATGTAGGGGGATATCAATTATTATTTGTTTTCAATTTATCGATAAAATAACTCCCTCGAACCCGAATGGGATATCCTACAATAATGAGAATTTCTTTATCAAATCGAAGTCATTTCTGTTTCTGAATTGTAAATCTTTTTATTATTGGCCCCTCAATTTAATGAATAAAGAATAAAATAATAATCCGGCAAAAAATTCTCTTCAAAGTGCATTCAATGTTTCTTTATTGGTTATAGGTTTATGTATATATATTATATTTTATTGTATATATGTGTTATTATACTATATATATTACATAACTATTTGTTCTTGTTTTTGTTCGCTCTCTGTTTTGTGGTATACAAAATTTACTAAAAATTCTAAAAAAAGGAAACTTATATATCTTTTAACAAATATTTTATGGAATTTGCCATCATCAAAGTTATGATGATGAGAACGACCTAACCTCAAATGTAATATGTTGGAGATTAATATATTATTTTTTTATTATTTTACTTACATTAGTTGGGGTTAGTTTAAAATGTCTTTTATGTCATTTTGTGTTTTTTTTTTAATAAATAATTATTATGGCATTATATTTAATTTAAATAATTAAAAGAAATTATATTTAAAAAACCGACGTAGCGTGTGTGTGTTTTCGTGTCACTTGTTTAAAGAAAAAGTATATAAAATAATAAGCGTCATGTTTGTTGGATGAATAAAATAAAGGGAATACCTTTCATATTTAAAAAATAAAAATAAAAATAAAAATTTTCTGATTTTTAGATATTTTATTCGACCTTTATTTTAAATTATTCCAACGTCAGTTTATAAAATTGAGCTCGGAGTCTTTGTTGCTTTTTTATAATATTTATTTATTATTTTCGATATTTTGTCCTCCGACGGAAGACATAATCAGGAACAATATGGAACATATAACAAAAATTGTCAACATTTCGCAAAGTACCGACACGTCGACCTTGTGTTTCTGTCAAGGTGAGTGACAAAACAGATGACAGCAACACAAGGTCGACGTCGGTACTTGGCGAAATGTTGAAAATTTTTGTTATATGTTAAATATTGTTCCTGATGATGTCTTCCGTCGGAGGACGAAATATCGAAAAAAATAATATAAAAAAACAAAAAAGACCTCGAGCTCAATTTTATTAAACTTTCATTGGAATAAAAAATAAAAATATATGTGTAAATTAAAACTTGTGGGCTAGTGGTGCCCATTAACAAAAAAAAGAAGAAAAAATCAATTGGACATTCCCGAATATTCTCACAGGAATTTTTGCGCTGCGCATTTTTTAAGGGAATAAAACCTTTTATCATAAGCTAATGAATATATAGCCAACGGAATACAGTCATAATTTATTTTCGACAAAATCGCATCAACAGATGCCAGATGCTATGTCTTTTCTGGGGTGTGTTTCTAAAAGTCTAAAATTTTGAAAATATCAAATATTTTAGAATATTTTATGTTGAAAACTGTTTAATTATCCAATGAAGGTGCATAATACCGAAAAGTGCAATTCTTCGACCGACTCAATAGGTATTTGACTATGCCACATGGAAATAAACAATTCCATCAATCGTCTACATATTCATTAGTCTATGTTTTCAGTCCCTGCAAATTTTTTTTTCATGATAATCTTGAAAATAAATTGAAAAATTAACAAACAAAAAAAAAATAATCCCCCAATTTTTGTTTTGAGCTCTAAATGTTCACCTTGTGGATATAATTCATTTTCAATATCTTTCTCTTAATAATAAGAAGCCGAACTTTTAATACCCTCTCCCATTGGATAAAGAAAACAATTTTATATAAAAGTATCTGGATTCAAACGTGTTCCACTATAATATATATAGGAAACGTCGGCCACCGGATCTAGAACCCATTACAAATACCAATTTTTAGCCAAATCCGTGGAAAAATGTGACAAAAATTATCAAAACACCGAATATTGGGAGGTACCTTATATGGGGTCTATACCAAAACGCAGTCCTATACATACATTTTTTCGCCACCGGAGCAAGAACCCATTATGACCTACAAATACCAATTTTTAGACAAATCCGTGGAAAAATGTGGCAAAAATCATCAAACATACCGAATGTCGGGAGGTACAGTTATATGGAGGCTATACAAAATTGTGGACCTATACATACAATGTTTCGTCACCAGAGCTAAAACCCATTATAACCTACAAATATCAATTTTTAGACAAATCCTTGGAAAAATGTGGCAAAAATCATCAAACACCGAATATTGGGAGGTACCGATATATGGGGGCTATACCAAAACGTGAACCCATATATACTATGTTCTGCCACCGGAGCTAGAACCCATTATGAACTACAAATATCAATTTTAGACAAATCCGTGAAAAATGCGGCAAAAATCATCAAAATACCGAATGTTGGGAGGTATCGTTATATGGGGGCTATACAAAATCGTGGACCTTTATATACAATGTTTCGCCACCGGAGCTAGAACCCATTATGGCCTACAAATATCAATTTTCCGTGGAAAAATGTGGCTAAAATCATCAAAATACCGAATATTGGGAGGTTCCGTTATATGGCGGCTATATCAAAACGTGGACCGATATATCTCATTTTCAATACCAACCATCCTAAACACAATACAAATTGTTCTGCCAAATTTTGAAGGTCTACGTCAAATAATGTGGGCTGTATCGTGATTTCAACAGACAGACGGACAGACATCATTAAATCGACTTAGAATTTTATGCGGATTATGAATATAAAAACGGCATCCAAATTATTCTTTTATAAAAAACTTATTTGACTTTTGTTCTTTGATTTTTTTTTTCCTGAAAAAATTGTCTTCCCAAAACTTTTATTTTGTTTGAGGGAAATAGAGAGCAAAAGAAGAAGAGTTTTGTTCAATTTATTTTTCGAAATGTCTAGTTTGTTGTCCTACCAGCAGAAAGTCTATTAATAGAAGATTTCCAGAAGACATTTTTTGTATTGAAGGCCTGACCCCAAAAGATCCTATACCCCATGACCAATGATTCTATTGAGAGAGTAGAAAAGGGGGAAAAATAAATTTTCTTCCTCAATCAATTTCCAAAAACCCAATTTTCTTTCATAAAACATTCCAAAATGATTTTTTTCTATAAAAAAATATAAATTGCTTTAAATTTGGTTTTTGTGGTTTTTTTTTGATCTTTTATATTTTTGTTTTCTTAAAAAAATTGTGTTCACAGAACTTATATATTTTTTTTGGAGGGAAATATAGAGAAAAAGAAGAGAGTTGTTTTTGTTGTTGGGGGGAGAAACAAAAAAGTATATATAGAATATAAAGACAGTATAAAAAATAATATAAATAATTGTAAATCCGTTTTGTCTTTGCTACACTTCTTTTCATATTTTGAAAGCCATGACATTCAGTAAATGTTCTCTTACATAAAAATCAAAAAATATATATTTATAAATTTGTGGGTTCATCAGTGTGTGTGTTTGTTTGTTATTATATAATAATTATGATTAAAATATATAATCGTTGTGTGATTTAATATGGCTTTGTTTTAAAATACTTAATGGTTAAATGATGAATAAGAGTGGGATGTCTTTTTTAGTTTTGCATGTCTTCTTAGCTTAACAAAATATATTAATTATTTTTTGTTGTTGTTATTTAAAAAATAAAAGAAATTTTTTTTTTTTTGGAAAATTATGGCAAATAAATACAGCCCCTGGGCTAATGTGTAAAAGGTGTGAAGTGTGAAAATGTTTTGGTTTTTTGTTTGTTTTCTTGTAGACTTTTCTAATGCAAGTTTAAGAAAATCATTCTTTTGAATTTTGTCTAGAAAAAAGAATATAAAGTAAAAAAATATAGATAGGGAAAAATGAAAAATAAATGTTCTTTTAGAAAATTTATGAATTTGTTTTGTTTTTGAGATGATACTACTTTAGCATTTAAGAGGCATGTGGTTTTATTTGCCATTTGTTTGTTTAGATTTTTTCTTTTTATGTATTTTTTGTTCTAAAAAAATTGTTGTTGTTTGATATTAATAAATATTCTTTAAATTACATTTAAAAGACAGTCATTTATATATCTGGTGTGGATGGTGGTTAAAATTTTGAGTCTAAATTAAGGGAATAGGGGGGGAGTGTTTCATATTAATTGGTTGGTTTGTTTGTTGTGCATGTGCATGTGTGTGTCCCTTCTTTTTGCTATAATTACATATTCTCTTAAAAACATATCTATACTTAATAATCTTGTTCTTTTTATGTTTTTTCTTTTCAGGGGGGGTTTTGTTTTTAAAAAAAATTCTTATAATAAAAAACGAAAAAATACATAAAACAAACAAAAAAATCTTAAATTTACATTTTTTTTTTCAATTTAATCAAAACTTAAAAAACAAATTCACTTTTGATGAAGAAGCTGGCGTTGACGCTGTGGCACCGCCATTTGCTGCTGCTGCTGTTTGTTGTTCCTGTTTTTGTTTTTCATTGTAATTGTTAACAATTTCGACAAATTGTTCGTCATCAATGTTGGCGGCTTCTATTGTGGAGACGGAACGGAATCTACAAAAAAGGAAAGAAAATGTAATTTTTAAAATTAGTTGATTAGATAAAATGTTAGCCTAAAAGTAGACTTTGATTTTTGTAATTTATCACAAATCATAAAAGGATTGCCAAATGAAATGTAGTGGGCAAAGTGTTAATGAATGGCAATGCCTCTGTATTAAACACAACATTTTTTTTTTCATATTTAGGAGTTGAATGCCGGATTTTAATAGTATTTTAAATTGGAAAGGAACAAACATATATATGGGAATTACATTTTTAAATCTGAAGGAAATTTAAGGGAATTTGGCAGTTATATTAGGAAATTTATACCAAGTCATATTGAATATTACTGATATTCCTAGTGGGCTCTAGAAGCAATTCTACTCTAAAAAGAACCCTGATATGTTTTATATACCCTCCACCATAGTATGGACGGGGGTATATTAAGTTTGTCATTCCTTTTGAAATACCTCGAAATATACATTTTAGACCCCAGCATAAAATGTTATGTCGATTTTGCGATATCCGCCCGTCTGTGGAAATCACTCTAGCTTCTGAACGCAATGAAGTAGGTTGATAAAAATTTACTCAAATGTATATTATGTCTGCAGGACTTTCTGTATTGAAAATACGCCATGTAGGTCCACGTTTTGGTATAGCCCCCATTTAATGGTACCTCCCGATATTCAGTATTTTGATGATTTTAGCGACATTATTCACCGGAATTGTTTCAAATTTGGTATTTAAAGTTCGTAATGAATACTACAGCCTCTGACAGAAAATTGTCTGTTCAGGTCCACGTCTTCGTATAGCCCTCATATAACGGTACCGCCAGATATTTGGTACTTTGATGATTTTAGTGACACTATTCACCGGAATTGTTTCAAATTTGGTATTTGAAGTTCGTAATGGATGCTACAGCCTGTGACAGAAAATTGTCTATGCAGGTCCAGGTCTTCGTATGGCCCTCACATAATGGTACCTCGCTGTTTTCGGTATTTTAATGATTTTAGCGACAATATTCACCGGAAATGTTTCAAATTTGGTATTTGAAGTTCGTAATGGATGCTAAAGCCTGTGACAGAAAATTGTCTGTGCAGTTCCACGTCTTTGTATAGCCCTCATATCGGTGTAATAACGGCTACATTCGGTATTTTTAAGATTTTAACAGATTTTTCAATGGATTTTTATACCCTCAGCCATATGGCTACAGAGGGTATATATCATTTGATACGGCCAAAACGTGCCTAGTCGAAATAACGGTTTTAGACCCTAGGTCTCTTTGGACCAAATCCGTTTCAGAACATTTCGAGTCGATCTAGCGATGTCCGTCCGTCCGTCCGTCCGTCCGTCCGTCTGTCTGTCTGTCTGGCTGGCTGGCTGGTGCGCACGATAACTCTCGAAGGGAGTATCCAATTTGGTCCAAACTTGGTACATCGTAATATTTTTGTCAAACTTAGATCGAGTTCGGAGATGGGCAATATCGGCCCACTCCTTCTGGTACCTCCCCCACAAAAGTTCGAAATTTTCAAAAAATTTAATTTTTGCACAGAAAGAGAAAGGATAATCCGATTCTGCTCCAACTTTGCAAATCCTAATATTTGCGTCAGTGCTAGGGCAGGTGTGAAAATAGACAATATCGGTCCACTCCATCAAGTACCTCCCCCACAAATGGTCAAATTTTTGAATAATTACAACTCTTATAAAATGTGATGTAAGAGTCCGATTGTCTTCAAATTTCACACATCCCAATATTTATATTAACCCAAGGTCTGGTGTTGAGATGAACAATACCGGTCCACTCCTTCTGGTACCTCCCCCACAAAAGGAAATTTTCAAAAAAAAAAAAATATTTTTTGCACAGAAAGATAAAGGATAATCCGATTCTGCTCCAACTTTGCAAATCCTTATATTTGCGTCAGTGCTAGGTCAGGTGTGAAAATGGACAATATCGGTCCACTCCATCAAGTACCTCCTCCACAAATGGTCAAAATTTTGAATAATTACAATCTCATTAAATGTGATGTAAAAGTCCGATTGTCTTCAAATTTCACACATCCTAATATTTGTATTAACCCATGGTCTGGTGTGAAGGGGGAATACATCGATCCACTCCTTCTGGTAGCTCCCCCACAAAATACTGCAGTTTTGAGTATCCATGAAGCTCATACAACGCCAAATTAACATCCGATTCCATTTAGACTTGGCACATCTGTCGAAATATTTATATCATATTTTTGGGTCCGATAGGAAATGGGCGATATTGGCCCATTCCTTCGGGATCTGCTCCATAGAGGGTCAAACGTTTGAATAATCTTAACACTAGTCAAAATATACTTAGATAATCGAACATAGGCTGAGGGTATATATCTGGCGGCAATACCGACTGATACTTTTTAACTTGTTTTTTTGGAAAATAGTCAAATTCGTTCCAAATGGTAGAGGGTATTCAAAGTTCTGCCCGGCCAAACTTACAGTTTTTTTTACTTGCTATTTTTATAAGGTCTTCTGTTCAAATATTCTATTTTTTAAAGACACCCTCTGAAGGTCATTTATGTATATAAAACCTGTTAAAGATCTTCAATATATCGTAGATTTTCAAAAGGTCTTTTATGCTACGAAGTCCTGTAGTTACAAACTAAACCTCAATTTTTGGAATACAACATGAACTTCTTCCCAATTCACTTACTTCTCTGCCTTGTATTTCTCCTGTATGGCTTGTTGGGGCAATGCAGCAGCAGCAACATGTGTTTTGCATAGACACAGGAAAACTTCCCTCAAATCCTCCAGACGATATGTGGTGATTTCCTCCAATTCAGCTGACCATATTGGCAACTTACAGAGATAACGGGCCAAGGCCAAAGCAGCAGCTGATATCAATGAGGGATGGAAACGCAGGTAGGGATCAGCTTCCAGCAAAGACAATTCCGCAATGTACTAGAAAACAAATGGAAGAAAATTCCAATTAAAATTTAAATGCGAGTATATTTCAAGCACACTTACCAAAGTAAGGAATTTCACTTTGTCCGGTATATCGGTGAGCACAGCATAGGTATTAATGAACACATAGGCCGTTGGTGTGCACAAATCAAAGGCTAAAATTTTCAAAATGATTTGTTCCATGCGCAAAACCTGGGCCTTGCTATAGGTGTCATCAGTGATGAAAACAAATTCCGAGACATCTGGGGGATAGATTTCTTCATATTTCCTGAAAGAATTGAAAATAAGCAATTTAAATTTTAAATACAAGAGATCATAGTGGATTTATCAAAAATTTACAAAATAACAATGCCTTACAAATTCCCCTGACTTGTGAAAAAATTTGGAAAGAAACTTTTAACAAATTGCTGTGTAGTCGTTCGTTGTTCATTGTTGTTGAAAAGGGAAGTTTAAAGGGAAAGAATGTTATCACTATTCGAGGAAGAACCCACACACACACACTCCATGTTACATCAAGTAACCAGAAACGCATCATTGCCAGCTACCAAACTATCAGCAGAATCGCATCATCATCAACATCATTGCAATCCCGCTTCCCCACTTATCCACCCAGCCATCCATTGTTGCAAACAAAAAGCAAATCAGTGATGCACACCACCAAGTATCAATAGCATGGAATCTGTTGTAAAATCAAACTAGGAATCTTCTTAGTGGAGTATTGTTGTTGTTGTTTTTTTTTGTTCTATTTTTTGTTGCCAGTCAGTCAAGCAAAGTAGACGACCGAACCGTATTGCTCGTAAAAAAATCGAAACGCGCTTTCCACTCTTTAATAAGGATTAAATTGGATTGAAAATCATTTTCGTGTTTTATTTAAAGTGAAATCAACTTGAAATTGAAATGATTGTGTTACACAGACAGCCATGAAAAAGAAGATAGATGCGATTTGATGTGGCTTGTAACAAAATAGGAGATTTGAGGGCAATGTGAAACAAGAAAAAGTTGCTTTGGTTAGAGAGGAATCTTCGGAGATTTATTAAAAAGGGAAGATTTTCAAAAAATTTTGCAATAGTTCTTCAAAAGGCCAGCTATGCATAAAAGACCTCAGAAGACTTTCTATTTTTAGATCTCTTAGAAGCGGAACTATTTTTTTTTTTAAACAGGAATACTTTATCCAAGCTTTTGCATTTTTTGAAAATTGTCTAATTCGTTATCCTCTTTTAAATTAGTTTTCTTAACTGGACCCTGAGCTTCTACAAAATATTCAAATTTCTTAATTAGACCATCAGCCATATGGCTAGATACGTGCCTCATAGAAATAATGGTTTTAGACCCTAGGTCTCTTAGGAACAATACCGTTTCAGGACATTTGGAGTCGATCTAGCGATATACGTCCGCCCCTCTGTCTTTCTGGCTGGCTGGGGCGCACGATAACTCTCGAAGGGATCATCCGATTGGATCCAAACTTGGTACATCGTAATATCATTGTCAAACTTAGATCGAGTTTGGAGATGGGCAGTATGGGTCCACTCTTTCTGGTACCTGCCCCACAAATTGTCAACATTTTCAAAGAAAATAATTTACTGCACAGAAAGAGAAAGGATAATCCGATTTTGCTGCAACTTTGCGAATGTTAATATTTGCAACAGTGTTAGGTCAGGTGCGAAAATGGACAATATCGGTCCACTCCATCAAGTACCTCCCCCCACAAAGAGTCAAAATTTTGAATACTTATAACTCTTATAAAATTTGATGTAAGTGTCCGATTGTCTTCAAATTGCACACATCACAATTTTTTTATTAACCCAAGTTCTGGAGTGAAAATGGGATATATCGGTCTACTCTTTCTGGTACCTCCCCCACAAAGGGTCAAAATTTTAAATATTCATGAAGCTCATAAAACACGAAATTAATATCCGATTTCATTCAAACTTCGTACATCTTAATATTTCGATTAGCACTAGATTTGATTTAAAGTTGATAGAGATCGGACCGTTCATTCTGGTACCTCACCCACAAAGGGTGAAAGTTTTGAATAGCTAAAACGTTCATAAAATCCGAAAAAAGCAACCGGTCATCTTCAAATTACACACACCACAATATCTTTATTAATCCAATGTCTGATGAGAAGATGAAATATATTGGTCCACTCCTTCTGGTACCTCCCCCACAAACGGTCAAAGTTTTGAATAACCAAAACTATCATAAAATCCGAAACAAGCAACCGGTTCTCTTCAAATTGCACACATCATAATAGTTTAATTAATCCAAAGTCTGGTGTGAAAATGGGATATATCGGTCAACTCCTTCAGGTACCTCCCACACAAAGGGTCAACATTTTGAATATTCATGAAGCTCATAAAACACGAAATTAATATCCGATTTCATTCAGACTTCGTACATCTCAATATTTCCATCAGCACTAGATTTGATTTAAAGTTGAAAGAGATCGGACCGTTCCTTCTGGTACCTGCCCCACAAAGGGTGAAAGTTTTGAATAACTAAAACGTTAATAAAATCCGAAATAAGCATCTGGTTCTTCTCAAATTTTACATATCTCAATATTTTTATTAACTCAAGGTCTGGTGTGGGCCATATCGCTTAACTCCTTCTAGTAGCTCCCCCACAAATAGTCAAAATTTTGAGAATCTATGAAGATCATAAAACGCGAAATTAACATCCGATTTCATTCAGATTTGGCATATCTCAATATTTCCATCAACGCAAGATCTGTTATAAAGATGGTAGAGATCGGACCATTTCTTCTTGTAGCTTCCCCACAGAGGGATCAAGATTTTTGAATAATAAACGCATCCAAAGCATCAAATTTCACACATCCAAATATTTTTGTTAACACAAGATCTGTTGTGAAGATGATATATATCTGCCAACCCTCACCTGGTACCTCAAAAATTTGCACATATCTCATATAAAGTATAGGAAATAGTCGAAATAGTCCAAATCTGGCAGGTTGTAATATTTATATCAGTCTTAGTTCAGATACGAATTGATCAATATTGACCAACTGCTTCGGAAACTCCCCCATAAAGGGTAAACAGCTTGAATAATCATAATTCAAGGCTGGGGGTATACATCTATCGGCAAACCCGAACAATACATTTATCCTTGTTTAAAATTTATTTTAATACTATAAATTAAAAAAAACCTCTTTGCAAGCCATTCTAACAAAAAGGAATAGAACTTGATTATTTTTTTTTTTTTTGTTTGGAAAAAAAAGTTAAAAAAAATCCAACTTAATAAACTCCTCTGTCTGTAGTGGTCATGAAAAATGACTGGTGGGTGGTAGCTGTGCTGTAAAGAATTTACAACAATGTTGCCATTACAGCCAACAGAATAAAAATGATGACAATAAAAAAAGAAGAATTTCAAATTGGTAGTGAAGAATATAACAATGCTCCTGGACAAGTCTTGTATCCTTGATGATGATGATGCTGATGAAGGGAGGGGGAAAAAGCGAACCCTCTTCTTTTGCAAGTAGTTGGACAAAGTGTAAAAGCTTCTTATTGCAATCATGGCCATAAACTACAAGCATGACAAGCAAGTAATATTATCACCAATGAAACAAGGGGAAAAATGAAAGAAATCGAAGTAAAGAAAATAAAATAAAGCAACAGGCAGGCAGGCCAGAAGGGAAATGCAAAAACTAGAGAAGAAATGACTTTCTTGTAAGAAGTTGCAGAAACTGCAGAATTTCTTTTCTCTGATATATTTTGAACAAGAATAAAAGCAAAACATTTATTATATTTAAAAATGAGGGGAATATATCCTTAAAGAAAATGAGAACAAAAAACGCATAGGATAACATCGTTTTTCAAAAGACAATGACGACGATGATACCAAAAATAAATTACTTGCAATGATAAATAATGACAAATTGTTGGAGGAAGGAGAAATAAAAAATACAATGGGAAAAATTAGTTTAAAAAAGGGGGAGATGGCGTTAAATAACCACCATTTATCAATGGTCTAAAGGGAATGTGATAAATTTTAAAGGACACTTTCAAAAAAAAAAAAAAAAACTCCGTATACTTACGAGGCAATGTACATAGCTGCCGTTCCCACCAACTGCAATTTGTTGCGCACCACCGACATGTGACTCAGGAATCGATCAATATAGGATACAGACAGGTACAGAGTTTCTGTATCCAAATTATATTCCTCAGACACCTCAACCAGCCAATCAACCAAAATGGTACGCATCGAATAGTTGATGTCCGTTTGCCGGCGCATATAGTGTGGCTTGGGGCGGTGTTTTTTCTGTAAAGAAAAAAGAGGAGAAAGAAGGAAATGTTAAAAATAATGAAATAAAAAAGTACTACTTCATAAAAATAAAAAAAAAGGAATAAGATCATTTTGATATAAAAATTCAATGTCTGAATTTCCAGCTTTGCACATAAAACAGGAGTCGAGCAGCATCAGATTTATCTGCTTTTAACCTAGAAGTTCCAGGCTAGAACGGAAAGTTGGGAATTTTGCACGGGAGGTAAAACATCGTGTGTCAGTTGTGCTTTTTTTGCATAGGGGAGACTTAAGAGGGATTACATCTTCTGAATGAAGGTGAATATCTTTTGAGGCTTCGAGAAGATTGTATATTTTTTAAGGGCCTTTGGAAGACCTTTTATCAAGCATGTATAGTCATATAGAAGATAATTATCTATGAAAGACATTCTGCTCACAAATGTTCTTCAAAAGACATTTTATTTTCAGAAGACTTCCAGCAGATATTTTATCCCAAGGAGCCTTGCAGTTAGTTCTCTATCAAGAAGAAATCTAGGTATTTTATTTCCAGAAGATTTCTAAAAAAATCAAAAAGGTAATCCACCCTTGGAAGACATCTACAAGGTGTTCTACTTGACAGGGGTCTTTATCAAGCAAAACACCTTGTAGATGTCTTCTAAGCATAGATTACCTTCTGGTAGTTTTCTAGGAATCGATTGTCTTCTGTGTGTCTATAGTATAGACTTTGTTTCTATGAGAATGGCAGATGGTTTTCTTCCTATTTCCTGAAGGTATTTATTTATATTTTTTATTTATTTATAAGAGGTAATAATAACCCTATAAGACCTCAAGAATGAAATCGATTCTTAGAAGATTTCTTCCTAACGGCTTCCAGAGGGTATTCTATCTGCCATTGCCCTTATCTTGCAGTGACCCGTGATGATACCCACCAAAAGTCTTAAATCAGGTTTCGACAAGGACTGTGGCGACTTTGTTCTCTTCTCCGAGAGTATGGGCCAGATTATTTTGGAGATGCTGCATCCCTTTTCTACATTAAGGTGATATTCTGTGTGAAGAATAACTGTAGACTTTCATAGACCCCTAGAAGACCCTATCTAAGCCACGTCCCAGATTTTGAAGACACAACTACTCTATGCCTGGAAGCAGCTTTTCATGTGTGATAGACATCTGAACCATCTTGTATTTGTATTTCAATTATAACAAATGTATAGCATACTTTTAGGCGGCATAAAATATATTGATAGCTGTTTTATATTTGGAAGGAATTAATTATGTCTGCTATGTGAAGAAGAACTGTAGACTTCTCTAGACCCCTAAACCACTTCTTAGCTGTTTTTCATCATTAGAAGGTCTACAAATAATCTATGCATGGCAGACGCTTAGAAAGTCTATCGAATGAAAAATGCAGCTGGAAAGTCTTTTATTTATGGCGATCACAAAAAAGATAATAAATATGTAGCATAACTTTAGGCGGAATTAAACAAAGAAAAAGTATAAATTGGGATTTTTTTCGGAAGACTTATTAATAAACCTCTACATATAGAGGATCTATTAATATGATATTAAGGAAGAACAACTATAGGCTGCTTTCTTGGACCTCTAAATGACTTCTAAGTGTATAAGAAGTCTTCTTTGTGTAAAGGGCCTGAATATACCAGATTAATGGAAGGGGTCAAAAAACCTTTCTTTCCTAAAAAGGCCTCTGTGGACTGTCTTCTATTTATTGAGAAAATGTAAAGGAGACTAAATGTGTAGCATATTTTAGGCGGTATTAATAAAATACAAATATATCGAGAGTTAGAATGACTTTAATCTACTGACGACTTAACATTCTCTATGTGTTGAATGCCAGTAAAAGTCAACAGGTATATTTTATCTTAAGAAGATCTATAGACTGTCTGGTGAATTTATATAAAATTACCTCCAGAGTAAATCTTCCTTTAAAAAAGTGATGAATTTAAATGAATAGAATAACTCTCAAGGTTCTTGTGTATGTAGAATACCTGAGGAAGATTTCCTAGGTGTAAAAGCCCGCTCGAATGCCTTTTATCTTTAGAAGATGAAAAAGTCTACCGTTTAAAGGATTTATAAAAAACGACTTATACCCCTAGAACCCCCATTAAAAGTTCTCAATATATATGAGGCCTGCAGAATAGCTCCTAAAAATTAAAAAAAAAATAAATTTATAATCACTTCCAATTAGAAAAACTTTCCAAAATTCCCATCAAAATATGACCCAAAATTAGACATTTATGATCAAATTATGCCGAGTTTTGATGTTAAAATCAAAACGATAACCTCCAACCCCCGTCATCAGTATAACAAACAGCTGGCTGTCGAGTCATTGAAAAAATCAGATCAGATTGATTTAAAAAAAACAGGCAACAAAGAGATAATCATCCGACAAGACATTAAAAGGTAATAAAATTTTGGAAATAACACAGATATGCATAAATAAGTATGAGGTACATATGTATGCCGTTAGGTAGTCGGCAGCAGCATCATTGTGAAGCGTTATTATAAAAAGTAAACGATTTTTAAATGAGCTTGGAATGAGACAATTAGGGTTTTGGCTGAGAAATATGAATACAAAGACAATATGAAATGTTGGCTCAATGTCCGTGTGTGTG
Organism: Musca domestica; assembly: GCF_030504385.1. Taxonomy (NCBI): domain Eukaryota; kingdom Metazoa; phylum Arthropoda; class Insecta; order Diptera; family Muscidae; genus Musca; species Musca domestica. The sequence goes on along the minus strand of NW_026712286.1, from coordinate 7,016,659 downwards.
TTTCAAGACAAGACCCCTTTTCCCCCCAAAAAAAAAAAAAACATCAAATGAGTGTTACCGATATGTGGCAGGGAAAAAAATCTAGGGGGACAAAGAGACAAGACAACTTCTATTTGTTTAGCCAGACAAATCTCAAATCAAACAATTTTTTTTTGTTTCGTTTTGGATATGGACAAGCTATTTTGTTTACATACAACCAGTGAAGGAGTGAATGACGACTGACTATGACGCTCGCTGGAAAGGGTGATATGTTTATAAAGTACCCGACGGAAACTACAACAACAATAGCTAAGCAAACTGCAAATGATGTGAGAGATGAGATTCAGTCATGGATAAGATGCTATATATTTTTTGGGGGGTTTCTTTTTCGTAAATGGCCACAACAAAACAATGAAATACATGAAAGAAGAAAAAAAAAATAACATAACGTCAGTCAGACTTAAGTTTGGAGAAGAGAGAAGCAAAGAGAAACGGGTTTCAGTTTTAATGAGAATAGATTTAAATTAAAGCGCCCATATTTCATATGAAAGGAATGAAAAAAAAAAAAAAATAAATATGAATGCTTGGTTGAGAGACGACGAAGGCTGCAGCAGATGGATACGGGGTAATGGTCAGACATAGTCAGTCACTCAAGCAGTCATCACACACTGGATAAATAAATATACATATTATTAGAGGGTGGTGTTATTGTTAATAAACATTTCAAACATATCATTTAAATGCTAAGCCGGAACGTTTGAGTAGAGGTAAAGGAAGGGGGGATGGGTAAGCGCTATCGATTTCAAGGCAAAAAAAGTCTTTCATTGGAAACAAAAAAAAAAAAAAAAAAAAAAAAATAAATAAAAAAGAGTAGCCTTAAGAGGGAAATGGGGAAGGGGTTTAAAGCGCCTGATGGTTCGCTTTTTGATTGGCCAGCAGATAACGTTTGAAGTGTGTGTTTAATCTTTTTTGTTTCTACTTTCCTATTTTATGTTAATTTGTAAGCCAAAAGCAGGGTGGGGGGATGAGCCACACATACCACCTACCACCGCCATTCTTAGTTGGAAGCATGTCTAAAACTATTTTAACACTTTTTTTCAATTGAAAATCGTGTTTAGATTGCCTAAAATCAATGATGTGAAATTACTTCATTATTCCACGACAATTGAAAAAAATTATTGGAATTTTATGCTTAAAAAAGACAGAAAAGAGGTGTCGAATAATTTGTGTCATTTGAATAAGACAATTTTAAGGAAAATTAAAACCTAAGCCCTGAAACATAAAGGAAGAAATTCTGCAACTTTAAAATATCAGAACTCAAGCCCTACCATCGATCAGTAGCCGTATCTCTGATTTTGCCAGGTTTAAAGCTGAGGTCGTTCTGAATTTTTGATCGATACTCATTTGAGAATCTCATAACACAGAATCCTTTATCAGCAGATATTTTGCTAAAGAATTCCTTCTTCTCATATTTAAATATTTCATTTATATTTTTTTAGTTTATAATATTTAGTTTTTTTTTTGGTTTTTTAAAATTTTATATTTTTTATATATTATTTCTTATTTTCTTTATTTATTTCCATAACATCTTTTTTTATTTTTTTTTATTTTTGTTTTATTTTTATTTTATTTTTTTGTTTTTTTTTTATTTGTGATTTTATTTTTACTTAAGTTTATTTTTTATTTCTCCAATACTTTATATATCTTTTATTTTATTATTATATTTTAATTTTTTTATATTTAACGTTTCAATTTTTAATTTTTATTAGTTTTATTTATTTTTAAAATTTTTTTAATGATTTATTTTTATTTAAAAAAAAGTAAAAAATGATATATATTTAAAAAAAAACTTAATAAGTTTAGTTTGTGTTTTAGTTTAAAAAATTAAAAATATAAAAAAAATAAACTCAAATTTTTATTGACTCTTTACTTCTGTTAAATTCACTTATTTCTTACTTATTTGTTTTTTTATTTTTTTTTTTTAAATTTATTTGTTCTATTTTTTTGTTATTTTGGTTATTTTTTTTAATTAGTAGGACTTTTTTATTATTTTTTTTTTTAATTCTTCATGTTTTGTTTATTTTTTTTTATTTTTAAATTGATTTTTTATTTGAGTTTTAGTTTCATATTTATGTTTTAAGTTTACAATTTTTATTAAATTTAACATTTATTTATTATCTATCTTTATTTTTAATTAATTGATTTTTAATTAATTTATTTTAATTTTCATTTCTTTTGTCTTATATTTAATTTGGTGGTTATTCGATTTTTTTTTTATTATTTTTCTTATTGTTAATTTTTTACTTATTTTTTATTATTTATTTATAATTTTTTTAATTGTTTATTTCTATAATAAACGTTTAAATTGTGCAACTGGATGGGTGGGCCCTATTCATTACAAAAATTAGTTCCCACCCATATCTTATCGATTCTGTTTATAATACCAAGGCAATAAATTGTGAACTATTTTAAAATTCCTGCTCTAAATCTACTAAATTTTCCCATTACATGCCACTGGATTTATTTCAAGTTTCTTTTGTAAGCATTAGTTACTTTTCATCATTACCCCCTCCCATATCTATACAATTACCCTCGGTCACAGGCATTCAATAAAATTAAATGGCTATTTAATAGCATGTTTACATATCGCCATCAATACCTTTAAATGGCCACTTAAAATATTATTATTTGGGCCGTGTTTGAAATAGAGAAATAAAAACTTTGGCTTATCACCCCCCTTCCAAAATCTCTCAAAGGGACAACAACAGCAATTCCAAAAAAATCAATGGGCGGTCTTTGTGAAATTATACCACCACGAACATTACTACTGCCTTCATCATTGCGCCTCCACCGCCAAAGTAATGGCCACAACTATCCATACCAACCAACATCAACATCAAGTACTACTAATGTCCAACAAACTCCATGGCAAAATGTAAACAACAAAAAAGACGACCAAAAAAAAACAGGGCTCCCGAAAAAAAGTGTTTATGGCTTAATAGAAATTCATAACACATATTAAACATGAGCTGATTATTGAACGTGCCTATTAGCCAATTCCCTGGCTCTTGAAACAAAAAAAAAACAAAAATGGAGCTGTTAAATAGGCGCTGGAATATTTAAAATGCATAGCCTGTAATTGTTGAGTGGGGGGAGGGAGAGACAAAAAAAAAACAAGAACTTCAAAAATCTTGCCGAAAAAGTACAAATCAAACCAAAAGGCCTAAGCTTACAACGATGGTGGGTGATTTTTTTCGATTGGCCAAACCTTTATTTTGTTTCATATTTTGCTTTAACTATAAAAAGTATGAGTTATATTTTTTGGTGATAATTATCATATTTCATGGGAATTTGCTAAATTCTCTGGAATATTATTTAAAAAAAAAAAAATAAAATTAACATTGAAGGGAAATTTGAAGGGAAATAAATTAAAAGTCAACTATTTTCTAATAGCGCAATCATGGTATATTTAAAGTCCGCTCCATGGCCTATATAAGGCCGGCAATAAGCATAGATGGACAAGTATGCACGCCGCTAGCGTTTGTGTCTCTTATTCTCTGTCATGATTTGAAACATTAATAAACACACATATAAGAATATTTGCCAAACATTTTTTATCAAAAAAAAAAATGTTTTTGAGTTAATTTTTTTTAATTATATTTTTGTTTTAAAAGTATTTTATTTTAAAGTACTTTAAAACATTTCTCTTTAATTATTTTGCCCATCTCTGCCATTAAGCCTATCTGACAACCAAGTTTACTTTCAAAAGTCATAATTGTGACTTGAAATTTTCAAAAGAGAATCGATTCGGGAGAGAGAGAGAAATTTTAATAGCTCTTTTAGTGAGAGTTGGAAAATTATTATTGCTGGGTAAATTTCTTTTTGCAATTCCTTTTCTTCATCTCCTTCCTGTGCCTAATTTTTTTTTTTTTGTTTTGCGGCTTATTTTCAATATTTGAGTTCTTTATTTCTTTTCATCATTGTTTCGTTTTGTCAAATTATCGGATTGCTTTTGCAAGTTTATGCAGAGATTCCATTTGTTTACTTTTCACAGTTGCCTTACAAAAGAGACTACAACTACATTACTCTCTCTGAGAAAGAAGTTGCTGGACAATTTCATTGTCAAAAGTACATTCATTAATCGACCCCGTATAGGCCTTGAGCGCAAATAAAAGTGAATTTTAAAAACATTTCTTAAATAATTTGATTGCTTTTGCAAGTTTATGCAAAGATTCCATTTGTTTACTTTTCACAGTTGCCTTGCAAAAGAGAATACAAATACATTACTCTCTCTGAGAAAGAAGTTGCTGGACAATTTCATTGTCAAAAGTACATTCATTAATCGACCCCGTATAGGCTTTGAGTGCAAATAAAAGTGAATTTTAAAAACATTTCTTAAATAATTTTTATTATAAACTAAGCCATATGGCTAGAGAGGTTATATATCATTTGATACGGCCAAAACGTGCCTCATCGAAATAACGATTTTAGACTCTAGGTCTCTTTGGACAAAATCCGTTTCAGAACATAATGCAAGAGTCCGATTGTCTTCAAAATACACTCACAGTATTTTCATTAGCCCAAGGTCTGGTGTGAAGATGGAATATATCGGTTCACTCCTTTAGGTACATCCTCCACAAGGGATCAAAATTTTGAATATCCATGAAGCTCAAAAAACGCGAAATTAACATGCGATTTTATCAACACAAGATCTGTTATAAAGATGGTAGAGTTCGGGCCATTCCTTCTGATACCTCCCCCACAAAGGGTCAATGTTTTGTATAACCCAAACAATCATAAAATCCGAAATAAGCATCCGGTTTTCTTTAAATTACACACATCACAATATTTTTATTAGCCCAAGGTCTGGTGTGAAGATGGGATGCATCGGTTCACTCCTTTTGGTACCTCCCCCACCAAAGGATCAGAATTTAGAATAGCCATGAAGCTCGTAAAACGAGAAATACTCATCTGATTTTCTTCAAATTTCACAAATCTAAATATTTCTACTAACGAAAGATCTGCTGTGAAGATTGGATACATCGATCCACTACCTCTGGTAGCTTCCCCACAAAGGGTGTACATTTTCAATATCCATGAAGCTCATATAACGCGAAAATAACATCCGATTCCATCCAAACTTTGTACATCTCAATATACCCATCAACACAAGATCTGTTATAAAGATTGTGGAGGGAGATTCGAACATTTCTTCTGGTACCTTGCCCACATAGGGTTCAAGATTTTGAAAAACAAAACGTTCAAAGAAAACGAAATAAGCATCCAAATCTCTTCAAATTTCACACGCACATACAAACATTTTTGCTAACACACGATCTGTTGTGAAGGTTATATATATCTGGCGAACCCCTTCTGGTACCTCATCCACAGAGGTTCACAATTTTCCATACTTTTGTCTGTCATAACTTGCGTAACAAGTCAGCGATTCTTTACAAATTGCTATATCTAAATATTTCTCTCAATCCAGAACCTGGGATGAATATGGAATTGAACAACAGTTTGAATAATTATAAGAAGGGTCAAAGTATATTTAAATAATCGACTATTGGATAAGGGGATATACAACTGTCGGCAGAAAGGACTGATACTGTTTAACTTGTCTCTTTTACAATAGTAATCTAGCATTTTTATAGCATACTTTTAGGCGTTCCCAACAAATCCTTAAACGATATATTTCTTTTAAATGTTACAATTCATTTCCCAAGCTACACAAAGCAAGACAACAACAACTGAAAAGCCAATTCTAATTCATTTTCCCAAGATTTCCATATGTCAATATCAACAAATTTCGATTTGAATTTGATGGCAATATTTATTTGCTCATAGAAAGGAAAACGATTCACATCCATTTGAAATGATGATATATGAATGTCGATAGGTATGTCTGTCTGTCTGTCTGTCGGTAAAATCCCCAAGAGAATTCACAACATGTAAATCTTTGCAATGTAACCATACCAAGAAATTCATTCATTCCTACATTCTTTACTTTTAAACATTTTTATCCTTAAACTATGATAGACAAGCTTCAAAACAGAGACCCATGATGACGACATGCTACATATTTCAAAATCCCCCATACTATGGTGTTTATGTTGCAGCAATTTTTTGTGAGTTTTGGTTTTTTTTTTTGCAAACTCCAGGCTATAATGTTAGGGGGAGTTGATGCACACAACATATCCCTTTGAAAAAATAAATGCAGGTTGTTTGAGTGCTGCGTTGTTGTTGTGTTTGTGTTCAAATAAATTGAATACAATTTGTGCTGAAGTGTGTGTTGATAGATCTGAAATGTATTTTTGTGAACAAAGTGATGGATAAATACAGTGGAATGTTGTTTTGATACCGACCGACCGAGGGAAGAGCAAGCAGCAGTAGTACCGACAAAAGCTAGAGTCAACAGGATATGTGTTTGAATGTTTTTTTTTTCTTTCTCTGTTTCTTTTTTTCTGAAATATGTTGAATTTTTAGTTCCCATGTTTTTTTCTTCTTCACGAGAACAAAAAGTGATTGGGTATGGAGTTATTTGATGGATGTGGATGAGTTGGCTGAAAGAATGCAGCTAGCATATGGTGTGTGTAGTGTTAGGTGTTGAATACTAAATATGAATTGATATTTTGGGCTTTTAAAAACAAAGTAGTAGTTGCTCAGAAAAATGATCAAATGATTCTTTGGGAGAACTAAAAAAAAAACAAAATCCACAAAAATTGATGATTGCCAGTAAAGAGCGTTTTTATACCCTCAGCCATATGGCTGGAGGGGGTATATATTCATTTGATACGGCCAAAACATGAGCCTCATCAAAATAACGGTTTTAGATCCTAGGTCTCTTTGGATCAAATCCGTTTCAGAACATTTGGTGTACATCAGCGATGTCCGCCCGTCCGATAGCCCACGATAACTCTCGAAGGGAATATCCGATTTAAACCAAACTTGGTACATCGTAATATTATTGTCAAATTTATATTTATCTCCGAGATGGACAATATTGGTCGACTCCTTCTGGTACCTCCCACATAAAATGACAAGATTTTGAAAGAAAATAATTTACTGCACAGAAAGAGAAATGATAATCCGATTTTGCTGCAACTTTGCGAATCCTAATATTTGCATCAGTGCTAGGTCAGATGCGAAAATGGACAATATAGCTAAACTCCATCAAGTACTTCTCCTACAAAGGGTCAAAATTTTGAATAATTATAATTCACATAAAATGTGTCCGATTGTCTTCAAATTATACACATCATGATATTTTTATTAACCCAAGGTCTTGTGTGAAAATGGAATATATCGGTCCACTCCTTCTGGTACCTGCCCCACAAAGAGTCAAAATTTTGAATATCCATGAAGCTCGTAAAACGCGAAATTAACATCCGATTCCATTCAGACTTGGCACATCTCAATATTTCCAACAACACAAGATCTGTTATAAAGATGGTAGAGATCGGACCATTTCTTCTGGTACCTCCCCCATAAAGGGTCAAAGTTTTGAATAACCAAAACGATCATAAAATCCAAAATAAGCATCCGGTTCTCTTCATATTTCACACATCCCATTATTTCTACTAACACAAGATCTGGTGTGGAGATGGAATACATCGGCCCACTCCTTCTGGTACCTCCCCCACAAAGGGTAAAAATTTTGAATATCCATGAAGCCCATAAAACGCAAAATTAACATCCGATTCCATTCAAACTTTGTACATCTCAATATTTCCATCAACACACGATCTGTTATAAAAATGGTAGAGATCGAAATATTCCTTCTGGCACCTCCCCAGATTTTTTTGAATAACAAAACGCTGAAAAAAAAGCGAAATAAGTATCAAACTCCTCTCTTCAAATGTTACACATTCAAATATTTTTTTGCTTACGCAAGATCTGTTATGAAGATGGTATGTATCTGCCAATCACTTCTGGTACTACACCCACATAGGGTCACAATTTCCAATACTTATATTTTTCATAACTTGATTTCGACGTTTTTAAGGTGAGAGCACATAAAGGGCCTTTTCGACTGGCTTAAGTCATCACCTGGCCTCTTCGTAAATGAGTTTTAGGTTGACTTAGTTCTTTTTTGGCCCTACGCTTCTTTGTTCTTTTCTGAAGAAGCCAGTTCAAAAATTTTTATGTATTCCCATCTCAAGAAATCTACCCACACTGTTAAGGAGCTGTGGGTAAACATGATTCCTTAAGTTCCTGAGGAGACGAAGCCTTACAGTGCCTCATGCTTAGCTGTTGTGACATGAAATCAACACTTCCTTCGGAGAACACATCCATGAAATTTAAAATTCTTGTATTTTCTTCAATTTTCCTAAAATTTTCTCACAAAAGAAAATTATTTCAAAATTTCAATGTATTTTTAATCTTCTCCCCAGAAAAAAATCTCCAAATCTTAAACTCATCATCCCATCTCAACCCACCACCACAAGTGATGATAAATGTTTGATTTGTGGTTTCTTGTGAATTCAAAAATTACCTACAATTTTGTCTGTTTGATGGGGGTGAGGTGAGGTGAAGGGGGTTCCCAAAAATGGTTAACAACCAATCAACAAACAAACAATAATAGCCACAAACAACATGTTGTTATGGTAAGTTAACATGGCAATCAGGCGGCCAACGGCTGGATGTGGCTGGATGGCTAAGCCCTAAACACAACAAAGACCACTAGACCATTTTAAATCCCATTGAGGAGGAGATGGAGGAGGAAAAATCTTAAAAAAGTGTTTCGAAAAAATCAAATAATTAGAAAATAAACTTATTGACCTGTCAACAGGCAAACAAACGTAACCGAAACTACTCCCAGGTACTTAAAAATGGATAACATGGCTTAAACAATGACGAAGAGAGTTGGATGGATGAATGAAATCAAAGAGTTACAAAAAAGAAGGCACTTCATCTCTCTAATCTAATCTGCAGAGACAGGGGTGGGAGGTGGAGATATGTGTCCATTTTGTTTGAGTGAATGAAAGACAACAAAAAAATTGAATTTTTGAAAATAAATATAGTTGTCATTTTGTGTTTTTGTTTTTATTTCAATTTTGTATTTTTTGGTGTTGTTTTAGAAAAAGTGTTCCTTTGAAGCTGACCATTATGGCCCAAAGTTTTATGACCCAAGCCGATCTCAATGAGGCCACTAAATTACAAAAACGCCAACAGTTTGAGGAGGAGCGCAAGAAACGCATTTTCAATGCCAAGCAACGTTTGTATGGGGTAAGAAGGAAGCAGAGGAAGTTTTCTCGAAACATTTCATGAAACAAAAAAGAGAATTTTGAGGGGATGAGAAGAGCGGAAAATCTTACCTTTTCCTGTCAAAGTTTCAAGTTATCCTTAAGGAATGAATCCTTAAGGATATTTCAAAGAAATGCTTTAAAGGAAGGAAGGAATGGGTGCCATCCTTTCTGCTCTTTATCAAGACCTCAAAAGTGACTGGAAACGATTTCGAATTCTCCATTTTTGTTTTCTTTCTTTTTTTTAAACAAAAATTCGCGAAGTGTCCTTGTAATATTTCAGTAACTGATCGCCTAGGTGCCTAGAAACCAGAAATGTTGGCCGGAAAAAGTGAAAATCTTCATCTTCAGGAACTAGAGTTCTGAGGATGACAAAGGGATGTATTCTCATCCTCAGAACTCTAGTTTCTTTGATTTCTTTGAAGAACAACATTTACAATTAAATCACTCACTCCCTCTCTCTCTCTCTCTCTCTCTCTCTGGGTATAGCTCGACATTCCCACAATAGAGCGGCAAATTGCCGAGAAAAACAAAACCCGTCAATTGGAGCAGGAACGGGAACGCCGTCATGAAGAACAAACGGAAATGATGCAAAAAATCATCCATGCCAAGGAATTGGAGATGGAGAAACGTAAACGTTTGGCTGAAAGTGATTTGAATTTTTATCGTTGCCGCTTTCAAAATAAAGAACAAAGGCGGGAATTCGATCTCAACGATCCGGAGGGTATGAAAAAATCCAAGCCAGCACGTAATGCCGATGATGATATCACCTTGGGTATTTCAAGTGCTCAAATATTTTTGGGTGAAGATTTGGGACATCGTGAAAGGCAGCGACGCCAGAGGGATCAACAACGAGCCTGGTTGGATCAACAAATTGCGGAACGTAAACAGGCCGAAAATGCCCGATTGCAGTCTGATCGCGTGCTACAAGAATCCATACAATCACGGGATCAACGTCTCGAAGAAATGGCCAAATCTGAAAGGAAGACACGTAATCAAATCTTGGATTCCATACAGCAGTATAACAACGAGTTGGCCCGGCGTAAGCGTGACGAACGTTTGCGCCAACAAAAGCAAAAGGCCGAAGATGATTTAGCCGAAATCTACAATATGCTGTCCAGTGATATGCTAACCGAAAATCCCAATGTGGCCCAGTCACGTACACATCCCAACAAAAAGATTGCCTTTATGTATCGTGGCATGACCCCAGAGGAATTGAAAGATTTTCGCCGTGATCAACAGCAGCAAATGGTGGAACGTAAAAAACACGAAACGGAACAGCAACTGATGGACAAACAATGGGAACAATATGCCTTGAATATGGATCGAGAGCTACAGCTAAAGGATAAAGAAATGGAGCGACGAAGGCAAAAGGAATATGCCAAGGTTTTGGAAGAGAATGATCGCCTGGCAAGGGAACAAAAGTTGCAGAAGGACTTGAATGATCAGATAATGCTAAGTAATCGTGTGACACAGGAATTCTATGACAAGTTTAATACAACAACGCGTTAGGGAAGAAATTGAGAAATTGAGGGGAGGAAACTTACAAAAATTTGGAACAAAAAATAAAAATTTTAAATAATTAAAAGAAATTGCAATTAATTATAATTTTAATGGAACAACAGGTTAGGAAAGATTATTACAAAATATAAAAAAAAATACAAAAAAAAAAATTGTGAAAAAATAATGAATTGAAATTATTTAAAATAATTATAAAAATTAAGAAAATTTGGAATAAAAAATAAAAATTTGAAACAATAAAAAATACCATTAATGATTTTAATAGAATAACAGGTTACAGAAAATTTTTACAAAATATGAAACAAATTAAAAAAAAATGGGAAAAATAATGGATTTAGATTACAATTTGAAATAAAACTCGATTTTGAAATAACAAATGTTTAGACTATTATTCAAGAAAAAAATTTACAGGATAATAAAAATTTTTATCTTCAGAAATTTACAGCATACTTTTAGGTGCTTCCAATCAAGTAATACATTGGCAAAATATAGACCAATTAGTTCTTCAAAATTAATACAAAATTTGTCATTTGGATGTCTATAACTACATATCAAGATATAGTAGCCGGTAGACACGACAATTTTCCAAACACACACATACATACAAAATAAAGATGCAACAGGACATCAACATACAAAACAAACATGAAAAAGAAAACCCCCATCTGCTACTCGGACACACAAGAAAGCCATTTCTGAGGAATTTCTCAAGTGTTGCCTTTCCTTTTCAGCTCATTTTCTTTAAATATTCCAAGTATAATTAGAAAAATTGAAATAAAAATGGGCTAAAGGAAATAAAGAAGAAATAGAAAAGGATAAAAAATAGTATCCTACAATGATATGCAATTGAAAATTTTCCTTGAATTTGAAACAAAGAATGACTTCGGAACCAACTCATCAATTATCAGAACAATGGTAAAAAAGAGAGAGAGAGAAAATGAATGGAGACGTTTTTTTAGAATTGTGGCTAAGGTACTTAAGGTCTAAAGGATAAACAATGAATGGATGAATCGAGTTAATTTTTAAGCCAAGTTATTGAACAACTCTTGAGGACTCATGAACGAAAGGGTATTCTTTGAATGAAAGAATTTTTTTTTTTGGGAAAGAGGGGAAATTTTCGTCAAAATATTATATTTCATTAGGTGTCATACATTTTTAAGAAATAAATTCCATGTTCATGGGTTAAAAGAGAAATCACAAGTTAAATAGAGTGGGGTGGCCATCATCTGATCTGAGATGTTGGAAATAATTTCAAAAATAAAAAAATTATATGACAATATTGAATTACAAAAGAATATGCTACTTAATTTGACCTCTCTTCAAAACAAAATTTTCCATTTGGCAAACAACTGCTTTCAAGGACATTTAATTTTCCTTTTTTTAAATTTAATTAAAATAATATAATATCTCTCCCCCCTGCCTGTCACGGAAAATCTCTAACCTTTTCACATTTAATTACACGCTTTTAAATAAGGAAGAAAAAACTACTGTGTACGTCGTGATCATCATCATCGTCGTTTCTCATTGTTTTCGAGGTGACATTTTAAAGCGCAACAATTTTCTGCTTGACTAAAAAACAACCTCTAGTCCTCTTTGTTGTAATAATGCGGCGGATGTCTTCTTCTCCTCTCATGTTTTTTTTTCACATTTGATCCTTGAAATTTTACTTTGTTTTATAATTATTTTCAACTTTAACATTTTGTTTGTTGGCTGCTTTTTCATTGTTAGGTGGGTGGGTGGTTGTAGTCGTCCCCGTCATTCAAGTGGGTTACTTTTTTAATTATTTTGTGTTGTGCTTTTTTTTGCACTTCGTTACACACGTAACAACAACAACAGAATATTGTCCTTTTTCTGATTCTGCAAGGATGCGTGTTATTTTCTGGTTTGTTTTCCTTTGTTTGAAAAAAAGCAAAGATGATGATGACGACGGCGACCTACTACTACACCACACAACGCAGATGATGGCCACCCCACTCTATTTAACACAGTTTGCCTCCTTCATTCTCACTCTCGCTCTCTCCGTTGTCATAATGCAATTTTATCATTTAGCATGTTATGATTATGCTCATAACGCCTCTTGTTTATGTGAGAGTAGTGTGGGTGAGAGAGAGAATTTTTTTACTTTTGCTTTCATTTTGTCTGTGCCATGAGACTTGGTGTTTATATTTCGTGGGTGGTGATGCTGCCACTGCTGTTGTGTTGTTTTCCTTTTTAAGCCTTTTTAATTGCTTAAGGATGTGTTTGTTGATTGTGATATTCATGCACACAATACGACATGTGTTGTTGTGTGTGGTAAAGTTTTATACAATATGGGTTATTATAGGTTCCTTGTGCTCTTTTTTTTTTACCACAAAACGGTTGGCATGCTGTTTGACAGACATAATAACACATCTTTTGTCTTGTTGAACATGCCAACACACCACAGCCCCCCACATATGTGAGAGAGCAGCCGCCGCCTGCCGGCTGAGAATGAGAAAGTATCAAAGTACTTTTTATAACCTCCTTTTTTTGTATTCTCCCATCATAAATGACAGAGACACCATTAATTTGACTTTCTTCTTTTGTTAAAGCCTTTGAGGCCAGGCATTTAAGGTTGCGTTGTGCATTTTGGCGCGCAAAATGTGACGGAATTAAAGAATTTGGCATTTTTAAAGGGAAATAATTAAATTAATAAGAAAATTATGAAAGAAAGTGCCGCTTTAAAGGGAATATAAAAGGGATTGTGAAAATAATTACAAAATGATGGAGTCAGCGGGTGTGTCGATACTTTCAGTGTGAAATGCTGAGCATGTAAATGTTATGACTAAGTATAAAACAAAATATTGAAGAATTATACTGATATCTACCTCTGGTGGCCGTGGTGATAAAGAAGCATCTAATGGTGGTGAGAAATATAATACTGACAAATAATGACCAATCTATTCTTTACTTTTGTTACAGAAATTTGAGGTTATGTTGCTAAATTTTGTGCCAATAATTTAAGTTTAGAGAAGAGGAGCAGAAACGGTAGTATCGAAGAAAACTAAAACCATTTTTAATACTTTTCCTTTGAATCTATTTGATTATCTTAAAGTTTTCTAATGTATTTTTCTTTTTTTTTTCATATACCTTCAGAAAATAATTCCCCCTTACATGAAAAACGTTTCCCTGACATTTCTTAATTTAAATGTATTTCTGAAAAAAAGAAACAGGCTCATCAGGATGCACAACATATGGCTTTGTTTTTTTCAACATATTTGTTGTTGTTTATATTGGAAAAAAGGAACACTGAGCAAAGAATTTTCATCTTCTTACAGGCAGATGTTTTCCACAAGCGTAAAAATAAATAATAGAAGGAAAACAGAAAATACAAAAAAAAAAGAAAGAAATACTAAATGGGATACAGTGAGACGACGACGAAGAAGAAAAAGGTCCTTTCTTTCTTTGTTGCTTTAATGTGACATGCAATCAACGGCATTGCAGCAGCGGCAGCATGTGATTGTGTGTATGTGTAGTTTTTCTTTGTTTATTTACATTAAAGAATAAAGATAAAAGAAATGGAAATGGACTCAAACACCTTTCAAGCCAAAAGACATACATACACATACACGAGCGGAGGTATAGAAGTTTTGTAATCTTCTGTGTTTGTTGTATAATTTGTGTGATGGGCAAGAGAGGCAGAGATAAGGATCGTTTGGGTTTGGTTTTTTTTATTATGATCCTGCCTGTTTCATTATACATAACAAGTAAATAAATATAAAGAAAATGGCTGGGAGTTAAAGGTTCACGAAACATAAATTATAGAGAATTGTGCAAGGGTCAGTTGTGGCGACACAGCAGGAGTTTTCAAGAGAGTTTTCTTTCATTTTTAAATATGTGTGTCCTGTAAACAGGGAAAAAGATAAGACATTTGAAAATATGGAGGTCCATTTCTCTATCCATTAAAATTTAACCATTCATTTTTCAAGTAACACAAAGGTGTGTCTCGATGACTAACCATGCCATCCCAGAAGAGTTTCCTTTGATGTCTAATTTTGAAAAATTTTATGTACAGTCCCCACCACTCTTGTTTTAGGGGTTGTTTTTTTCTCAATGTAATGTGTTGTACATGTTCAGGATAGGTCATGTGTCACGATCGCAGCCATCCGTCGTCCGTCCGTCCATATACACATACAAACAATTAAATTTTTCACGTCAGCTGCAGTGGTTGTAAAGTGCCATGGCAGAGGATAACAATAAGGTGTTTAATTTAAATACAGTTGGGTCTCGGATGATTGCAGGACATGCTTGATTTTGTCGTTAGATTGTTGGAAATTTTATAAAAAGAAAATGTAAATGAAGGAAGATGATGAAATTCATGTTTTGGAATATATAAACTAACATTTGCTTTGGGAAAATTAAAATATTAATGTAAATATCTTATTGACATCAGGATATTATGAAAAACAATGACATTATTTTTAGGAAAAATTATTGTTCACGCCACGGATTTCAAGACTACATAACCGTTTTTTTCAATCTGTAAACAAATTATTAGGAGGTTGAATTCGGAGACCACATCCGATTCCATTGAAGTTCCCATGAGAAATAATTCATTTTGTTTATTTTCCATATTTATAAAAACTTAACCAATTCCTTATTTTTTTATTATTATTTCAAGATTTTTTTTAATTCGAAAAACAGAAAAAAATTCACTCAATTGGGAAATCACAATTTTTCCACACATAACCCCTCTTTTATTTTCCCAAAATCTTATTAAATTTACTTGAATTCCAAAAAAAAATGAGTTAAACTGGAATATTTTCAAATTTTGCACCCATAACCTTACTTTTTATTTTCTCAATTTTTTTTTATTTCAATTATTTTATTCGTTTTGAAGAGAGGAATTTTAATTAAATTTGTTTGAGTTCCAAAAACTGAGCTAAATTAGACATTTTTAAAATTTTCAACGCCTAACCTCATTTTTTATTTCTTTAATTTTTATGAAATTTAAACATTTTCGATTTAATCCAAAAAGTGAACTAAATTAGGAATTTTCCACATATAACCTCACTTTTCATTTTTTTTTTTAATTTAAATATTTTTATTACTTTGGCATACCGAAAATTATATTTTACTAGATTAAGTCGCAAAAAGTATGTCAAACTTGAAAAATTCCAATTTTTTCAAACATAACCTCACTTTTTATTTTATTTTTTTAATTTTTATTTATTTTAAACTAGTTTTGTTAATTTTGAAGATGAGAAGTGTTATTAAATTCTATTTAATCCAAAAATTGAGCTAAATTACAAAATTTTCCACACATAACCTCACTTTTTCACACCTATCCTCACTTTTTATTTTTTTAATTTTTATTTAATTTAAATATTTTTATTACTTTGGCATACCGAAAATTCTATTAATCTAGATTATGTCGCAAAACGTGAGTGAAATTTGAAAAATTCCAATTTTTTCAATAATAACCTCAGTTTTTATTTATTTTAATCTTGTTTTATTAATTTTGAAGATGACAATTTTTTTAAATTCTATTTAACCCAAAAAAAAAAAAAAAAATCCACACATAGCCTCACTTTTTATTTTGATTTCATTTTTATTAAATTTAAATATTTTTATTACTTTGGCATATGTCGCAAAACATGAGTGAAATTTGAAAAATTCTAATTTTTTTCAAACATAACCTCACTTTTTATTTTTTAATTTTTATTTATTTTAATCTTGTTTTATTAATTTTGAAAATAAGAAATTTCATTAAAGTCTAATTAATCAAAAAAAGTGAGCTGAATTAGAAATTTTCCACACATAACCTCACTTTTTCACGCCTAACCTCATTTTTTTAATTTTTATTAAATTTGAATATTTTTATTACTTTGGCGTACCGAAAATTCTATTTTACTAGATTAAGTCCCTAAAAGCAAGCCAATTTTGAAAAATTCCAATTTTTTCAAACATAACCTCACTTTTTATTTTTTTAAGTTTTATTTATTTTTATCTTGCTTTATTAATTTTGAAGATGATAAATTTTATTAAATTCTATTTAGTCCAAAAAGTGAGCTAAATTACAAAATTTTCCACACATAACCTCACTTTTTCACACCTATCCTCACTTTTTATTTTTTTAATTTTTATTTAATTTAAATATTTTTATTACTTTGGCATACCGAAAATTCTATTAATCTAGATTATGTCGCAAAACGTGAGTGAAATTTGAAAAATTCCAATTTTTTTCAAAAATAACCTAATTTTTTATTTATTTTAATCTTGTTTTATTAATTTTGAAGATGACAATTTTTTTAAATTCTATTTAATCCAAAAAAAAAAGTCCACACATAGCCTCACTTTTTATGTTGATTTCATTTTTATTAAATTTAAATATTTTTATTACTTTGGCATATGTCGCAAAACATGAGTGAAATTTGAAAAATTCTAATTTTTTTCAAACATAACCTCACTTTTTATTTTTTAATTTTTATTTATTTTAATCTTGTTTTATTAATTTTGAAAATAAGAAATTTCATTAAAGTCTAATTAATCAAAAAAAGTGAGCTGAATTAGAAATTTTCCACACATAACCTCACTTTTTCACGCCTAACCTCACTTTTTTTAATTTTTATTAAATTTGAATATTTTTATTACTTTGGCGTACCGAAAATTCTATTTTACTAGATTAAGTCCCTAAAAGCAAGCCAATTTTGAAAAATTCCAATTTTTTCAAACATAACCTCACTTTTTATTTTTTTAAGTTTTATTTATTTTTATCTTGCTTTATTAATTTTGAAGATGATAAATTTTATTAAATTCTATTTAGTCCAAAAAGTGAGCTAAATTAGAAAATTTCCACACATAACCTCACTTTTTCACACATAACCTGACTTTTTCACACCTAACCTCACTTTTTATTTTTTTAATTTTTATTAAATTTAAATATTTTCTTTACTTTGGCATACCGAAAATTATATTTTACCAGATTAAGTCGCAAAAAGTAAGTCAAATTTGAAAAATTCCAATTTTTTCAAACATAACTTCATTTTTTATTTTTTTAATGTTTATTTATTTTAATCTTGTATTATTAATTTTGGAGATGAGATATTCCATTAAATTCTATTTATTAAAAAAGTGAGCTAAATTAGAAATTTTCCACACATAACCTCACTTTATATTTTTTCAATTTTTATTTAATCTAAACATTTTTATTAATTTCAAAAACTGATTTCTTATAAATCGTGGTTCTGTGACAAAATATGGACTAAATACGAATGTTTTCAAATTATTCAATCACAACCTCACTTTTTGAGTTCTCAATTTTTATGTGATTCGACAGAGGTTTTTGTTAGTTTAAAAGATAGAAATTTGAATCACACATGGCTTGATGACATCAAGCGACCAAAATGTGTTTTTCTTAATTTCCACACCTAACCTCACCTGTTATTTCCTCAAATTTTATTAAATTTAATCCATTTTAACTATTTGGGAGACAGAAAATGGTATCTTTTCCCCAAAAATGATATTTTTTCTTCCATGAACTTTTCTGTTTGTGTGTGTGTGTGAGTGAATCCCAAAAATTAATAAAGACCTAATAAGAGGTAATTGTGTCTCCCCCAAAAAATCAATTAAGTTACTTTGTGCAAAACAAATATTATCACCTACTAACTTCCTTTTCTTCCACATCCCATATCTTAGCCCATTTGTTCAAGGTCCATTAGAAGAGACAAGAAAAACATCTTTTGCCGGAAGTTATGGCAAATTAACAAACACCTTATAACAAAAGGCAGCTGATGGTGGTGGTAATGATGATCCTGCCACACGCCCCCTCCTCCAATTCCATTTGTTATTTCAACGAACTTGAGGTACAAAAGACAAAGAGACAGCACTTAAGAGAAATGGCCTTCCTTCAATTAACCTGGGCGCAAATAATTCATTAACAAAATAATACATTATTGCGTATGTCGCACACTTCCTTTAATAAATAACACAGTTTTGTTACAAAACAATTTAGCTTGGCTCGCACACACACACACACACACATACTTAGGTATATTTTCCTACCATGGCTGTCTGGAGAGAGAACAAAAAAGACAAACAACTTCTTAAGTAATTGTATTAATGAAAAAAGAAAACCTAAGAATTTGTTACAACAATAATAGGAAGCATAACAGTACGAAAACAACAACAGCAACAACACCTGGAGCCAAAGAAAAATAAGAAGGAAAAGAAGGTGGAACCTTCCTTACCTTAACTGAAGGTAGAATGTACATATTGGGCGCCATTGCTTTGAAAAATTTTTTCTTCTTAATTTTGGGCTATTGAGGATGTTTATAAAACTGTCATTTGGAAATGTTTTCCGGTTTTTCTTTGTTTTGAGTTGAAAATATATAAATAATTTACCTCTAAGTAAGCAGCGTCAGGTGTTGGGAGATTCTGACTGTACCCCACCAAATGGTATTATGATATGGGTCAATGACTTAATGCCGTCATAAGTTTTTATAAAAATTAAGGAAATTTATAATTAGGGAGAGAGAGCTATAAATTGCATGCCATGGATTTCCAATCTTTATTATATTTCATATTTTAGAGGTAAACTCCCTTACCACCTCTAAACAAAAAATTGTCTTAAGGATCTCTCCAAGCAAAAAATTGTCTTAAGGATCTCTTACGGCCAATGAATCCTTCCATTTTGACCTTGATTTATCTTAAAATATCTTAATCTTGGGGGGATTCTATCAACCCCTTGTTTGCCTACTCTCCTTGTAGAGGAAAGTAAACAAAAAGAAAAAATCTCCTTTTCCAAATCTTTTCAAAGCTAATACAGGGTGAGATGAAAAATCTGCAATTAACTAAAAATTGCTATCATTTCTAAGCCACTCGGCCGACAGCTGTTAAAATTATTCCAGTGACAGCTCATTATATTGTTTACAATCGTACAAAAGCATTTTGGTGAGAATTTTCCAGAAAAAAAGATATTCGTGATGGAATTCAAGTGTGATAGTGTGATTTCTTTATATTTGGCTGGAAAACCACCAGAAGTGGCACTCCAGCATTTAAATGTGAAAAAATCGTTTGTGTCTCATACCATTGCCCGTTACCCTGATACTGGTAGCGTAGCCCGACGTCAAGGAAGTGGACGGAAGAAAACAGCAACATCAGCAGAAATGGTTCGTAAGGTGAAGAAGCGACTTGATCGAGACCCGCGTCGCTCGTGGCTCGTAAGCTGAACATATCGCAATATTCCATTCGGCAAATATTGACAAATGAGCTCGGGGCAAAGCCATTGAAATTCCAAAAAGTGCAGGAACTTCACCGCAACAGAAAGAAAATAGACTCAAAAGAGCTAAAGTGTTGCTTAGCTTGGCCGAAAATGGTGAACTGCCGAATTGGGTTTTCTCCGATGAGAAAACATTCGTAGGCCAGCAGTTTGTAAACAAACAAAACGATCGTGTTTACTTGCCAAAGAGGTCAGCTGAAAATGTTCACCTTCGGTTGGCCCCCAGAACTTTTGCGCCGGCCATGGTGATGGTGTAGGTCGCCATAACAGCCGATATTCGCTCTCTGCTCGTATTAATCGACCGTGGCATCAATCAGAATAAATGCCGAATATTATGGCGAAAATATTCTGGAGGCTGTAATTAAAGCTTTGAGCAAGCAAACATTTTGGCCGCAGACCTTGGACAATCCAACAAGACTCAGAACCATCGCACTCAGCACGCGCCAGAACCCAAGAATGGTTACAAAATGTTCCTCGCTTTATTTCCAGCGCACAATGGCTACCAACATCTCCGGATACCAATCCGTTGGACTATTGTGTCTGGAGTATTTTCGAAAGCAAGGTTGTCACTAAAAAATACCAAATTGTCGATCACCATCTCAAGCAAGCGCTTCACCGGGAATGGGCTAAAATACCGCAGAGCAACATTCGGGCAGCATGTGGCGGTTTCATTGGCCGTTTGAAGGACATAATTCGTGCCAAAGATGACCAAATTCGAACAATTCTAAACTTATTTTAAAATTTAATGCTATTTCCGACATTTTTTGCTTTCATTCAAGAAAATTTAAAAAATGTAAATTTATGGCGTTTGGCTTTGCTGTAGTTTTTTTATATCTCACCCTGTACTTGTACTCGGCATTAGATTTCCAAACCCTTTCGGTTATTTTATTACTGTTGCGCTGGAGGTTTTTATTTATATTTATTTAGTAGATATCTACTACAAGTCTTCTCTTTTTATTTTTGTTTTTGTTTTTCTTTCTTTCAAGTAATGCTGAGGGGTAGATGATGTCTAATCTTCTGTTGCTGTTGTTGTTATTTTCATTTATTCATAGAACTGTTGTTATGATAAGGTTGTGTGGGATAAACAAATACCTACCGACCTAAACACAACAGCAAAGACAACAATTTCCTAAATTGTATTCACCCCCCAGGAGTTAAGAAAGAAAGAAAAAACCTTAAAACAGATAAACACAAAATCCCAAAATATTAACAACAGACGGCTCTACATCATCATCACATGGTGTTGGCAGTGGGAAAAATTCAAGGCAAACCATTAAAATAATCAAAAACAAACCTTGATTATCCTTAAGCTTAAGAAGAGCATCAGCATCATTTTATGGTCTGGAGAGCATTGTAACAGACAATGGTTATTAAATATTAATAATCTGCATTCGTATTTTTTTGAAATGTAAATGGCGAAAAATAAAATTTTAAAATTGAGTTTTTGAATTTGTGGAAGTCGTATGGGAACTGTTGGGAGTGGTCTGCATCAATGGGTAAACGCTTGAAAAGTCGTTTATATATAGCAGAAACAAAGACGTTCCATATAAATTACACCTTTGGAGGTCTTCTAAAAATTTCAATTTGAATTTGTGAAAGTGTTATGAGACCTGCTGGGGGTGGTTTCCATTAATGGGAAAAACTCTTGAAAGGTCGTTTATGCATAGCAAATACAAAGACGTTCCTGTAGAAGCGGTTTTTATGTTTGCAAGGTCGGTGTTTTACATATAACCCTTTGGAAGCCTTCTGAGAGGTCGTCTATAAATCTTTAGAATTTGGTTTAGAGACTTTTAAAATGTTTTAAAGAGACCCTCATTAAATTATATTTTAGAGACCTTTAAAGAAAGTCAAAAAGAGGCCTTTGGAAGGTCTTATATCTGCAGAATACTTCATGTTGGTCTCCCAAGCATTATCAGTCTTTAGAAAACCTTTTATACATATCTCAAATAAAAATAATAATAAATAAAACACAACTACAACAATTCCTCTTTCTTTTTCTTGTTTTCTTTTTTCTTTTCTACTTTTTTGAACACCTACCTCACTTTCACGGAAGTACTCCAAAATATTGCGCTGATATTCCACAACTTCAAAGAAACGCTGGCGATCGTTGCGTGGCACTGCTGACTTATCATCCTCTAGGTCTTCGCTAGTTTTAGCAACACTTTTGACATTGCTATTGTCGAAAAATTTCGCAGCCGATGCACTACGATCCACAGACATGGGCGATAGAACATCCGATACGGACATTGGGGTTGTATCCAAAATATATTCATCATGATTGTCATCGAATTTGTGATGAAGGTCACTGAGGGGGAGCAGGGAGAAAAGAGAAAATTAATAAAAAAAATTAAAAATGTGTTCTTGTAACCTACCTTCTTTCACTTAAAATATTATGATGTTGTTGTTGCTGCTGTTGCTGTAAACGTTGTTGTTTTTCATGAAACACATTTTCTTTGTCAACAACATCCTGACTAGTTACTGCATCATTTTGTTTATTTATAGCGGCCACCAATTGCTGTTGTTCGACGTTTTCATTGTGATCCTCATAAACGGAAAAGGTTTTAAATTGTTCCACCGGCACCACTGTTGATTTTTTACCACCCAATGTTTGGTCGTCCTTTGTGCTATTTTTAACATTGCCAACATCACGGAAGGCCTGTTGGGAAAGGAAAAGAAAATAAGAACAATTAATGTCAAATAATAAAGGAGAAAAAGACATAGATCAGATCCCTAAATGGGTGCTTGAATTTCTGTCACCCAAGAGCAAGAAAAAGACTTTCCGGAGGATATCCACAGCGCATAATGATGTTTCCTTTAAAGTACTTGAAATAATACTGTTATGGAAAGCTGATTTAAGGGTCCATTATAAGGGGATTTCCATTTATTTTACAAAAAAGATGGCTGATTCGCATAAGTGACCCCCTCCCTTAATTATGAAAAGTAGAACATTTAAAACTTAAAATTAAAAAATTAAATATGCATAATTTTTACTTCTCGTCCTATTCAGAAATATATTCCTTGAATCTTGGTTCTGAAACCGCAATACTACTCAATGTTAAGCTATTTCCATGGCCTAAGGCAATGTAAAATGCAGTTGGTAATATTAGCTTGATTTTTATGGCCTTCTGGTACTTGTGTTTCATTCGGTCTACTATTACAATTAAGTAAAATGATCCAAGGGTGGGAATTTACAAAAATTATAAATTTTTTTATATAAAAAGCCAAATTTTGCGCCAAGACTACCTTCAAATTGTGTATTTTATCTTCGTTGGGTCTTGCTCTCTTCAACTTTGTGTATTTTGATGGGAAAAATCCTGTTACAGCTCAATTACTCTTGATGAGGAGAGACAGAGAGAGAGAGAGAGAGAGAATTGATATTCCCATCAAAATGACCCTCTGTGTGTTTTTTGTTATTTTTGCTGTTTTTCTATTGAAATGTAATGAGACTACAAAAAGGGAGAGCGAGTGAGAGTACCCAGTGCAAGTTGTTTACTTCTCCATTGTAAATGTAAACTGTGGTGTGTTGTTATTGCAGCTGCTAAATTACATTGTAGTTGTATGGATTATTTTTGTTTTGTTGTTGTTGCCATTAGTGCAATAGGAAAACAAGAAGGAAATTGCTATGATTGCTTTTGCTTTGTCTATGTGTTGGTCTATTCTCTACAGAGAGAAGCTGACATTGCTTTGTTTTGAATTGTAACGGAAAACTGGCGGGAAAATGCTATGGAATGTAAGCAACAATCAAGAGTGAGAAGTAACACATCGAAGAAAATTGATATTTGATAAAGGGAAAAGCAGGAAAAAATGTAAGAAAATCGATCAGTCTATAATAAAAATGAAAGAAATATGAATTTCTGCTCATGTACTACATAAATTGTAGACTTTTTATGGAGTTGTGGAAGATATCTTTTGGATAACAGAAAAGGCAATGCAGAAATCATATACTCTGAAATAATGGACTATATTAAAGGTAACATAGGTTCATTGTATCAGAATAAGCAATGTCTTTGGCAATAGTTCTAAATTCAGAGACTAAACCCAATAGTGATTACATCCAATTCAGACCCCAAGATTGCTTCCCTTGTGGCGTTTAAAAATACCAAGTGAATGGAATATGGAGAGTTGAACGACCCATGTTTACCAGAAGGTAGCCATCAATAATAGTAGGTATACCTCACAATCATTTAGGGGTGAGTATTGAAGTGGACTACTACTTTTATGTCAGTCTTACTAATCAGCATTTTTTTTAGGGAAGATAAGGGAAAATGCATTGGAGAAGTCTCAAATACGATGGAATTTACGCAAGTAGGGAATGAACGGAATTCTTGTTGTTATAGCAACACTATTGCTTTTAAAGATCTGGGCGAATTGGCAGCGCTAAGCAGAGTAAAACTTGGTCATTCTGGATTGTCTGGATTTTTACAAGAAACACTCATAGGGATAAAATGCAAAGACTTATTGGTAAGTCAAAAAATAAATATCTTAAATTGAATTTCTAATTTATGGCTTTTGCTTTCTTCCAACCAGAATTTGCATAATAACTTTGTTCACATAGGCCTACACTTGATTGACTTCCTAAGAGAAAACACACTTACATTTTCATTTCCTATTCAGAAATTATGCTGTCATAAAAATGTCCAAACTTAATTTAGACGTTATGGCAAATATTTAAGTTGATTAAATGATCATTCAAAGGCGCACATGATGTCACAATAAATATAAACAAATCATGGAATATTTAAAAAACCATTCAATTGATTGTTACCTAGAAGGCAACCACGATTCAGCTCCTGCCTCTCCTCCCCCCGCCAGCACTATTCCTGGCAAAGATATTGTGCTGTGAATGTAAGAAAAAAAAGGTCGCCTATTTGGTTGCGGCTTCTGATAAGAAATTACACATTTCCCAGTCACAGAATTGCCTTCAATATTTTGTCATAAAAACCATAACCAAATAATGATCGAGCGGGCAACCAACACCACATGCGGGTCGGTCAGTGGTTGTATGATAGACTTTTAAAAACACAAACAACAAGAAAAGTCGCGTGCTTCCTCCACACACAAAAATTAAGTGGTGAAGCGATGCGAGGAAGAAGGGAAAATTGCCACCAATTGTAGCCAAGAAATAACAACAAAATATGAAAAGAATATTATAATAAACAATTACCCAAGGGGTCGAGCTTTTAGTTATCTGGGGGAATAGGAGATAGGAAGCAGAGGGCGAGCGAGTGAGCTCGATAACTCAAAGAGAAACACACATTCTAAATTTGATTAGGAAGAATTTCCATATGTGGTGTTGTTGTGGACACAAACAAAAAGCACAACCACAGTTTAAAGATGCGAGTCAAAGTGGAATAATGAAAAAGTAAAATTGGGATAATTTCGTTTTAGAATAAAAAATGAACAAAAATTAATAAAACTGAGTAAATTGGGTACATCTCTTTGTAAAATGTGGCTTCCGTGGAGCCTAAGATTAATGGAGCTGATTGAATGGGGAATTCTAGTTATTATTCCTAATTTATATGATGCACAGTTTGCGATCAACACCCTCAAGCTATTTTATGAGGATGTGTAACTGTCAAAATTAATATAAACATTTAAAATAAATCATCAATTATATCAAAAAATACTTCCACAATTCATCTACTTTTATTACCTCTGTTCGGAACAACAACAAAGATAACTTCCCCAAGCCAGTTTTTAACTTTTCCTTAACAACAATTTTGATGTTTTTGTTTCATTACATTGCCTTTAAAAATTAAATAAATAGCAAATCTTAGCTTAGTCGCATAAAAAATCCACTTGGCAACCCTTTTTCACACAAGGAAGATGTCAAAAAGGAGACTCAAAATATGACACTTTTAAATTGGCGCTCTGGCAATGACACGCATTAAAATGTTAAAGACGGGTGGAAAACAGATGACAACGAAAAAGCAAAGGAAGAAGGGGACAAAAAAATAATATAATTAACAAAATTTCTCAAATTGAGCTTAGAAGAAATGTTTTTGCTGAATTACTCATCATTTTCTTCGTTGTGGCTGCCTCTCTCTCTCTCCCTGTTGGAGAGAGAATACTACAAAATCATATGGACATTTATACATGATTTTTAATATAAAAAATATGAGTATTTTTGTGAAAATGATCTACATTTTATACAAATTAGCATATTTTGAAGAAATAGGGCATGTCTTTTAAACATTTTCACTGAAAAATTCTTTAATAAATTAAACAATTAAGACATCCGTGTTTCTTTTGAAAAAGAGAGCAAGAGAGAAACACTTGATATTTCCTTTTGCAATACAAAGGCATGTGGAAGAAATTGATACAAAATCATGAGGACGACATTGATAGAAAATATAAAATTTATTTGATGTATGTTTCCTTTTGCATTGTTCCCCAAATTCCAGCAACAAAGTAGATACCCCAAAATAACAAAAACAATAGCAAAGTGACAGTGGCCCAAAACGAGGATGACAAAAAATGACGTCAGTTGCCGAAATTAAAAAATAAGAAGTAAACAACAACAAACCATGAAATTTCTCCATACTGCAAAAAAATCCAAAACCACCACCAGCAATGAGCCAGTGACATTAACACACACACACTGACATAAATGTGTATTCCCATATGCATTAAAATTGTTTATATGGTCCCTTTCAGAAAAAAAGAAAAACAAAATAACACCAACAAAATATACGTTTCATGATCTGATCTATGGAGGGGGTATATTTTTTGTGATGACTTCGCCGTGGCTGCCACTGCGCAGTTTGCTAAAACTTACCACTTTAGAGCCGGCTACTCCTGTATGTACACCATGTATGTTGTTGTTATTATTGTTGTGAACGGCTGCCGCCGCCGTACGTACGTTGGCATTTGAATTGAGCACGGCAAAATTGGCGCGTCCTTGTTTCATAGAGACGCCACCAACACCCAGAGAGCTGGCACCCAAAGGCTGCAAGATATTGGATGCCGACTTGCCAGCCATCATGGTCTTCTCTTTGATCATGTTGCGAGGATTCTCCTTTCCAGCATCCTGCATGATTTGGAAACCAGCTGTGGTTTGTGTAGCGGCCATGGTTCGTTGGTTGTTTTGTCAAAAAAGGTTTTGTGAATTCGTTTTTTTTTTCTTTTTGAAATTCTCTCTCACGCACACAATGACAAGAGCAGAAAATTATGCACAAAACAACAGCACAACAAAACGATTGACACACAAATCACACGGAATACAGGGTGACAATGGAATTTTATGTGTAGAGGTTTGGTTTCTTTTGCTACAAAAATTAAACAAATTGCAATAAAAATTAATTTTTTGCTCTTTTTTTGGGGTAATTGAAGGAAAAGGTAGTTGTTACTCTATATTTTTCAGTGCTTTGCTTTTTAAAATTTCCTTTTCACTCTATTTAAATTTTCCAAAATTCCCGTTTATTTTTTACACAAACAATTCACATGTGTGAATTTTGCATTTTATAAAATGGTTTACTTCTTTTTCCAAAAAAAATCGTGTCTTATGCTTTATCCTCGTTATGCTTACTTCTCACACTAAGCCAAGTCGTCGTTGTACACTGCACACACACACCACTACGCCTAGGCTCTGTTTTACTTCGTTTCAACAAGAAAACATTTAAAACAACACTTAACAAATTTCACACGAACTTGATTAGCTTAGCGCGTTTAAAGCCTAAACAAATCGACGTTTATTATTTTCTTTGTGTTAATATCAAACTTTTTCTTTAAACAAATTGCAACATTTTTATTCTTTTTCTTTTGGTTTGGATTACTTTGCTTAGGCCTTAGCTCGGTAACTCTCACACTGGGATGTGTTGTTCTCTCGTTGCCGTCATGAATTGTATTGAGAATTGAGTTTGGGATCTGTGATCAGTGCTTGTATTTTTGAATTTGTGCGCCGACCAAAGGGATACGATGAAAGAGAAATCAGATGGAATAGAGGTTGGAAAGAGATGGCGCTATGAAAGAAGGGGAGAAAAACAAAGAATGAGGGTTAAGAGAGAGAAAAAAAATATCATATGGGCACTTCCGTCAAAGAGGGAGTGAGAGAGAGCGAGCAAAGAACTTACAGGGTTGCATTTTGTGTTGATTGCTGGTAGTTTGTTTTTGTCAATACATTGGATATTTTCGACAAACAATACAAAAGGAATGAAGAAATATGACAGCCATGGCAATTACCAGAATTTGTAAGATCATTTTGCTGATATTTTTAAGAGTAAATGAGTTTTGTTTTTATGTTTTCTTTTTAATTTAAATGAGAATAATGTTTGCTGATATTCAATGACAAGAGTAGCTGTGTTCACTAAGCACTACATAAGTGTGTGAGTAGTTATTTGATGACGTGAGTGACGTATGGCAAATGGAGGCTTTGTAACAGAAATATTAAAAGAAAATAAAACCAGAAAAATATTTAAAACAAAATAAGTAAAAAATAACCAATTTCATGCGAGGTTTAAAAAAATGTTTCAAAAATTAATGAGATTTTGTATTTTTTAGTAAATCAAGGAAACTAAAACCCCATAGAACAACAAATCAGCTTTGAACTACTCAGGAGTTAATGGAAGGGTGCAAAAATTATATTGATATAAAGTCTACTGTCATAGTCTTTGGTGCTTGGAATGATGTGGTCGCAAATAAGTAAATGTTTTCAAAATTATTAGCGGTTTAAAGCTACTTTTATATTTTAGAAACTCCTGAAGATACGTTGGCTTAATTGTGGATCTGGAAAGAGAAAGAGAATAAAAAGCGGGAAGGAGCTTTGAAGAAGAGGTCATAAATGAGAAGTAATAGCATATATCTCCTACTAAATAGAAATCGATAATAAGAAATCTACAACGATGATTGATGGGCCTACAGCCATCTGGGGCAACCATCCAGTGGGTAGTGGTATGTTGCTTCTATTGAGCATGCATCGAAAAATGTAAACGGGCGTACGTCTTTTAAGTAGTGTAAACCGCAAAAAAGATTCTATTGTGATGGACTAGATCAGGGACGTACGCAGAAAGTGGTGAACAACTAAATTTTCCCAAATTGTCAAAATAGAAACCATTTCGATGGCTGTCCGAGTCCCAGTGACCTCCTACCTCTTGCGTACGTCCCTGAACTAGGTCATTTATTAATGGAATTTGCAATATTAACCTTGTAATAACTTTTCAGATACTTCAAACCCTCCAAATTTGAAAACCAAGGAAGTAATGACCAAAAAATTTTAATTGATGGTATTACTTTCATAAAATGATTCGATGATGTGGAGTCCTCGACGATCATTGAGATGGATCTTTGAAAGAAAGTTAAATGAAAATATCTTCAATTCTGTTCAAAAAACATTCCGATCGAAGGAAATTATTTATGGCTATCGGGGTGTAAACTACAAACGCCTACAAATCCACCTTTCCCCAATGCTACTGTGTCATACTTCAACTCTTGGTCTACAAAGATGAGAACACAGTAGAATGTGCGTGCCGGGGACATTCATTTCCAACAACAAAGTTACCCAAGATCGCAGGGGTCACATACGAGAGTATGTTCAAGTCATCCGTGCAAGCCACAGCTGTCTGCGATAAATCGAATAGTGGCACGTGAACAAGGAGACCTTGTTGACCTCTTATAACGTGATAAACTCCATTCCTATACGTCAGCATAAACACATGATTTCGTTGCAGAACCTGTATCATCACATGTTTAAAAAAATCTCTCCCACCCATATGTATCAGAAAGAAACTGCACGATCAGAGAGGTAGAAAGGTCACTTTATAACATAGATCCTCGTCGTTCTCAGGTTTTTTCTATCCCTCGAACGTCTGGTGACGGGATACTTTTGTGGTAGAACCGTGAATGTAACTTCCAAAACTACCTTATCCAATGTTGATATGAGTAGACACAACCTTACTGGGTTATGTAGGGAGGTATTAGAACCTTAGATTATATGTTTGATCTGCATCCATCGCACAAGTTAAGCACAAAAAACTTTTTATCTGGGACCATTGAAAAATGGAAACCATTTTCGCTGTATTCAACATGTAGAAGTCTTTCTAATGGGTTTCTGAAAAGAATATCTATTCCACAGTCCATCTCTATATGGGATGGGTCTGGAAGAAACTAAGAAATTTTTCGGAAAACGATTGTAGCCTTGAAGACCTTGAAAAATTCTTAAAAATCCACATTTGCAACCAAAAGATTTTTGTAAACACGCTGGTTAAAAATCAACGTAGATGGACTGAGGAGTTTTTTCGTACGAGCTATAATGCGGTATTTTTAAACGATTTGAAGAAAGGTTTGATAGAGGATGTTATACCAATGGTTGGGCTAAATGATCACTTTTTTCTACTCGACCTGAATGAGTTATATAATCGGTCAAAATGAGTTATCCTTAGGCGAGCTTAATGAGTGTCTTTCTGTAGACATGCTGAATGATATTATGTCCATAGTGGCAAAATGGTAGTTTAACTATAGACGATCCGGAGAGGAGTCTTTTCATTAACGAGAGGTGCTATTCATAGACGAACTGAAAAAGATTATGCAATTGCTATAGATCAATTGAGAGAAGGAGGGAGGGCATCCTTAACGATTTCAGCTGGTGAGTATATGAGTTGAAGGACGAGCTCTGTTATTTTAATTTATATTTTTATAAACCTTTCCAATGGTTTAGATTCCTAAATTACCGTATGCCACATAACCGCCAACAATTCCAACGGAAGAAACCATCAACAACACAAACAAAGAATATCGTAATGGTATGTCATCTAAGACCTGGCTACTAGGATATGGTTATAATAATCTTACACAATGCAAGAGTTAGTCAATTTTGAGTGGTAGTAGTGGTGGTGGTGTTGGTGGCGTTGATGGCGCTGTTGTCATGCTACAACTGTTGCATACTACAAGGACATATATCTAACTATCTGGATGGTATCAGTGTCCGGGGTGTATGTGTGTGTGTTTGTGCATTTCTTGCTCTTGGCATTGTGTTGTCTTCCTTGTTGTTGTTATTGTTATTACATGAATGTCACACAGATGTGAGCTGTCATTAGCAAGCAAATACTCATCAAATTTACACGAGTTGAGTGTGTGTGTGTGTGCGTGTTTATGTGTGACCATTGTGTGTTGAAGGGATAGCTGCAATGAAGTGAGGTTATGTTTTATGAAAATTGAGCGGGAAAAATAATTTTCTTATTTCTTTGTAGTTTTTTTTTTTGTGTGGGAATAAGACAACATTTACCGTTGTTTTAATTTTGTTGCTATTTTCATTCTTATAAGTTAAGGATTTGAGAGATTTTTTTGTTAAGGGCAGGTAGTTACTTCAAGAATATGGTTACATGACTGCCGCTGCTTCTGCCCTGCCTGTGCACAACCGGAATAATTTGCCATTTCATTGTTGCATTGATTTCATGTCACCAGCTATTTGTTGTTGTGTGTTTGTATGCTGCATTCTTCATTATCCTCACCAAGGTGTTGCCGTTGGCATGTGTTCCCGGGCTCATTACTTCAAAGAGGTTTTGGATTTCGGGATTTTTAATTTTTTTGTTGGCAAAAAATGTAACGCCCCGAAAACAAAAGATTAGCTGTAATGGTAAAAAGTTAAATATGTTCCAAAGACAATGAATGGAAAAAAATGGATTTTTTTTGAGGAAAAAGAAAAGATGTTTTCATTCAAGATGTTGCCATGGTTTGACTCAACTGGGACAGATGGTAGAGGGATAATGGAGTAACAAATAATTGAAAATTGAATTAAAAAAAAATGTTTCTATGGCAAGGCATAAATGGTCTGATTAGGGAATTGCTAAGGGTGGACTTTGACATTGAGAAAAAAATGGAAGAAAAAACCACGAAGTTAACCACAAAATCAAATTTCAAACAAAAACATAATTCAATATTTTCCAAAATAATTTCATTTCAATTTCTTTGATTCTGGAACATATGAATTTGATGTCCTAACTGAAAATAGCTTTTTAAAATTTAATTTTTTCTCAATTTTTATTTAAAATTTCTGAATTTAAAATCATTTTTAAATCAGATCTTCAAAATTTTTGAGGTTAGGATCTCAGATTTCAAATAATATACTTTTCTTATTCAAAAACACAATTTATATTTGTTCTCAAAACGTTCACATCAATATTTGTGATTCGGAAACATTTGAACTCTATACCATTACTGACCACGCACAACCACAGTTGTTATCCCTCCCTTACTCTTGTGGAAATTATTTACTTAAAAATGCTTTTAAATATAAAAAAAAATATTTTTTTCCAACATATTTGGGGTTAGTATCGAAATTTATAAAAGAATGTATTTCTGACTTCTCACAATTCAAGCCAATTCCATTTGAAATTTCTCAATTTAAAACGCTTTTTCCATTTAAAATAAACATTCCTTAACATTTTTGAGGTTAGAATCGAAATTTTTTTAATAGAAGCATTTATCTTTTTTTAAAATTTTAAGAACTCAAGCAAATAGCTAAGGCAAAGTCAAAGCAAAAAATAGAATAACAATACTACGAATCTTGCAAAAGAATAAAAAAAATATTTTAAATTAAATGCTAACTGCACTAAATCAACAAGAGGCAGGGTAAATATGCAATAACCCAGCAAACATTTCTGTGAAAATTAATGAAAAAAGGATCAAAGATTCTACAGGCTAGCTTAAAAGAAGTCTATCCAAATGAAGGGGAAATGAAGGAGAGTCTATCCCTATGAGGTCGAGTTGGAACAGAACCTAACCCAATAAAGTCGAACTAAAAGGAAATATTTCTAAATATGTAACTTTGTAGACAGGAAAGTCCTGGAACAAACCCTTGTAGCCACGAAGGTCCTGAACGCATTTGCTTTTAAAATTGTAGATATGAAGCCACATGGAATATTTTTCTTTAAAAATCCGCTATTGCTACCCTGAATGTTCTCGAAAAGTAGTTTTTAGCCTCAAAAAGTCTTCAAATATATTCTTTAAAAATCATATCATTGAAGGTCACAGATAGAAATGCTTTAAAAGTCAATTTTTTGTTGTTGCTGTTGTAAAAGATACGCATATTTTGTTTGAATTCAGCTAAGTCGGTTCTAATTTTTGGTTTAACAATTTGGGTTCCCTCGCACGCTGTAACTAAGGATCTTCTGGATTCACTGGGGTAGGTAGATCCTTATTTTTTAAATTCATTGAAGGTGCTTGACATATTTTTTTATTTATTTATTTATTTTTTTTTTGAAATACACGCTTCATGTCCTTGAATTTTTTATTTTTTAATTCATTTTTTAAATCAATGCTCAAAACTCCCTTGCATTTTTTTAAATCCACGATTAAGTCCATTATTTTTTTAAATTATTTTTTTTTAAATCCACGCTCAAAGCCCTTGACATTCTTTTATTTTTTTTTGAATTATTTTTTTTTTAATAATTTTTTTATTATGTTTTTTTTTTAAATCCACGCTCAGAGCCCTTGACATTTTTTAATTTTTTTTTAATTATTTTTTTTTATTTTTTTTAAAGCCCTTGACATTTTTTTAAATTATTTTTTTTTAATTTTTTAAAATTATTTTTTTATATCCATGTTTAAAGCTCTTGACATTTTTTGATTTATTTTTTTTTAATCCACGCCTAAAGCCCTTGACATTTAAAAATTTTTTTTTTTAGTTATTTTTTTAATCCACGCTTAAAGCCCTTGACATTTTTTGATTTATTTTTTTTTTAAATCCACGCTTAAAGCCCTTGAGATTTTTTTTTGAATTATTTTTTTTTAGAATATTTTTTTTAAATCCACGATTAAAGTCCTTTGAAAAATATTTTTAATTTTTCTAATCAATTTTTTTATTGTTTTTTTTTTTTAAATCCACTCTTTGAGGTCCTTTTTTTTAATCCATTCTGAAAGACCTTGACCTTTTTTTAAATATTTTTTTTTTATTTTTTAAAGCCATTCATGAAGACCTTGACATTTTTTAATTATTTTTTTTTTTATTTTTTAAATCCATGCTTGACGGTCCTTTGAAAAAAATGTATATAGGAACCCACGCTTGAAGGTCCTTTAAAACATTGTTTTTTTTTAAAATCCGCGCTTGAAGGTTCTTTGAAAATGTTTTTATTTAAATATTCACGCTTGAAGGACCTTGAAGATATTTTAAAAGTCTATGCCTGAAGATCTTTGAAAAAATGTCAAATAAATTGAAGAACCTTTAAAATTTTTTTTTAAATAAAAATTCAAGCTTGAGGTCATCGAAAAAGCATTTTTTATCCTTTAAAAATATGTATTTTAAAATCTTCGAATGTACCCTTCTAAAGAGATCTCAGAAAATCACCACGTGTAGCCTCGAAGGACCTTGAACAACGTTTCACTTTATAAATCCATGTTTGTAGCATCGGACGTTGTTGAAAAAATGCTTCCTTCAAATCCACAAATCGACGTTTGTATTCCCCAAAAATTCCATATTTTGACCTTGAAAGACCCTTGAAATCAATATCTAAAAAATTCAGAATTATGGTTGTGGGTTATAACACATTAATAATTAATAAATAAATTTTTCCAAAATCCTTAAAGGTCTTTAGAATAATACTTTTCTAAAATCGTGAATTTTGTCTTGAATGCCCTTCAAACAAATTTTTGTTAAATGGCTTTGGATGTGCTTTAAAAATAAAATTCTTGAAAAATATAGAATTACAACCTTTGTTGTCCTGGAAAAAGTGATATATGCGGATAAGGTCGTTCATGATTTTTTTTAAATTAAGGATTATAGGTTGGATTATGAAATATCAAAAGATCCTTAAAATAACAAGATAATATCATTCTTTTTTAAAAAGCCCAAATTATAGCCTTCGATGTCCTTGGAAAAAATCGTTGAAAAAACGCAAAAAAAAAACTTGATGGTTGTTGCAGAAAATTCTTTAAGAAATCCAGGATAACTGCCTTAAATTTTTCAGAAAAAAAAATTTTCAAATGCAAAGATTATGGGTTATCAAAAAAAAAAAAAAAAAATTAAAAAATTCTTAAAAAGTCAAAATTTGTTTTATAACGTTCTTTTAAAGTCCAAGATAATGACCTTGAATGTCCTCAAAAAATCGTCAAATTCGAGATTATGGCTTTCAATGTCCTTGAAGAAATTTAATTAAAAAAATCCAAGATTTCATCCTTTATGCTCCTAGAAATGAAGCCAAACCTAACCTAGATTATTTTTTTAAAAAGCCCAGGACTATAGGCTTGATGTCTCATTGAAAAATCGTGTCATAATCATTCGATTTTATTCTTTAGGGCTCTCCGAAAAAATCTTCAAAATTCTATTTTTCCAAAGAAAGACAGTTACTGAATTGAAAATTTTCCAAATAAATCCCATTCATCGAAATAAAGACATCCTTTTTTTTAATTTTTCACAAAAATTGTTTGCTGGGTTATATTGCACTTTGTGTTGGCAATGTCAACAATATATGGTACATGTGTTGCAGATCTCTCCGTATGTGTGTCTTTCTATGTGTGTGTTTGTATATGATGACATTGTTCCGTGATGGCACAATAAAGTAGCAAAAGATGAAAGAAAGAAAAAAATAGAAACTAAAACGCCAGAAATGACATTGCATCTCTGCAAAACTGTCAACATCTCGAGGAGAGCAAATGAAAACGGAAACAACGGCCTGGCTTTTGTCAAAGAAAAAAAAGAAATGTCAAAGCAAAAATAGTTCCATCTCAGTGTGTGAGTGTGTGTGTGTATGAGATTTTGCCACAATCTTTGCATTTTTCATTTGCGAGATGAACAAAAATTTAACAACCAAAAAAAAAAAAGAGAGAAAAGAAACACAACAGAACGACTTAACAACATTAATATGTATGTATGTACATGTGTATGTGTGTGAGTGTGTTTGCGTTGAAAAGTAAAAGGACCATAAGTTCATTGTTAGGATACTTCAAAGACGATACTTGACACACACTCACACAACGAAGCAGATGAATTGCAACTTAGAACTGTAGTTGCTATTCTTTTGGGCGATCATCTCATGGCTGGCATTCAAAAGGAAAGAAATTCATTGGCACTTTCGGTGGTGGCAAAGCTTTTGTGGGAGACCAAAAGGATGACTTGAATTTTGGGTAACAAAAGTGGGCTTAAATTTCCCAGAAATCAGGGATCAGGAAAAAAAATTGGACAAGCTTAGAATACCTGGGAATGTTGGACCGAAATTCTCTAATTGGACACCTTTATAAAATGTAGTCTAAATTGTTGAGATTTATCATTTTTTATACCCTCCTCCACCGCAGTATGGAGGGTATATTAAGTTCGTCATTCCGTCTGTAACACCTCGAAATAGACACTTTTGGACCTCACAAAGTATATATTCTTGATCGGCATAAAATTCTATGTCGATTTCAGTATGAGCGTCTGTCCGTCTGTCCGTTCGTCCGTCTGTGGAAATCACTCTAGCTTCCGAACGAATTGAAGTAGATTGATAAAATTTTACTCAAATGTATATTATGTCTGCAGGACTTTTGGTATTGAAAATGGGCCATGTAGGTCCACGTTTTGGTGTAGCCCCCATATAACGGTACCTCCCGATATTCGGTATTTTGATGATTTTAGCGACATTATTCAACGAAAATGTTTCAAATTTGGTATTAGAAGTTCGTAACAGTTACTACAGCTTGTGACAGAAAATTGTCTGTGCAGGTCCACGCATTCGTATAGCCTCCATATAACGGTACCTCTCGATATTCGGTATTTTGATGATTTTAGCGACACTATTCACCGGAATTGTTTCAAATTTGGTATTTGAAGTTCGTAATGGATACTACAGCATGTGACAGAAAATTGTCTGTGCAGATCCACGTCTTCGTATAGCCCCCATATAACAGTACCTCCCGATATTCGATATTTTGATGATTTTTGCGACAATTTTCACCAGAATTGTTTCAAATTTGGTATTTGAAGTTCGTAATGGATATTATAGCCTAGGACAGAAAATTGTCTATGCAGGTCCAGGTCTTCGTATAGCCCCCATATAACGGCACCTCCCGATATTCGGTATTTTGACGATTTTAGCGACATTATTTACCGGATTTGTTTCAAATTTAGTATTTAGAGTTCCTAATAGGTACAAGAACCTGTGTGAGAAAATTGTCTATGCAGGTCCAGGCCTTCGCACAGCTTCTTAATATCGGTACCTCCCGGTATTCGGTATTTTGATTATTTTAGCGACATTATTCACCAGAATTATTTCAAAT
Source organism: Musca domestica (assembly GCF_030504385.1). Lineage (NCBI taxonomy): Eukaryota > Metazoa > Arthropoda > Insecta > Diptera > Muscidae > Musca > Musca domestica. Next base: position 6,979,495 of record NW_026712286.1, on the reverse strand, counting down.
TTGATATTTGAAGTTTCCAATAGGTTCTACAGCCTGTGACAGAAAATTGTCTATGCAGGTCCAGGTCTTTGTATAGCCCCTAAATATCGGTACCTCCCGATATTCGGTATTTTGATGATTTTTTGCGACATTATTCACCAGAATTGTTTCAAATTTTGTATCTGAAGTTCCTAATGAGAACGACAGCCTATGACAGAGAATTGTCTATGCTGGTCCAGGTCTTCGTATAGCCCCCATCTAATGGTACCTCCCGATATTCGGTATTTTGGTGATTTAAGCGACGTTATTCACCGAAAATGTTTCAAATTTGGTATTTGAAGTTCGTAATGGATACTACAGCCTATGACAGAAAATTGTCTATGCAGGTCCACGTCTTCGTAGAACGGCACCTGCCGATATTCGGTATTTTAGCGACATTATTCAACAGAATGTTTCAAATTTGGTATTTGAAGTTCGTAATGGATACTACAGTCTATGACAGGAAATTGTCTATGCAGATCCAGGTCTTCGCCCCCATATAATGTAACCTCCCTATTTTCGGCATTTTGATAATTTAAGCGACATTTTGCATCGAAAATGTTTCAAATTTGGTATTTGAGTTTCGTAAAGGATACTATAGCCTATAGCAGGAAATTGTCTGGGTAGGTCAACGTTTTGGTATAGCCCCGACGTAAAGGTACCTCCCTATATTTGGTATTTTGATTTTTTCAAGTTTCGCATTTGAATATTGTAATGGCTTATGACAAAAGTTGCCTATGCAGGTACACATCTTCTTATGGACCCCAATATAGCTGTTATTTTCGGTATTTTTAAGATTTTAACAAAATTTTTAATGGATTTTATTTTTTTGAAAAATTTTCTATCCTTTCCAAATGGTGTAGGGTATTCAAAGTTCGGCCGAACTTACTGCTTTTTCTCTTGTTTTTTCTTTCTTCCTTCTCTTTTAGATTAACTCCATTTTGGCATCCTTCTGGAAAATCTCCCACTTCATGGCAAGACAGAAAAGCGAAAAAAGTTGCTAAAATTAAATACCAAATGATATGGAGATTTGTAAAAACGGAAAGGAACGCGAAAAGTCAAGTAGCCGTGACATCGTCATAATCTTCTTAACTACCACAGTGGAAAGGGGGGTAAGGGGTCAAGCCACCACAAACAACATGGATTCTCTCAAACACCCATCCAACCACTTCGCTGTCCATTTGCCTCCCCCCTACCCCACCACCCAAAAGTCGCCCAAGAAAACTCATTTTTTATCTTTTCTTTCCGTTTGCCATTTTTCTTATTCTTTCAACATTTCACATCCTCGTCCTCCAGTTTTTGTTCCTTTTTTGTTTTTGTTGCTGCCACTCCATATACATCTTGGCTGAAAGTAGCTTCCCAGCGACTCGTTACTGTTGCAAATAAATTTCAATTTAATTCGCTGTTGCAACAATCTGACGCTTGATTAATTAAGGATTTGTAACAAAAATTAAGTTACATCCATGTCCGACTGCCAACGTCAAGGCTGGGATAAGAAGATGGCACGATGGGGATATATTCGGTGGGGATATATTCATGAACAAGGACATCATTGCAGAAGAAAAGAAACTTTGCTCAAAAGGGCCAGAGATTTTTTTTTGAGGAATAGAATATAATTGGATCAGGAGAAGGATGGATTTTTTTAAAGGCAAAATCAAGGATTTTATGGGTGAAAAAGTAAAAAAGGCCGTGCCGAACTTTGAATACCCTCCACCATTTGAAATAAATTTAAAAATTAAAAAAAAAATTAAATTCGTTGAAAATCCGTGTTAAAATCTTAAAAATACCGAATATAGCCGCTATATTGGGGTCTATACGAAGACGTGGACCTGCATAGGCAATCTTTGTTATAAGCCATTATAATATTTAAATGCGAAACTTTAAAAAAATCCGGTGAATAATGTCGCTAAAATCGTCAAAATACCGAATATAGGGAGGTACCCTTATATGGAGGCTATATGAAGATCTGGGCCTGCATAGACAATTTTCTGTCACAGTCTGTAGCACCTATTAAGAACTTCAAATACGAAATTTGAAACATTTCTGTTGAAGAATGTCGCTTAAATCATCAAAATACCGAATATCGGGAGTTGTCGTTATATGGGGCCATACGAAGACGTGGGCCAGCATAGACAATTTTTTGTCATAGGCTGTAGTACCAATTACTACTTCTAAATACGAAATTTGAAACAATTCCGGTGAATGTTGTAGCTAAAACCGTCAAAATACCGAATATAGGGAGGTACCCTTATATCGGGGCTATACGAAGACATGGGCCTGCATAGACAATTTTCTGTCACAGGCTGTAGAACCTATTAGGAACTTCAAATACGAAATATCAAACAATTTCGGTGAAAATTGTAGCTAAAATCATCAAAATACCGAATATTGGGAGGTACCCTTATATCGGGGCTATACGAAGACCTGGACCTGCAGAGACAATTTTCTGTCACAGGCTGAACTACCTATTAGGAACTTCAAATAGGAAATTTCAGACAATTTCGGTGAATAATGTCCTTAAAATCTTTAAAATACCGAATATAGGGAGGTACCCTTATATCGGGGCTATACGAAAACCTGGACCTGCAGATACAATTTTCTGTCACAGGCTGTAGTACCTATTAGGAACTTCAAATACGAAATTTGCAGCAACTCCGGTGAATAATTTCGCTAAAATCATCAAAATACCGAATATCGGGAGGTGTTGTTATATGGAGGCTATACGATATCGTGGACCTTTGTGGGCATTTTTCTTTCAGGGGGTAAAGTGCTTAGAAAGAACTTCCAGTATAGATTTTTAGACAATTCCATTGAAAAATGTAGCTCAAATCTTCAAAATACCGAATATTGGGATGTAGTGTTACATGGGGGATACACGATATTGTGGACCTATATAGACAATTCTCTTCCAGGGGATAAAGTACTCAGAAGGAACTGCTTTTGTGGATTTTTAGACAATTTCATTGAAATTTGAAATCATCAAATATATCAATCATCAAAATACCGAATATCGGGGGTGTAACGTTATATGGGGGCTATACGATATCGTCCTCCGATAGAGCCCATCTTCGAACTTGACTGCCTGCAGACAAAACACTGATTTGTGCTAAATTTTAGCTTCCTATCTTTTTTCGTTTCGACTCTAGCGTGACTACAACAGGCGGGCAGACGGACGGACGGACGGAGTGCAAAATCGCCTTAGAATTCTACGCTGATCAAAAAAATATATATTTCATTATGTCTAAAATTATTATTTCGATGAGTTACAAACGGAATGACAACCATAATATACCCTCCACACTATGTATGGTGGAGGGTATAAAAAATGAGACTTTTTTAAAGTTTACAATTGTAGGTTTTTTGAAAATTTGAATTCGTGTTTTTTAAGAGTTTCTTGAAGGCAATAATTCTCGATTTGTTAAAAATAATAATAAAAGAATTTTTAGGAACTGGATAAAATATAAAGAATTCACGGTATTTTTAAAGAAATTTTCTGGTATTATATTTTAAAGCAGTAAAGTCATTCAAATTTTTTTAAAAAAGGTAAATTTATTTAATTATAAATGTAATTTTTTTAAGATTTTTTTCTTGGCAATTTTTTTCTACAAAATTTTTTGAGGTCTATAGTGGCTACATCGTATAAAAATTTTTATGAAAGAGAACATTTTTCAATGTAAGAATCGTGTTTTTTTAAAGGAACTTTATTAAAGGACATGAAAAAAATGAATTGCGTCTGTCCAGTTTCCATAAAAAAGTTGGGTTTTTTTTTTTCAAAAATTTAAAAACAAAATAATTGTTTATTTTTATTTAAAAAAAAATTAAATTCTGAAATTGTGATTTGTTTTGGAAAAAAAATTAAAAAAAATATTCTATGGAAAAATTTGCGTCTATCCAATTTCCATAAAAAAGTTGGGATTTTTTTTTCAAAAATTTAAAAACAAAATAATTTTTTATGTTTTTTATTTAAAAAAAAATTAAATTTTGAAATTGTGATTTGTTTTGGAAAAAAAAAAAAATAAAAAAAAAAATATTCAATGTAATTTTTTTTTTTTTGTCCAAAAGGTAAGCGTTTTTCCAATCCAATTCCCAATATATTTCAATGCCACAACTTTTTCTTTTACCCTTGTTTCCTTTACCATCCCCATTTATTTATTTTTTACCCAGGAACACATCATCCTTCCGCTTGTCATTAGTTGGAATAAAATCTTGACCACAAAACCTAACACCTGACCAGTTATTTGTCAATAGTTTTTAAATGGCAGCTGATAAAATTTCCTAAGGATATTGAAAATAGCCAAGACAAAGGCCAGGACAAAAGAAATGGTAGCACACACATACACACACATGGGAACACAGGACTTATGCAATGCTGTTTTGTCGATGTGACAAATGGGACAAATGCGATTGATATAAGATGAATGTTTGGGGGGAAAAGGAAATATTTTAAAATTTTATTAAAAAAAAATCTTTTCAGGATTTAAACGAAATTAAGGACTTTCAGGAAAATATAAAATCTTATAATCACTTTTCTTGGAATTTATTTTAAATTTTTATTTAAATATATTATTAAATATACAGGGCGATATGAAAAAACTGCAACCTTCAACTTCAGACTGCTGTCATTTCTAAGCCACTCGTCCGACAGCTGTTAAAATTATTCCAGTGACAGCTCATTAGATTGTTTACAAGCGTGCGAAAGCATTTTGCTGAGAATTATCCAGAAAAAAAGTTATTCGTGATGGAATTAAACCGTGACAGTGTGATTTTTTTATATTTGGCTGGAGAACCACAAGTGGCTATCGGTAGAGCACTCCAGCATTTAAATGTGAATAAATCTTTTGAATCTCGTACCATCGCTCGTTACCGTAATAGCGTAACTGGTAGCGTAGCCTGACGTCAAGGAAGTGGACGGCAGAAAATAGCAACACCAGCAGAAATGGTTCGAAAAGTAAAGAAGGGACTTGATCGACAGCCGCGTCTCAATGGCCGAAAAATAGCTCGTGAGCTGAACATATAGCAATATTCCATTCGGCAAATATTGAAAAAATGAGCTCGGGGTAAAGCCACTGAAATTCCCAAAAGTGCAGGAACTTACACCGCAACAGAAAGAAAATAGACTCAAAAGAGCTAAAGAGTTACTTCCCTTTGCCGAATGTGGTGAACTGCCGTATTTGGTTTTCCCCGATCTCCGATGAGAAAACATTCGTTGTCCAGCCGTTTGTAAACAAAGAAAATGTCAACTGAAAATGTGCACCTTCGATTGGCCACCAGAATTCAAGTGCCGGCCATGGTGTGATGGTGTGGGTCGCCATAACAGCCGACGGTCGCCCTCCACTCCGAATTAATCGACCGTGGCATCAGAATAAATGCCGAATATTATCGCAAAAATATTCTGGATGGTGTATTAAAGCCTTAGGCACTCGAAACATTTTGGCCGCAGATTCTGGACATTCCAACAGGACTCAGCAGCATCGCACTTAGCACGCGCTACCCAAGAATGGGGCACAATGGCCACCAAAATCTCCGGATATCAATCCGTTGGACTATTGTGTCTGAAGTATTTTGGAAAGTCAGGTTGGCACTAAAAAATACAAAAGGGTCGATCACCTGAAGCAAGCGCTTCGCCGGGAATGGGCGAAAATACAGCAGAGCAGCCTTGGACACGCAAATATTTTGGCCGCAGACCTTGGACATTCCAACAGCACTCAGCAGCATCGCACTCAGCACGCGCCACCCAAGAATGGTTACAAACAGGGGTTCCTCGCTTCATTTCCAGCGCACAATGGCCACTAAAATTTCGGGATATCAATCCGTTGGACTATTGTGTCTAAAGTATTTTGGAAAGCAAGGTTGGCACTAAAAAATACCAAAGGGTCGATCACTATGTGCTTCGCCGGGAATGGGCCAAGATACCGCAGAGCAACATTCGGGCAGCGTGTGACGGTTTCATTGGCCGTTTGAAGGCCATAATTTGTGCCAAAGGTGACCAAATTCGAACAAATCTAAACTTATTCTAAAATTTGAAACTATTTCCGACATTTTTTTCTTTCAATCAATAAAATTTAAAAAAAGAAAAATGTAAAAATTATGTCGTTTGACTTTGTTGCAGTGTTTTTATCTCACCCTGTATATAATAAAATATGTAAAATTTTAATTCATTTCTTAAGGACTCGTGACTTAAAATTTTAGTTATGAGTATTTGGCTATTAAATATTATTTAAAAATCAAACAATTCTTTTAACCTGGTTTATCTCTAGCTTAGATCTCTTCACCACACCTTGACATCCTTACACGACAAAATCTCTAAGGATTTCCAATACAAAAGGATGAAATGATCTAATTTTAAATAATTTTTTTTGTTTCTGCAAATCCAGACAATGTCCTTTGCAACCCCAGACGAAAAGGTTCCTTTTCCTTAAAGACATTGAAAACTAAATTTGTTTTTGTAATCCCTGGACAAACACATAACGATTGTTTGTTGTAGTTTATGTTTGCCATGGCAACGTTTGAACGAACATCTGCACAAGTCCTTGCAAGGCATATCGAAATATGACGTACATAACCTTTAAACGGCCATTGTGCTCTGATTTCTTAAGCCACTCCGCTTAGCTGCCCTGCCACTCGTCTGAGGAGAAGTTGTTGGTTTGTTGTGTGCATGAGCACGATTCCCATGATGATTACCTACCTGCATAGTCAGCAGATGTCCCAGCAGACAGCACGTGAGTGTATTGGTAATTAAGGATTCATTGATTTCGTAATTCGGTTTTTGGCAATGCCTTTTGCGAATTTCTTTTTAGTCAAGGTATGAACAGGATTCCTAACACGACTTGGCCAGGGAATTGTTGTTGGCAAAATATTTGCGCCCCAAAATGGGTTTGACAAGGGTTAGACAATATTTAATTAAATCTCGAAAAATATGTATTCGGAAAATTACATGGAAATTATGAAGAAGAGACGTAATTTATGAATCTATTGGATTTATCCCAAGTAGGTAGGACTTGAAATATAAACCCGATCAACTATTTAGAAATTAAAACACTTGGGGCCATATAAAGATAAAATACTTGTAATGGGCAAAACGAAAATAGAATTTGGTTTAAACTTGGAATATTAGAGAAGTATCAGCACTCAAATATTCGTTTGCCAACAATTTCTTGTGAACATCTTAAAGCAGTAGAATCATTCGAATCTTAATAATATCATAATTTAAAGCAGTAAAGTCATTCAAATTTTTAATCCAGTAAAATCATTTAAGTATAAATTTGATTTTTTTAAACACATTCTATGGCTATTAATTTATAGGAAAAAATTCAAGGTCCATTAAGGGTATATTGTATATCTTCTAAAAATTTCTAAGGTACCATAAAGTCTATGATGAGAAACATTTTCAATGCCATAGTCATGATTTGTTTAAAGACAATATAAATTAAACTACTAATAAACCGATAAAGAGGCAGTAAGTTCGTCCGGGCCAAACTTTGAGTAACCTCCAACATTTGGAACGAATGTGGAAATTTTCAAAAAAAAATGTTATAAAATTCGTAAATAATTCTGTTAAAATCTTAAAAATACCAAATATAGCCGTTATATTGGGGTCCACATAAAGACGTGTACCTGCATAGGCAATTTCATCATAGGCCATCACAATATTCAAATAGGAAACTTGGAAAAAAATCGGGAGAATATCGTATCTAAAATCATAAATATACCGAATATAGGGGGGTACCGAGGCTATACAGAGACCTGGACCTACATAGACACATTTCTGTCATAGACTGTGGTCAGTTCAACTATTTATTTGGCAACAATTTCTTGAGGACATCTTAAAGCAGTAGAGTCATTCCAATTTTAATTATATAATATTATAATATTGTAGGGAGGTACCGGGGCTATACGAAGAGCTGAACCTGCTGAAACACTTTTCTGTCATAGACTGTGGTCAGTTCAAGTATTAATTTGGCAATAATTTCTTGAGGACATCTTAAAGCAGTAGAGTCATTCCAATTTTAATTATATAATATTCTAATTTAGTAGATTCTTTGTAGTACTGAAACAGTAGTCATTCGAAAAACGCCCTGGTAAAACGTCCTCCTCGTCTATGCATCTTGCTGTATATTGTAATGTTTGGTAGCACTGCATCCTGAGACTGTGTCAAATCTCTCGTCTGGTTAGGTTTGTGAGTAGTCTTTGCCAACAGAGGCTGGCTGTGTGTTTGACACAACCTTCGTGGATTTGATAGACTTGGTATTTTGAACTTGTTTGGAAAACTCGGCCCAGACATCTACCAGCAAGGTTGCGACTGAGATATCTTCTTCACAGATGTTTGACAGATACTTCTCCAATTCCATATAACCACCTGAGGGTATTTGTCGGTTCTCCTACCAGGCCCGTCCCCACCTGAGGATAGGGGGAGATAAATGATCACACTATGTTGCTCAAAATAGGGCTTCTTAGTAAAGAATTGATTGAAATGATCACCTGTCTCTAGGGATCTTTGGACTTCACGCGGACAAAAAACTGACTGACCCCTAAAAAAACAAAAATGAATGAAGATTGCAATAAAGAGAAAAAAGTTACGGTGTAGAACCTAAATAACCCAATACCGGCGAATCACACCTCGCCGTTATCCAATGATCGTGAGCAAATTTCTCTCGCAGATGTGGGTGCGTTGGCATCTGTGGTCGATAGTATTGCTACAAGCACTCAGCCTTCAGGCAAAAAGAAAGACATAGAGTCTGAGGAACCCCGGAGAAGCGTACGCTCGACCTAGCCTTCAACCACAGATTGTGCCGAATCTCAAAGAAACAGCAAACCGTTTTGCGAATCCCAACAAAGGAGGAGACGCACAAAATGATAGAGGAAGTGAGCGGCAGCTTGACGAAGCTTACAATCAAAACGAAAAAGTTGTCTGGGGCTCAGTGGCGTAAGCTAAGGAAGCAGCAGACAAGAAAAAACGCATAGTAGCAGGATGCTTCAAAGGGGGCTACGAATAATTCTCCTCCTAGATTGGAGTCGGGTAAGAGGATCAGGTCCCCTGAGAAACAGAACATTGCGAAGACGCCCGAAAAAGAAAAACAGCTTTCCACCTTCAAGTGCTCCGAGAAAACCAAGTCAAGGACCTCACAAAAGTGGTTGTAATAAGAATCCTTTGTCCGTGGGCGACGAAGTTAGCTACAAAAATGAAAAGGTGTGCCCGACCCAAAAATCGACTGCTTATTCGGGGGTATCTGATAAGAAGGAGCGGACCGAGGAAACCAAAACAGCCAAGAAACATTATAGCGACGAAATGCACTACGCATTGATCGATACCAATGAAGGTTCAGCCAATTTACCAAATGACCACCTGGAAACAATAGATCAGATGGTCAACAGTAAAATCTTGGATCACCTAATGGAAGACGGTGATCTAATTCCCATCATGAGCAGCGGAATAAAGAACGTCCCTTTGCTGCACCTACAAACACCAACGCCCCAAAGGCGATTATCGGCAAAATAAAACCCCCTTGGGGAAACGGCAGCCTTAAGTTGGTGAAGAATAGTGAAATTGCTAGCCTAACAAAACCGACAGTATACGTCAGAGGATTTGGCAGCAATGCTGATAATGTCTATTAAAGGATCCACAATTCAAAATTCGAATGACTCTACTGCTTTAAAAAAATATTCTGGAGCCTTGATATTTTCCCATTTTTTTGCTGGATTTGAATTTAATCGAGGATCTCGTTGGCAGACCTTTTCGTTTTATCTATTCGAGGTCGCAACTGAGCCATTATCTTTATACTCCTCTCGCAGTTTGTACAGCGAGCTATTAAAGAGTACATATAAATTTGAATGACTCTACTGCTTTAAGAGATGATCCTGATATAATTCAAATGGCTTCTACTGCTTCAAAATGTGCCCAAAGAAATCGATGTGAAATTCCTATCTCAATCTTCATATCTCTGACACTTTGTACAAATTCGGATGACTCTACTGCTTTAAAATATGATTTTAAAAAGAAGAGAGAACTTTTACACCATGCTATTACATATCGGCCGATTTCAGTAAATATTGAGTAATTATGGAATCGCTTTCGAACCGTAGAAAAATGACGTTTCATGCATTAATGACAGCAGATTCGAAAAAGTTTGCCTGTAAATTGTGTTTACATGACCTTGGAGGCCAGCACATAAGCAGAGTGGCCAGATACGGATTTCATTAGAGCCAAAAATTCAATTCTATTGAATCTGTAGGGATCTATAGTTGTATTCCTTCGAGGAGCATAGATGATTGCTATGGGCTGTGTTAGGTAGCTGCGAATTGACGTACGTAGCCGCGTACAGTCAGCGGGTCTGGGACAGAGTGTCGGCTTAAGTACCCGAGTGGCAATGACCCTAAGGCTAACAAGGCAATTTTTCGGCGCACCTAAAATAGCCACACCTCTTTGCTAATCCCCACATAAAGAGGAATCTCTAAGGGTGGGAATACATAAAGCGCTTATTCGGCTAGCTTCTTCGGAAATGAATGAAGGAGCCTAGGGTCAAAATCGAACTATGTCAACCTAAAACTTCTTTGTTCCTCTACGAAGAAATTAGCCGATGACTTAAGCCAGCCAAATAAGCGCTTTATGTATCCCCACCCTAACTCTGAGGAATTATGCGATTTTTTTTTTGGTTTTTGGAAAATTTTCATTTCAAAATTTGTGGTGGAAAAATATTATTTATATTTTTTTAATTTTCTAAGGTAAAATGTATTTTTCCGGGGAAAATCTGGAGATTTTTAAGAAAATTTTAAATTTCGTTTTTTTTACATTTCTAACATCACGTTTCTCTATCCCGCTTGCAATTGTCTATCTCCTTTTAAAGAAAAATAATAAAAAAACAACTACTACAAAAAGGAGTCATCAATGTTAATACCTGCCAACTGCAAAGGTACAAGAAAAACCAACCAGGACTAAGAGTTCATATGGTTGAGTCTCGCTTTTTTACTTCTTTCGCTTCTGGTGAACGATTTATGTTCCGATTTTTTCCTGTTCCCCTTAAACCGGAAATGTAACACAAACATCACAAGTTTTTTCTTTTTTTTTCCTGCCTTTGGTTTGGCATGTTCGATGGCCATGCTGAAACTTTCCGTTGAATTCTGTCCCATAACGAAGAAGTTAAAAAAGGCGGAAAGTTTTGGGCCGGCAGTTGGTTTTTTTTTTGGCAAGACCATTGAATTTTAGGTGGCAGTGTTTTTCAAACTGGGAGTTTGGTTGGCTTCCAAGCCATTGACAAGAAAATGCGGGAAGAAAAACAAGGCATATTGAAGGAGGAACGGAGATTTAGATTTAAAAGTTCCAGTTCCAAAGAAACTTAAGTAACGCCAACACTATTGTCGTCTACGTCTAGTAAACCATAAATAATGGTTATTTGGTGGAAATTTTTATATTGGCTTATTGATTGGAGTTCTTAAGATTCATGGGATGGGTTAAGGACTCAATGGCACATAGAGGGCTATGGGAGTTGTCAACGGACCAAGGAGTCTATTGGGAAGAAGATAATTTATTTTCATTTTAAAATTTGTTGTGGATAATTTTTAGGAAATTATCAGAAAAATATATGAATTTCCATATCCTGCAGGATGTAAAGGTTTTTAAGGCCTTAGAAAAGTATGAAATACTTTACCCACTATTTTTTTAATTTCCCCAAATTTAAGGTGTTTTAAAACTTGATTTAATTTTCTCTCTCTCTTTCCGCCTATGTCCTCTGATGACTCTCCTTGTTGCCACTCTTAATTAAATACCTTTCCAAAAAGGTAAAATAGAAAAAATATTTACCAAATTTCCAAACACTCCTTATCTTTCACTTGCATCCATCCATCCATCCGTCTATCCATTTAACCATTCATTCAGTCATTTGTTCTTCAATAGGATTTTTTTTTGGCAAAAAGAAAATAAACTTATTTTCCCAAAACCAAATAAAACAAACAAACATCATCTTAAGGTCTAAAGGACTTACAGGATATTGCAACACCAACACACACACACACACGTACGCATCAACTCTTTCATTTGAGAATAACAAACAAACATCCACAAAAATAAGTTCTCTAACAAAGAATAATGACACTGAGAGACACTTGTGGAAAAAAACTGGAGGAAAGGGAGAGGAAAAAAGGCAAGGTGAGAAAATTAGTGGAAAAGAGTACACCGGAAAAATTATCGCATTTAAATACAATTCCGATACTGCAGATCAATCGTCAATATACAATTCAAAATTCGAATGACTCTACTGCTTTAAAAAATTGTCCTGCCAACACTTTTGACCATTTGAAGGGATATAGAGAAGTTGAGCATAGGAGTGGAAAGGCGTACACTGGAAACTAAAGTCGCATTTCAAAATAATGATGATTCTGTCTATCTTAGGATATGTACAATTCAAAATTCGAGTGACTCTACTGCTTTAAAAAATTGTCCTACTGACACGTTTTGAAAATTTGACGCGAAATATCGAAGGTGAGCAAAGGTGTAGAAAAGAGTACATTGGAAATTAAAATTGCATTTAACTACAATTCCGATACTTCCTATCAATTGACAATATAAAATTCAAAATTCGAATGACTCTACTGCTTTAAAAAGATTGTCCTGCTAACAATTTGTGACCATTTGGAGGTTCTATATTTGCGGCTTTCTTGTTATTTCCGTTTTTTATTGATCGAAGTTTGTGAATTTATTACAGGAACTCGTTGCTCTTTTTGTACTCCTCTGACCCCTTGTATAGGGTGCAATCAAAGAATACGTATCCTTTAAAATTCGGATGACTCTACTGCTTTAAAAAATAATCTTGAGAAGAAATGCCAACTTTAATATCGTTACATTGCAGCCGATTCCAGTGAATATTAAGTAATTTTAATAGCTTTCGAACCGTAGAAAAATGAGGTTTGGTGCTGTAATGGCAGCAGATTCGAAAAAGTTCGCCCATAAATTGTGCTTACACCACCTTGGTGGCCAGCACAGAAGCAGAGTTGTCAGCTACGGATTTCATTAGAGCGAAAAATGGAACTCTGTTGTTTTTGCAGGGATCTATAGGTATGTTCCATCGGAGACCATAGCTGATTGCTATCGACGGGCTTAGGTTTTATATTGTGGGCACATCAGCCTATCAGTTTTGCTATCAGGGTATCTACTGTTTTCTAGCTAAGCTTCGCTGATACCTGGGCGCCTCAACGAATTTCAGGTTTATTTCCCGAGTTATTGTCATGGTACGGAGGCTATGTCGTGGTCGACCTCTAAGAATTTAATTAGAGCTAAAAATGGAAATCTGGTGGGTTTATAGGGATCTATAGATGTATTCCATCGGGGAACATAGCTGATTGCTATCGGACGGGTTCACAGGTTGTGGATAGTGAAAGCCCAGTAGATATAATGGGTAGCTGCGAATTCAATATGCAGTCGCGTACAGTCAGCGAGTCTACGACAGATTCTCGGCTTAAATACCCGATTGGCAACGACTAACGATGCAATGATTCGGTGCTCCAAAAATAGCCACACGTCTTCACGTCAGGTTTAGTTAATGAGTCCTTGCCATAGTACGGAGGCTTTTTCAAGGTTGACTTCTATCCCTTCAGACAACAATGACGTATGGAAGACCCATTTACATACATCCTCTAACCAATTCTACTTCGACTGAAGCTGTTTCCACCAGGCCTTGGCACTTCCAGTCAACAAAACTATTGTGAGGATTACCTGAAAATCGGACTCTGACAGCGATTCAGGATCATTATTTAACCACTAGCAAAATGAAACGGACGGGAAGCTTGAGCTTGGCAACAATACTCTAACCCCGGACATGTCAGCGACATCCTTTCCAGAAATCAGCAAGCTATTCGCCTAATTATTGCGCATATGGGACCGTTAAGGCAGTGTCCGGGCAGTATTCCTGTAGACTTCTGGAAAGTCCCTTGTCTGATGAGGAAGATGGCATGGATATAACTGTAGCCTATGTCTCGATCTCCAGTCAGGAATCGACTTGTATGAAAGTCGACCTGAGTAATAAGCGAGTTGTAAACTGCTGTAGTCGATGAGAATTCAATGAAATTCATTGAGAGGAGTTACAACTTATCAGAACGAACCTGAGTCCGTAAGCAAGTTCGAAAGCACATATTCTAACGTAATATTAAGGAATTCTGATAAGCAGAATCCCCACTTCCAGGACCGTGGTGAAATCAGTCAAGGCCCCTAAGAAGGCGATCACTGCGGGAAACTCCTGCTCATCTGGAAAGTTGGCATTCGAGACCAGATCAAGGTTGCCTCCAAAGAAGTCTGAGGCACCAAAACAGAAGGTGCAACTCTCCAAAGGAAGTAAAGGCAAGGCTGAGGTTAACAATCCTGCTAACAAGGCTAACAATCCTGCGTGGAAAAAGAAGAGATCATAGTCTGCAAAATTCTTCAAACCGTCTCAGTTGAGCTCAAGGTGGTAACGAATGAGAGCCTTTAAAGTAGGCCCCCGAAACATCAACACCTGAGGTGTCTCTCTTCAAAGCAAGGGAAGAAAAGGCAGAGGTTAAATCAACGAAACCGAAGACCACTAAAATGGCTGCGAGGAAGAAGAAGAAATTGAAGTCATCTAAAGCCTTGAAACCGGCACAACCAAGCCCAAGATGGTAACGAAAGAGGCCCTTCAAAGAAGGCCTCTTCAACGTCAAAATCGGAGGTGCCACCTTCCAAAGCAAACGGATGCCAGGTTGAATTTACTGCTCTGTGGCGAATACTGCTAAGCGGATGGCGTCGGAGAGAACCCTAGAGTAGGGGACATTAAACCCAAAATCGAAGCAGGTATATTAATCTGCTCAAATGCGAACATCAGGATAGATCATCGGCTGCTGATACACGAGAAAATTCGGTACATCTACCTGTCGGATGAGGATGTGGTCAACTGAGGGGCAGCAACGCAAAGTGAAAAAAATGTTGACGACTTAGACGGTACAACAGTCCGTCTGGTATGTTCCAGTGGAGGCAAAGAAGCATAGTGGGAAGCATACTAATGGGAAGACAAAAATCGATCCTGTCGGTAATGCCTTGCAGAATCCTTAGAACCCAAAACCGATGCAGGATCATCAATCGGTTTGACGGTTGGCACCAGAGGACCTTGGAGTAGCGGTCATTGATTGGCTGACCCGAAATTAATACATCAGCGAACAGGACTGCTATATCTATATGTCGGATGTGGTTGAGCCGGGCAATGTGTGATTGGCCAGGCTTTAATCTACAGGGGAGCCATGGCCATAACCTGCGATAATAAGAAATCTGTAGACTTTCTAATTCTTCAGGGAGACATCGGTTATTTCTAGGAAAAATAGTAGATATTTTTTCACATTTTCCCAACTTTCCCGAAAATTTCCATTCGAACCATCCCACATTTTTCGAGTGTAGTGCAAATAGTTGTCATTTAAGGTAAAAATTAGTAACTAAACTTGAACATAAACTTGACTAAATTGAACACAAAACTAACAGAGAAGACGAAGAAGAAGAGGGCGAGGAGGTCGAGGAAAAAGTGGAAGACGAGGAAAAAACACATTCTCTCCAACCATAATTTACTAAACAAATATTTTTGTGTTGAATGAGTTGTAAAGGAGGACTCTACCAGTACTTAACCCGGGCCACAAAGAAAAAAAAACGAAAGAAAACTCTGGAGGTAGAGAATGAATTCATTTGCTTTTCGGCTCTCGTTTAGAGTTATTGGATGTTTGTGGATTTCAAGTGGCGGAGAAAGGGGGGAGGGGGGAAGGTATACCACAAAAAAATAAGGAAACTAAGTAGTTTTAAGTAGCAAGGAACGCAAAAGCAACTTCAAAAGAAACGAAGCTTTGGAAAACAGTTTTGCGAGGGAGAGGGAGTGAGGGGAGGGGGGTTTGGCGGGAAAGAGGAAAGCAAGATTTTTGTTTATGAAATTTTGGAAAGTAAAACTTTCGAATATTATTAAGTTTTGAGTTGTTACGTTTATCTAGGACATAAAGCAAACATAAAGTTAATTATGACAAATTTAAGGGGAAACCAGGGCGAGAGGGAAACCTAAACATAGGGTAGGGTAGGGTAGGGTAGGGTAGGGTAGGGGGGAAGAACAACTTAAAAGTTAGGTAAAACTTATGTTGGTTTGTTTATTACCCAAATACCTAAGAATTGGCTTAATTTGTTAGAGCAACTAAGATTTGTTGTAACAGGCTTTGTGTGTGTGTGTGTGGTAGGAAAATCGCAAAAAGCCAACATAAAAACCAAAATTAATTAATCAAGAAATTCAACCACCCTCACCATCTTCTCCCCTCCCCCGAAACTATTTAAGCAGAATTTGTGGTAATCCTTTGTTGTTTTTTGGCCTTAGACAAGTCAAAGCCTTTAAGTCTTTTATATTCCCTTGAATTTGTTTGAAATAGATTTGAAATATTCAAAATTCTAATTCCATGGATTTTTTCATAAATCCATTTCGAAATTAAATTTCTTTAGAATTTACCTGCTTCCCTTTCCTGATTGATATCTGCCATACAATGGCAAGGACGAGAGAGGGGGGTGTGGTATTAATTTGCTCAGCAATCTTCTCAATATTGGAATTCCATTCATTGAGAATAATTTGTTTAAATTTTACCGCATTGTTGTCATTTGTTGCTGTTGTTGTTGCTACAATGTCAAATACTCTGATTAATTGATGGACATATTGGACGAGTGAGCAAAAGGTTTGTGCAGCATAATTTGTATCAATTAATCAGATTAACCAGGGCTGTGGGAGAGGGAAATGGGTGGCTATTTTTCAAAGGAGAGGCAAATTCGGAAAATTTTCTAAGGGAAAGTAGATAAAAAGCCTTAAAGAACTTCATTTTGATAGTATAACACTTTATAGATCTTCTATAGGTATGTAGAGGACCTCTGAGGTCTTATAAAGGCCAGTATAAGACCTCTCAGGTCTTATATGGTCCAGGATAAGACTTCTGAGTTCTTATATAGTCCAGGATAAGACCTCCGAGGTCTCATAAAAGATATCTGAGGTCTTATAAAGGTCATTGTAAGAGCTCTGAGGTCTTATAAAGGCCAGTATAAGACGTCTGAGGTTTTGTACAGGACAAGACATTTGAGATCTTATAAAGGCCAGTATAAGACCTTTGAGATCTTATAAAGACCAGTATAAGACCTCTAAGGTCTCATAAAGGCCGGTATAAGACCTCAGAGGTCTTATAAAGGCCAGTATAAGACTTTTGAGAACTTATAAATACCAGTATAAGACCTCTAAGGTCTTATAAATACCAGTTTAAGACCTCTAAGGTCTTATAAATGCCAATATAAGACCTCTGAGGTCTTATAAAAGTCAATATAAGATCTCTGAGATCTTATAAAGGCCAGTATAAGACATTTGAGATCTTATAAACTGACCTTTGAGATCTTATAAAGACCCGTATAAGATCTCTGATGTCTTATAAAAGCCAGTATAAAACCTCTGAGGCCTTATAAAGGCCAGTATAAGACCTTTGAGGTCTTATAAAGGCCAGTATAAGACCTCTGAGGTCTTATAAATGCCAGTTTAAGAACTCTGAGGTCTTATAAAGGCAAGTATAAGACCTCTGAGGTCTTATAAAAGTCAGTATAAGACCTCTAAGGTCTTATAAAGGCCAGTATAAGACCTCTGAGGTCTTATAAAGGCTACTATAAGACCTCTGAGGTCTTTTAAAGGCCAGTATAAGACCATTAAAGGTTTATTGAGGTCAGTATAAGACATTTGAGTTTTTACTAAGGCCAGTATAAAACCTGGACCCTGATGTCTTATAAAAGCCAGTACAATACCTCTGAGGTCATATGAAGGCCAGTATAAGACCTCTAAAGTCTTATTAGGGCCAGTATAAGACTTCTGAGGTCTTACAATCGCCAGTATAAGACCTCTGATGTCTTAAAAAGGCCAGTATATAAGACCTCTAAGGTCTTATAAATGCCAGTATAAGAGCTCTAATGTCTTATAAGGGTCAGTATAAGACCTTTAAGGTCTTATAAAGGCCAGTATAAGATCTCCGAGGTCTGATTTAACCCAGTAAAATAGCTCAGACGTCTTATTAAGGCCACTATTAGAAGTCTGAAATCTTGTAAAGACCAGTTTAAGACCTCTGAGGTGTTATAAAGGCCTTTATAAGACCTCTGAGGTCTTATAAAGTTCAGCATAAGACCTCTGAGGTCTTAAAAAGGTCAGTATAAGACCTCTGAGGTATTTTAAAGGCCAGTAAAAGACCTTTGAGGTCTTATAAAGGCCAGTATAAGACCTCTAAGTTCTTATAAAGGTCAGTATAAGACCACTGAGGTCTGATAAAGGCCAGTATAAGACCACTGAGGCCAGTATACGACCTCTGAGGTCTTATATAGGCCAGTGTAATACCTCGGAGGTCTTATCGAGGCCAATATAAAACATCAGAGTCCTTATAAAGGTCAGTGTAAGACCTCCAAAGTCGTATAGAGGCCAGTATAAGAAACATTAGGTTTTATATATGCCAGAATAAGACTTCAGAGGACTTATAAGGGTTAGTATAAGGCCACAATGTTCCTCTATGAGCCTATATAAGACCTCAGAGGTCTTATAAAGGTCAGTAAAAACCACATATGTTTTTTATAGGCTAGTATAAGACATCGGATATAAGTATAAGACTTCAAAAATCTTCTAGAGATCACCATAAGACCTCACGATTCTTTTCCATATCAGTATAACACCTTCTATAGGTGAGTGCAAGAGCTTAGAGGTGTTCTATAGGTGAGTATAAGACTTAAGAGGCCTTTTATAGTTTAGTAGAAAACCTCAAAAGCCTTCAAGAGCCCCTCCTCTATGGAACCTTTTCCAGGAACAAAATACTCACTTCTTTCCCAACATCACTACCATATCTTTCCCATCCAACTACCCAATTGTCTCCACAATTCATCCTTAAATCCTTCCTTTCTGCCAATCTCTTTGGGGACAATAGCCAAATGATTTGAAACATTCCCAGACTTTTTTTTTGTTGATGCTGTTGCTGTCGTTGTTGTGCGAATTAAGAAAATGACAGATTTTCCAGTCTCTCTCTCATTTGCCATGCTTCGTTGGACTTATGGACAACAACTTCATCAAAAACTCCTTGACAACAACAACGGCAACATAAGGAACAACTTAATGATGTGATTAAAAAGTTTTGAATCCTTCTAGTTTATTTCTTGCTCGTGTCCGGTCTCCCGGGCCCCGGAGAACGTTTAGCATGGTTAAAGTTAAGCAAGTTTAAAGCTCTTTGGCAGTAGTCCCCCTCTCCCACACCCCTTCTCAATCATTCCCGATTGTTTACATACCAATAACACTGGCATAAGTTATTGAAAGTGTTCAGGGGGTCGAGGAGGTGGGGGAGGGATGTGTTTTTCAAAGAACTACTTGAAGAAGTTTTGAGGCAACTTAAAAACTTGTTCCCTCTCTTTTAGTGTTAGAGGGGAAGAGGGGGGGGGAGGGATATTAGAAGAGCATTGAACTTTGTGTGACACTTTGATGCCATCTAATATTGACAGAACAAATATTTGCAGATCAGTTTAACACAATCTGTGTTAGGTCCTTGGCGGGCAAATTATCCTTGCCATTGAAGGCAAAGGATTTAAGTGGAATTTGGAAAATTTACTCAAACTCATCCTTCCGGACCAAGTAAATGGAAATAATTACAACTAAGGCAAATTAAATGAAGCAGATGACTTGGGACAGTCATCGGGGGCGGGGCTATTCTCCAGGACACATTGAACACACAGCTCTTACCCAAAAGGACATTCCCTTTTTTTGGCAAAAAATCTCCATTTGACAAGACAATGGTCAAAGTGTTGGCCCCAATCACCTGAAGAGAAAAAGATGTGGAAACTTTTTTCCAAATGCCATCAAAGTTGGAGTCAAGCAACACATTCGGGACTGGCTGGCTTCTGTTGTTGTTGTTGTGTCACTACAACACAAAGTCACAACTTTGGACCAGGTGATTTTCACAAAAGCGTTCGAAAATGGAAATAAAACTTCATCAACAGACTTTGGCTCACTCGAATGGCAATGGTCAACTGGACACTTATATCCAGGGAGTGAGAGAGAGAAAGGGGACGCAGAGAAGAGGAGATGCCAGGAAGCAGAGTATCACCAAAGCAAAGCGCAGCAAAAGTTTGTCGTGCAAGCGGAAACTTGTCATATAAGTTTGAAAAAGGGATTGTAAAGCGACAATAGCAGCAACAACAACTACTAGAGAACATATTTTCCATATGAGCGGAACATTGAGAAAATGGAGAGGCAATTGAGACTGGGAAAAGAGGCCATTGTAGGTGACCAGAAGTGTATCCTAATGGAGGACTCTCAAACCTATGGGTGAGTAAAAACTCTCAGTGGTTTTGAATGGGTCTAAAGGTCAATTCAAGATCTCCGAGGTCTTTTATAAATCGGTTGAAGACCTCCAAGGGCTCTCATGGGTAAGCTGAAGTTCTCAGCTGATTGGTTTTCCCTACGCCTGCTAAAGACATCCGAAGTCCACAGAAAACTTTAGAGGCCATCTATAAGTCAATATGGGCTTTTAAGGTCCCCTATAGGTCAGTAGAAAACCCCAGCGATTTCTATGGGTTAGTTGAAGAAATCAAAGGATTTCAGCTGACGATCTCCGAGGTCTTCCATAGATCAGCTGAAGACCCCTGAGGGCTCTCATGGGTAAGCTGAAGTCCTCAGCTGACTGGGTTTCCCTACGCATGATAAAGACATCCGAGGTCCACAGAAGACTTTAAAGGCCATCTATAGGTCAGTATGTGACTTTCAAGGTCCCCTATAGGTCAGCAGAAAACTTCTGAGATTTTTTATAGGTAAGCTGAAAAAATCTAAGGTCTTCTATAAGACAGAATAAGACCCACAAGTTCTGCTATAGGCCAGTGGAAAGGGCTCTTCAAGTGACTAGTGGAAGGCCAGGCCAGTAGAAGACCTCTAGGGTGTTCAGTAGTTTTGTATAAGATCTGCAGTGTCCCCTATAGGTCAGTATAAGTCATCTATAGGTCAGTAGAGGGCATAGAAATAATAAACAGACCTATGAAATGCCACAGAAGTCACCTACTAGTCAGTATAAGACATGATCTGACTTATATTAGTTAGTATAAGACTTGGAAAGTTTTCTACAGGTCAGTAGGAGACTTCGGAGGTCTTCTTCATATCAATAAAAAACTTCAAGAGTCTTCAAATCGTCAATGTAAAACTAAAAAAAAAATTCCATATAAGACTTCTTAAGTCTTACAAATGTCAATATAAGAGTCGTGAAGTTTTCTAAAGACCAGTAAAAGGTTTTAGAACTTTTCCGCAAATTATTAGACACCCCTAAAAGTGTATATGTGTCAGTGGAACATTTCAGAAGTCTTATACAGGTCAGTTTGAGGCTAAGGAAATTTGCAACAGGGTAGTTTTAGACATTAGAAGTCTAATATTGGCCAGTATAAGACTTCAGAAATAATATGCATTTCAGTATAAGAATTCAAGCCTCCAGTATGAGACTTCAAAGCCTAGAAGAAGTCATCCACAGATCGGTATAATTACCTAGAAGTCTTATAAAGGCCAGAAAAAAAATACGTCAGAATTGTTATACAGGTCAGTAGAAGACTCCTGAACTTCACTATAGGTCAGTATAAGAGTACAAAAGTTCAATAAAAGACTTCGTAAGTATTACACAGATCAGCATAAGGCTTCGTAAGCTTTAAAAGGGACAGTATCAGACTTTAAAGGTCTTATACGGGTCAGTATAAGACCTTAGGAACATTATATAAGTGAGTATAAAATATTGAAAGTCTGCCATAGATCAGTATAAGACATCAAAAGTCCAATATTGGTCAGTATATGACTTCAGAAATTATTTGCAGGTCAGTATAAGACTTCAGACATCCTGTATAAGATTTCAAAGCCAATTAAAAGTCTTTTAAAGGTCAATGTAACTCCTCTGAAGTCTTATAAACACCAGTATAATACGTTAGATATCATATACAGGTCAGTATAAGACGTCTGAAATTCTCTATAGGTCAGTATAAGAGTACGAAAGTTCAGTATAAGACAGCAGAAGTCTTACGCAGATCAGTATAGTACTTCGGAAGTTTTGAAAGGAACAGCGTACGACTTTAAGAGTCTTATACTGGTCAGTATAAGACTTCAGGAATATTGTAAAAGTGAGTATAAGACTTCAAACGTTTGCTAACGGTTAGTATAAGGCATCAGAAGTCTAATATTGGTCAGTATAAGACTCCTGAAATTCACTATAGGACTTCAAACGTTTGCCAAAGGTCAGTATAAGACATCAGAAGTCTAGTATTGGTCAGTATAAGACTTCTGAAATTCTCTATAGGTCAGTATAAGACTACGAAAATTTAGTATAACCTTAGAAATCTTACGAAGATCGGTATAATTCTTCGGAAGGAACAGTATGAGGCTTTACAGGTCAGTATAAGTCTTCAGAAAAATTATGGAAGTGAGTATAAGACATTAAATTTCTGCCACAGGTTAGTATAAGACATCAGAAGTTCAAGAAGGATCTATTAGAATTTCAGAAAAATCAGCATGACAGTATAAGACTTCAAAAAATCCATATAAGACTTAAAAGTTCAGTATAAGACTTCAAAAAATCCATATAAGACTTATAAAGTTCAGTATAAGACTTCAAAATTACTGTATAAGACTTCACAGGTCTTCTATGGATTAGTGTAGAACTTGAGAAGGTCAGTATAAAACTTCAGAAGTCCTCTGCAGATCAACAGAATACATTGGACGTTTTAAATAGGATGGTATAGGACTTCAAAAGTCTTATACAGTTCAGGATAAGGTTTCAGGAATCAGAGACAATTATAGAATATCAGAACTCTTATATTGAGATTTTTATATGTTGTTGTTGCTTCTTTTAAGAATCCTTTTCGTATTCAGGTTTTCATTCCCGGTCAGGTAAACATTTTTCCCGCCAAGAGCGCATAGTACTTCACTCCTCACTGTGAGATATACAAATATTTGTCCTCTGCCAGGGATGGGCAAATGTGAAAACAATTTGTTATTTATTTAGGATCATCCGCGGAGTGTTAATATGCATGTGTGTGTGTGCAAGGGATGGTCAACGCAAACAAGGTCTTTGAAGAGTAAACAGATAATGTGGTCAGGATATGTTTTGAAAAAAAAAAAAGGATTTAAAAGTGGTTACATTTGAGAGGGTATTTTTTTCCTCTCAACCAGGAGAGGCCACCAATTGACCCTTCAACACAGAATACCGTTTACTTTTGCCATAGTTAACCTCCATGGTAGCCAACTTTTTTTCACATCACAAAGACGATCAGGTGTACATCATAAGGCATCTTTACAGGCCTAAGTTGTGTAGAACTATTAAAAATTTAAAATTGAAATAGTTTTTCTTTCATAGAAAAGTTGCAATTTTTTTATGATTCAAATTCTATGACAATCTGTTTCCCTGACCCTTGTTGCTCTGCTACATTTAGGTTAGTACTTAATAAGCCTGTCAGATTTTACATTTTCTAAAAGAGTCCTCCTTCTCTTTCTACTCATTTATAAGTTTCCAAGAATGATGTTTGAAAAGAATGCTGTTGGAATTGTTGTTGCTGTTGTTTCAAGGCTAAAGTCCAATGGCATTGGCAGTGCATTTTAGGGTTAGTCCGACGGTCTTAAAAGCCTCTCAATGTAATACACACAGAGAGATGAATCAAGAATGTACGTCAGTGTGTGGGGGCAGTAGTAGTAGTAGTAGTACAATTTAAATGTATTAGATTTGAATTTTTAAATCTGGAAAAAAAAATAATTTTTATTGAAGGCGAAGTTAAAAGAATTGGAAAAAAATAATTTAAAAAAAATTACTTTTGAGGGTTCCCAAAAATAATTTAAAAAATTCAAACTTGGGGGTCCCCAAAAATTATTTAAAAAATAATTCCACGTTTGAGAGTCCCTAAAATTAATTTTAAAAAATTCTTAAAAATATTTTGAGGGTCCTTAAAAATAATTTTAAAAAACCCACCTTTGAGGGTCCTTAAAAATAATTTAAATAAAAAATCAACGTCTGAGGGTCCTTAAAAATAATTTTAAATGAAATTCTCATTTGGGGGTCCCTAAAATAATTTATAAAAAGTCCACGTGATTAAAAATAATTTAAAAAAATCCACGTTTGAGGGTCCTTAAAAATAATTTAAAAAAAAATCCACGTTTGAGGGTCCTTAAAAATAATTTAAAAAAATATTTACGTTTGAGGGTCCTTAAAAATAATTTAAGCAAAATCCAGGATTAAGGGTCCTTAAAAATAATTTAAGCAAATTCCAGGATTAAGGGTCCTTAAAAATAAAATAAAAAATCCACGTTTGATGATCCTTGAAAATAATTTAAAAAAAATATTTACGTTTGAGGGTCCTAAAAATTAATTTTAAAAAATCCACGTTTGAGGGTCCTTAAAAATAATTTTAAAAAATCCACGTTTGAGGGTCCTTAAAAATAATTTTAAAAAAATCCACGTTTGAGGGTCCTTAAAAATAATTTTAAAAAATTATTAAAATCCTTGGGTACCTAAAAATAATTTAAAAAATAAATCCACGTTTGAGAGTCTCTAAAAATAATTTAAAAATGATTCTTAAAAATATTTTGAGGGTTCTTAAAAATGATTTTAAAAAAATTCTTAAAAATATCTTGAGGGTCCTTAAAATGATTTTAAAAAAATCCACGTTGAGGGTCCTTAAAAATAATTTTAAAAAAATCCACGTTTGAGGGCCCTTAAAAATAATTTAAAAAAATCTTAAAAATATTTTGAGGGTCCTTAAAACTAAATTAAAAAAAAATCTTAAAAATATTTTGAGGGTCCTTAAAACTAACTTTAAAAAATCTACCTTTGAGGGTCCTTAAAAATAATGTAAAAAATTATTTAAAATCCTCTAAAAACAATTTTTAAAAATCTACCTTTTGGAGGTCCTAAACAATAATTTAAAATCCTCAAAAATAATTTAAAAATGTCCACGTTTGAAGCACTCCACGAGAGTGCTTAACAACAATTTAAAAAATTCTTAAAAATATTCTGAAGGTCCTTAAAAGTAATTTAAATAAAAAATCCACGTTTGAGGGCCCTTAAAATAATTTAAAAAAAAATCCACGTTCGAGGGTCCTTAAAAATAATTTAAAAAAAATCCACGTTCGAGGGTCCTTGAAAATAATTTAAAAAAATCCACGTTTGAGGGTCTTTAAAAATAATTTCAATAAAAAAATCATTTTTTGAGGGTCCTTAAAAATAATTTAAAAAAAAAAATCACGTTTGATAATTTAAATAAAAAATCAACGTCTGAGGGTCCTAAAAAATAATTTTAAAAAATCCACCTTTGAGGGTCCTTAAAAATAATTTTAAATGAAATTCACATTTGGGGGTCCCTAAAATAATTTATAAAAAATCCAAGTGATTAAAAATAATTTAAAAAAAAAATCAAGTTTGAGGTTCCTTAAAAATAATTTTAAAAAAATTCACGTTTGAGGGACCTTAAAAATAATTTAAAAAAAAAAATCACGTTTGAGGGACCTTAAAAATAATTTTAGAACATCCACGTTTGAGGGTCCTTAAAAATAATTTTAAAAAAGTCCACGCTTGAGGGTCCTTAAAAATAATTTTAAAAAATCCACGTTTGAGGGTTCTTAAAAATAATTAAAAAAATCCACGTTTGAGGGTCCTTAAAAATAATAAAAAAAATCCACGTTTGAGGGTCCTTAAAAATAATTTTAAAAAAATTCTTGAAAATATTTTGAGGGTACTTAAAAATAATTTTAAAAAAATTCTTAAAAATATTTTGAGGGTCCTTAAAAATAATTTAAAAAAAATCCACGTTTCAGGGTCCTTAAAAATAATTTAGAAAAAATCCACGTTTCAGGGTCCTTAAAAATAATTTTAAAAGAATCCACGTTTCAGGGTCCTTAAAAATAATTTAAAAAAAAATCCACGTTTCAGGGTCCTTAAAAAAATTTTTAAAAAAAATCCACGTTTGAGGGTCCTTGAAAAAAAATATAAATAAAAAATTCTCATTTGAGGGTCCTTGAAAATAATTTTAAAAAATCCACGTCTGAGGGTCCTTAAAAATAATTAAAAAACACGTTTGAGGGTCCTTAAAAATAATTAAAAAAAAAACACGTTTGAAGGTCCTTAAAAATAATTTAAAAAAAAATTCTTAAAAATATTTTGAGGGTCTTTAAAAATAATTTTAAAAAAATCCACATTTGAGGGTCCTTAGAAAAATTTAAAAACATCCACGTTTGAGGGTCTTAAAAAATAATTTAAAAAAATTCACGTTTGAGGGTCCTTAAAAAAATTTTAAAAAATATATTTACGTTTGAGGGTCCTAAAAATTAATTTTAAAAAAATCCACGTTTGAGGGTCTTTAAAAATAATTTTAAAAAAATCCACGTTTGAGGGTCCGTAAAAAAATTAAGCAAAATCCACGTTTGAGGGTCCTTAAAAATAATTTAAAAAAAATCCACGTTTGAGGGTCCTTAAAAATAATTTTAAATAAATTCACGCTCGAGGGTCCTTGAAAATTATTTTAAAAAAAATCCACGTTTGAGGGTCCTTAAAAATAATTTTAAAAAATACACGTTTGAGGGTCCTTAAAAAAATTAAGTAAAATCCAGGTTTAAGGGTCCTTAAAAATAATTTAAGTAAAATCCAGATTTAAGGGTCCTTAAAAATAATTTAAAAAAATCTACGTTTGAGGATCCTTTAACGATCTCGTCACTTGGGTAAAAAATGTTTTTTGTCATAGAAGTTATTTTTAAAATAACTTCTGGGGAGAATGTTCCAGACAAAAAACAAGGGAACTGATGAGGATTGGTGGCTCTTTCCGAAACCTAGGTATTCCCTGCCTTACCCCCTGGTAAATATTACCATCGTTCTCCACTAATAAACAAACGTTGTTTTTATAAAAACAACAAAAAAGGGATAAAGCCTGACCATTTTGCAACAACAAATTCTTAAAAATATTTTGAGGGTCCTTAAAAATAATTAAAGTAAAATCCAGATTTAAGGGTTCTTAAAAATAATTTTAAAAATCCACGTTTGAGGATCCTTAAAAATAATTTTAAAAATCCACGTTTGAGGATCCTTAAAAATAATTTTAAAAAAATCTACGTTTGAGGGTCCTTAAAAATAATTTAAAAAAAATCCACGTTTGAGGGTCTTTAAAATAATTTAAAAAATATATATTTACGTTTGAGGGTCCTTAAAAATAATTTAAAAAAATCCACGTTTGAGGGTCCTTAAAAATAATTTAAAAAAATTCACATTTGAGGGTCCCTAAAAATAATTAAAAAAAAATTCTTCAAAATATTTTGTAGGTCCTTAAAACTAATTTTAAAAAATTTGAGGGTCCCTAAAAATAATTTCAAAAAATCCTTAAAAATAATTTTAAATAAACCCACCTTAAGGATAATTTATTAAGTAAAAAGCTGTAAGTTCGGACGGGCCGAACTTTGAATACCCTCCACCATTTGGAATGAATTTGGCAATTCTCAAAAACAATAAAATCTGTTAAAAATTCCCTTAAAATCTTAAAAATACCGAATGTAGCTGTTATATTAGGGTCTATACAACGACATGGATCTGCATAGGTAATTTTTGTCATAAACCATTACAATATTCAAGTGCGGAACTTAAATGAATAATGTCGCTAAAATCATCAAAATACCGAATATCGGGAGGTACCGTTATATGGGCCTTATAATACGTGGTCCTGCACAGATAATTTTCCGCCTTAGGCTGTAGTATCTATTTTGAACTTCAAATACCAAATTTGAAACAATTCCCAGGAATAATGTCGCTAATATCATCAAAATAGCGAATATGGGGAGGTACCGTTATATGGAAGCTATACGAAGACATGGACCTGCACAGACAATTTTCTGTCATAGGCTGTAGTATTCATTATAAACCTCAAATAACAAATTTGAAATAATTTTGGTGAATAATGTCGCTCAAATTATCAAAATACCGAATATTGGGAGGTACGGATATATGGGGGCTATACGAAGACGTGGACATGCACAAACAATTTTCTGTGATAGGCTGTAGTATCCATCACGAACTTCAAATACCAAATTTCAAAAAAATCTTGTGAATAATGTCGCTAAAATAATCAAAAAACCGAATATAGGGAGGTACCGTTATATGGGGGCTATACGAAGACGTGGACCTACATGGCCCATTTTCAATACAAAAAGTCCTGCAGACATAATATACATTTTAGTGAAATTTTATCAATCTACTTCATTTCGTTCGGAAGCTAGAGTGATTTCCACGTCTGTCCGGATAGACGGACAGGCGGACAGACGGATGGACATCGCCAAATCGACATAGAATTTTATGCTGATCAAGAATATATATACTTCGTGGGGTCTAAAATATATATTTCGAGGTGTTACAAACGGTATGACAAAGTTAATATACCCTCCATACTCCTCCATGGTGGAGGGTATAAAATACCCAAATTTTTTGAGGTTCCTTAAAAATAAAAAAAACCACGTTTGTTGAGGGTCCTTGAAAATAAAATATTTCTTTTCAAATCCAAGTATATGTATTTATTTAAAAAAAATTGTTTAAATCCTTTTTAAGGACATGTTTTTCCCTTTATGGCAGCATAAATTTAGCACCTCATTATAATCTCCGCCAAGATAATATTTATGTTCTCAAACAAAAAAAAATTAAATTACTTCATAACTTATGTCGGTAATTTAAATCCCCTTCTCTTTCCCCCTCTCATTTAATTATTTACCCATCTAATCTTCAGCACCCCCATTATCCTGATGAGTTAAAGTCGGCTTTAATAGCCTCCTTAAAATGACAACAACATTTAATAAAATCGCAGTTTTTGGTTTCAGGTTATGGTTTTAATATTACCGCCCACGCACACACACACACATACATACACCTAAGTAATGACATCCTCATTCCTGTGTCAACTAGAACAATGCACATCAAGAGGGTAGGTGGGGGTTTTGGGGTAGATATGTTCATGAATGTCAACCTGAGTGCTGTTGGGAATTGAAACATCCTTGACATTACATTCATAACTATTTGCCATGAAATAACCACATGGTAAAACCGTAGAGTTTACATGGTCAAGGGATTTAGGTTCAGGATAAAAGGCTTGGGAAGGATTCTCATAAAAATTGGAATGATTAAAAGCCAAAGGACATTAAAAAATCCAAAATATATGACAAGAAAAAAAGACCGATGGTAGGTCTCCAATTTTCGAATTTTTCATTCCATTTGTCATTTTGCGATGACTTGGCAACCCTTTTTGTGCCACAAAATTTCCGGCTGAGTTAATATTACTTTTGTTATTGTGTCCTCATTGTACATTTAAAACAAAACGAAACAAAACAAAATCTCAGTGATATTTTATGTTTATTTCTTTTGCAGCAGCTTTTTGGTATGTTTCGACAATATTAGGGTGGTACGAAAGTGGATACCTTCCCCTACTTGTATAAGACTTCTATGGATAAAAACCTAAAAATAAATAAAAATGAGCCTTAGGAGCCTTAGATAGAAGATCAGCTGTATATCTCCACTTCAGAGTTATTTTTTTCAACCCTGGTCCTGAACTACACAACTCCTTAGGGGTATTTTACTGACAGGTTGAAAATCCAAAGGAGAAGCTCCCAGATGAACTCAAATTCTTTTCACCTGATCTACTCAAGAGTTCTGCGAATAGTTTTTTGGATATCTTAAGGTCCAAAGGAGAAGAAAAATACTCTTATACAGCGCCATAGTAGACCTTAGAGAGACCTGCCACAGATAGAAGAACTTCAGTAATTTTTTCACAAAAGATCTTCTAGAATTCTTTTCTGATGTAGAAAATCTTCCAGAGATATGTTCTAACCTAAAGGAGACTTTCTTGGTGTCTTTTATAGGTATTTATTCTCTGGTAAGATCTTACGAAGTTCCACGAAAAAAAATTGAAGGAATTTTCTGTAATTGGTGTAAAGGTCTTAAAGAGGTCTTCACTCAAAAAATATTTTGTGCTTCTAGAGGCCTTCCAAAAGGCCTGACAAAAGACATTGTACAGAACTGCAATGGATGAGCCATATTTAAGTGGTCTTCTATGGATGAAAGATGTTCTCAGATATGTTTTACGGACTTAGGTATATAAGATTTCAGAGATTCTTTATCGTAAATACAGACATCAAACATCTTATAATAATCTAGAGGTCATCAGAGACTATATAAAAAAAGGCCTTAGAGCTTCTATATTGCCAAATAAAACACCTCAGAGGTCTAAAACTGACTAAAAAATAATTTTAGAGGTCTTATACTGATTTATAAAAGACTAATAGAAGGCATCTGAGGTCGTATACTAACTTGTATAAAAGCCCGAAGGTCAAATATTGACCTGTAGAAGACCTCTGAGGTCTTATACTGACTTATACAAGTCTTATATTGAACAACAGGAGACTTAAAAGCTCTTATACTGGCATATATAAGAATTAACAGGTCTTATGCTAACTTTTAGAAGAACTCAGAGTTCTTATACCAGACTATGTAAGACCGCTGAGGTCTTACACTGTTCTATAGAAGACCTCAAATTTCTTATACTGTCTTAAAGAAGGCCTCAAAAGTTTATATTCTCCTGTAGAAGACTTCAAAGGGTCTTATAATGTTCAGTATAAACCCTAACATTGACTGACTTATACAGGACCTATGACATCTTATACTAACTAATACAAGACTTCTGAAGTTTTATACTGACCTATAGAAGACCTCAGAGGTCTTATACTGGCATGAAGAAAGCCTTAGAGTTCTTATATTGGCCTAAAGAATACCTAATACTGTTATACTGTGCTGTAGAAGACTGCAAAGAGTCGTCTAATGTCCAGTATAAACTTTAAGAGTTATTATACTGTCTTATACGGGACCAATGAAATGTTATACTAACTTATTCAAGACATTTGAAGTTATATACAGGCTTATAGAAGACCTCAGAGGTCTTATTCTGACCAGTAAAAGAACTTAAAGGTATTATACTGACTTATGCAAGACTTCTGAAGTCTTAGATTGAACTATGGACGACTTGGGGGGGGGGGTCTTATGCAGACCTGTAGAAGAACTCTGAGGAATTATATTGGCCTATATAAGAGCTCTGAGGTATTATTCTGGCGTATTTATACTCGCTTATAGAAGACTTATAGGTCTTATACTAACTTGTAGAAGAATTCAGTGTTCTGTTCTGAGGTCTTCTACTAGCCAGTAGAAGATATCTTAGGACTTATACAAAACTTTTGAAGTTTTATATTGAACTACACAAGTCTTGAAAGGTCTTATACTGACCTTTATAAGAACTTACAGGTCTTAAGCTACCATTGAGGTATTATACTGTCTTATATAAGATTGCTGAAGTTTTATATTTAACTATAGAAGAACGCAGAGGTCTTATACTGTCCTGTGGAAGACCTCTAACGACGTATACTGACTAATACAAGAAGCCAGATGTCTTATATTGAACTATATAAGATTTGAGATGTTTTATACCAACCATTATAAAAATACTACAAAAGTCTTATACTGCCCTAAAGGATACATTAGCCCCATGAAGTCTTATTTTGACTTATATAATACGCCTGAAGTCGTATATTGAACTATTGAAGACTTGAGAGGTCATATACTGGTCATAGAAAGACCAGACCTATAGAAGATCTAAGAGGTATTATGCTGCCTTATACAAGACTTATACTAACCTGGAGACCTTCTTCTGACTTGTAGTAGACGTTTACAGTACAGAAACTGATCCATATGGGCATATACTGTAGAGTAGATGGCCAATATAGGCGTCTATTGTAGAGTAGATGGCCAGTATGGGGTCTACTGTAGAGTAGATGGCCAATATTGGCGTCTATTGTAGGGTAGATGGCCAATATGGGCCTCTACAGTGTAGTGGATGGTCCATATGGGCATCTACGGTATTGTAGATAACCTATATGGGCATCTACGGTTTTGTAGATGATCTATATGGGCGTCTACAGACAGTATATGGTCTATATGGGGGTCTACTC
This sequence comes from Musca domestica, assembly GCF_030504385.1. Taxonomy (NCBI): domain Eukaryota; kingdom Metazoa; phylum Arthropoda; class Insecta; order Diptera; family Muscidae; genus Musca; species Musca domestica. The sequence goes on along the minus strand of NW_026712286.1, from coordinate 6,947,447 downwards.
TAGAGCAGATTGCCAATATGGGCGTCTACAATAGAGTAGATGGCCAGTATGGGCGTCTACTTTAGAGTTGAAGGCTAATATGGGGGTTTACAGTATATTAGATGGTCCATATCGGCATCTACTTTAGAGTATATGGCCAATATTGGCGTCTATTGTAAGGTAGATGGCCAATATGGGCCTCTACAGTGTAGTGGATTGTCCATATGGGCATCTACGGTTTTGTAGATGATCTATATGGGCGTCTACAGACAGTATATGGTCTATATGGGGGTCTACTCTAGAGCAGATTGCCAATATGGGCGTCTACAATAGAGTAGATGGCCAGTATGGGCGTCTACTTTAGAGTTGAAGGCTAATATGGGGGTTTACAGTATATTAGATGGTCCATATCGGCATCTACTTTAGAGTATATGGCCAATATTGGCGTCTATTGTAAGGTAGATGGCCAATATGGGCCTCTACAGTGTAGTGGATTGTCCATATGGGCATCTACGGTTTTGTAGATGATCTATATGGGCGTCTACAGACAGTATATGGTCTATTTGGGCATCTACTCTAGAGCAGATGGCCAATATGATTATCTTCAGTATAATAAATGGCCAAAGTGGGTGTCTACAGTTTAGTGAATGGCCATATCTACTCTGTAGTACTTTCCGAAGGAACGGCATTTTGGAGTTCTTTCAGCTTCCCTTTTCTCGCCATCCTTATATCCATATCACAGGTAACACAAATTTTTACAAAGGCACCTCGGCATCACTTACCTGCACTTTCACCATTTTTACATTACCATCCGGCATTCATGCACACCAACACACTCACACTTACTCACCAACTTATTCATACGTCTACGTCTTTAACATTAAATTCCTTGGGGGTTATTATAATTGTGTAGCTGTACGTTTGTATGTCTGTATGTATGTACCTGTGTGTGTGTGAGTGTGTTTTATGTTGTAAGTCTCAGGTCCATAACAAAGGATACGTGTTAAAATACAATCATAAGTCTTGTAAATGCCAAATGGGTACCGTTGGAGCACCTTGATACGTATATGTGTGTGTGTGTGGGTGGGGGGTACCCTTCTCTGGCTACGAAATGTCGAAATGTTAAGGTAGAACAAAAACAACAATAATTGCGATTTTAATAAAAATAAATATTTGAAGTTAAGCATTTTACAACGTCCGCTGTGAAATATGGTTATGCGAGTCGGGAATGCTGCACAGACACACAGACACAACTTTTGTTTTTCAAAGGACAACAACAGCAAAGGGATAGCCACAAGTGTGCGTATATGTGTGTGCGTGTGTGAAGGGTAACTGTAAAGTGTCTGTGGTGCAAGAACATTACTTAAAAGCTGTTGAATGTCGCCTTTGAAATGTTATCAACATTTCTTCAACATTTCAAAGGTCACTGCTAACAGAGGCAATGTTAATGGTCATAACTGTTAACATTTAAGTGGATTTTATGTTAGTGGGGAGTTAACATTTACGTGATATGTTGTTGGCAGATAACAGAGTATGTGAATTGATGGAAGAGAGGGAGAGTAGACATTGCTAACATAGTTATGTTATGTTTATCCTCCTTGGTTTCTGGTTTGGGTTATGTTGCAGGGAATTTCTGGCATGGACATAGACATTCGTCTATGTTGGGAAAGGTCGGGATAAAAATTCAGTTCAGTTCAAGCAAGCAATTAACATTCATAGATAATGGCAATATTAATGTGGTTGAAAAGAAAAAAGGAAAGCAATGGTGGTATGAGAGAAGGTCCTCGAGGGAAGTTATGAAAGGTAAAGAATACAAAATTTTGGATGACTCATAAGGACATAAATCGAACTATAGATGACCGAATTGACAATGAACTAAGGGGAATATTGCAAATATTCTGGAGGGTTTTATTAAACATTTTGGCCGCAGACCTTGGGCATTCTAACAGGACTCAGCACCATCGCACTCAGCACGCGCCACCCAAGAATGGTTACAAAATGAGGTTCCTCGCTTCATTTCCAGCGCACAATGGCCAACAAAATCTCCGGATACCAATCCGTTAGACAATTGTATCTGGGGTATTTTGGAAAGCAAGGTTGGCACTAAAAAATACCAAAGTGTCCTCAATCACCTCAAGCAAGCGCTTCACCGGGAATGGGCCAAAATACCGCAGAGCAACATTCGGGCAGCGTGTGATGATCTCATTGGCCGTTTGAAAACCATAATTCGTGCCAAAGGTGACCAATTCGAACAAATCTAAAGTTATTCTAAAATTTGATGCTATTTCCGATAATTTTTGATTTCATTCAATAAAATTAATAAAATTCGATAAAAAAGCTGTAAGTTCGGCCGGGCCGTACTTTGAATACCCTCCACCATTTCGAACGAATTTGTCAATTCTCAAAAACAATAAAAGCAGTTAAAAATTCTGTTAAAATCTTAAAAATACCGAATATCGGGAGGTACCGTTATATGGGGGCTATACGAAGACGTGGACCTGCACAGACAATTTTCTGTCATAGGGTGCAGTATTTATTACGCACTTCAAATACCAAATTTGTGAGAATTCCGATGAATATTGTCGCTAAAATCATCGAAATACCGAAAATCGGGAGATACCGTTATATGGGGGCTATACGAAAACGTGGACTTGCACAGACAATTTTCTGTCATAGGCTGTGGTATTCATTACGAACTTCAAAAACCAAATTTGAAACATTTCCGGTGAAAAATGTCGCTAAAATCATCAAAATACCGAATATCGGGAGGTACCGTTATATGGAGGCTATACGAAGACGTGGACCTACACAGACAATTTTCTGCCTTAGGCTGTAGTATCCATTGCGAACTTCAAATACTAAATTTGAAATAATTACGGTGAATAATGTCGCTAAAATCATTAAAATACCGAATATGGGGAGGTACCGTTATATGGGGGCTATACGAAGACGTGGACCTGCACAGACAATTTTCTGCCTTAGACTGTAGTATTCATTCCGAACTTCAAACGCAAATTTGAAAAATTCCGATGAATAATGTCGCTAAAATCATTAAAATACCGAATATGGGGAGGTACCGTTATAAGGGGGATATAGGAAGACGTAGACTTGCACAGACAATTTTCTGTCTTAAGCTGTAGTATCCATTACAAACTTCGAATACCAAATTTGAAACAATTCCGATGAATAATGTCGCTAAAATCATCAAAATACCGAATATTGGGGGGTACCGTTATATGGGGGCTATACGAAGACGTGGACCTGCACAGACAATTTTCTGCCTTAGGCTGTAGTATCCATTACGAACTACAAATACCAAATTTGAAAGAATTACGATGAATATTCTCGCTAAAATCATCAAAATGCCGAATATCGGTAGGTACCGTTATATGGGGGCTATACGAAGACGATGATCTGCACAGACAATTTTCTGTCATAGGCTGTGGTATTCATTACGAACTTCAAATATCAAATTTGAAAGAATTCTGGTGAGTATTGTCGCTAATATCATCAAAATACCGAATATCGGGAGGTATCGTTATATGGGGGCTATACGGAGACGTGGACCTACATGGCTCATTTTCAATACCAAAAGTCCTGAAGACATAATACACATTTGAGTAAATTTTTATCAACTTACTTCATTTCGTTCGGAAGCTAGAGTGATTACCACAGACGGACAGACGGACGGACATCGCTAGATCGACATAGAATTTTATGCTGATCAAGAATATCTATACTTTGTAGGGTCTAAAATGTATATTTCGAGGTGTTACGAACGAAATGACAAACGTAATGTAGCCTCCATACTATGGTGGAGGGTATGAAAATGTAAAAATTATGTCATTTGACTTTGTTGCAGTTTTTTATACCTGCAGTTTTTATACCTGCTGTTGTAGATATCTACTGCATAGTAGGTGTCCCAAGTGGGCATCTACTGCAAAGTAGATGACCCAAGTGGGTATCTACTGGAAGTTAGATGGTCAATTTCGGCATCTTCAGCGAAGCCGTTGACCTTAATGGACATCTACTATATATGCCGCAACTGAGCATCTACTGAATGAGATGGGCAACTGGGCATCTACAATATAGTAGATGGCCGAAGTGGCCATCTACTGAGTCGTATATGGCCCAAGTAAGCATCTACTGTGCAGTAGAAGGCCAAACTGGGCATCTTGAGCAAAGTCGTTGACCTTAATGGACATCTACAGAATTATTGATTTCCCATGTGGGCTTCTATTTTATAGAAAATTCTCTCCACTCTCTCCCCTCTCTCCCTCTCTTTCCTTCCTTTGTATTTGCATCTCTTGTAATATTGATAACAAAAAAACCAAAAACCCCCCCAAAGTAAAAAAGTCATTAGGAGCCCATTAGTGAACCCAAACATGTGTCGGGCGAAAAGAGGTTCAAGTGCAAAACCTAATTGATGTGGGAAAACATGCGTTTCAATTTTCCTCAATGAGCTACACTATCCTAGAGTAGATGAACCAAACGCAAAAAAGAAACTATCATCAACACCATTTGAGATTAGCTAACTCGTAATGGGGGACCATGAACATCCTGCCAGCAGAATAGTGGCTTTATTTTCAATTATCTCTACCCTCATCTCCACCACCGAAAAAATTGCGAAAATCTTTGTCATTTACGTAAGGAGATGTTTTCCTCTTTTTTTGTCTTTTTGGTTTGGGCTTCTGTGGGTTATTTGCCATTCAACATGCATTTAGACGCTCCATGGATTTCACTTTCCTTTGGCGTTTTTGTTTTCTTTAGCATCTCTCCTCTTTTGCAAATTACTTTAGTTTTTCAAACATTTGAGTTTGTTTTTTTTCTTTCTTTGTTTGGCCATAATTATTTGCAACTAAATGTGGAAACCTTAACGCTGGCAGAAGTCTGTGCTGAGATTCCCGCTTCCAGGCTACGCATCGATGGTTCCAACTGTCAGAGTGGCTTAACCAGAAAGTAAACATTAAATTCTAATTAGAATTTCAGCATCAGCAGCAGCAACAAGTACTCAAGATGTGGTGAGAGGGAGAGGGAAGAGAGGATAGACAAAAAGGGATAACATAAAAGAATATTTGCTGTAATTATAGAAATGAGGCAAATCAGGGTTGCCATATAGAACAAATTAAATAAAATTTGGGAAAAAAATAAAATTTTCGATATTGGACTCTCTTCATGGCAATCCCGTTTAAACCTCTCTATCTCTCTCTCTCTCTCTCTCCCAATGAACATTATTTACAATTTAGCAACGCCATAAAATGCACATGTGCTGAGTTCTGCTGCATATTTAAAAGCATTAATCCTGAAAATGATTTTAACGCCAGCAGAAGGTTTGCAAGGATTTTCACTAACAAAAAAAGGATAATGGTTCAAAGAGAGAGAGAGGGTTGTAAAAAAATGAGAGACATTTTTATTTAAACAATTCCAGGCAAACAGTGAAATTCCATTTAAGTTGTTATTGTTGTTGTAGTTTTTTTTTTTTTTTTTTTTTTTTTTTTTTTTTGGAAACCCAAATAAAATACAATTCCTTGTTATAACTTGTCTTTTTCTTGAGCAGCAAGCAACACGAACTATTTCAGCTGACATCAGCCTAAATGCTAGGCAACGTTTGGGGGAAGGCAGACAGTTAAGGAATTGTTAGCTGCTTGATGCTTACAATCAGACCTTGTTTTTCGATTTTTATACCCTCCATCATAGTATGGAGGGGTATATTAAGTTTGTCATTACGTTTGTAACACCTCGAAATATGCATTTTAGATCCCACAAAGTATATATATATTCTTGATCAGCATAAAATTCTATGTCGATTTAGCGATGTCCGTCCGTCTGTGGAAATCACTCTAGCTTCCGAACGGATTGAAGTAGATTGATAAAATTTTGCTCAAATGTATAAATGTAAGTCCACGTTTTGGTATAGCCTCCATATAACGGTATCTTCCGATATTCGGTATTTTGGTGATTTTGGCGGCATTATTCACCGGAATTGTTTCAAATTTGGTATTTGAAGTTCGTAATGGATACTACAGCCTAAGACAGAAAATTGTCTAAGCAGGTCCACCCCTTGATTTTATAGACATTATAACTGTATTTTTTTTTAAGTTTGATGAACATTTGGTCCTTGAAAAAAAATTCTTTAAAAAATCCACTTTTGAAAAGCCTTTGGTCCTAGAAAAATATTCTTAAAAAAATCCACGTTTATTTTGGTCCTTGGAAAATATTCTTTAAGAAATCAACGTTTGATGAACCTTTGATCCTTGAAAAAATCTTCTTTAAAAAATCCAATTTTGATGATCCTTTGGTCCTTGAAAAAATATTCTTTAAAAAATCCACGTTTGATGAACCTTTGGTCCTTGAAAAAATATTCTTTAAAAAATCCAATTTTGATGATCCTTTGGTCCTTAAAAAAATATTCTTTAAAAAATCCTCGTTTGATGATCCTTCGGTCCTTAAAAAATATTCTTTAAAAAATCCACGTTTGATGATCCTTTGGTTCTTAAAAAAATATTCTTTAAAAAATCCACGTTTGATAATCCTTCGGTCCTTGAAAAAATATTCTTTAAAAAATCCACGTTTCTGTTGGTTCTTGAAAAAATATTCTTTAAAAAATCCACGTTTCTGTTGGTCCTTGAAAAAATATTCTTTAAAAAATCCACGTTTCTGTTGGTCCTTGAAAAAATATTCTTTAAGAAATCCCCGTTTGATAAACATTTGGTCCTTGAAAAAATATTCTTTAAAAAAATCCACGTTTCTGTTGGTCCTTGAAAAAATATTCTTTAAAAAATCCACGTTTCTGTTGGTCCTTGAAAAACTATTGTTTAAAAAAACCACGTTTATTTTGGTCCTTGAAAAAATATCCTTTAAAAAGTCCACGTTTGAAGATCCTTTGGTCCTTGAAAAAAATATTCTTCAAAAAATTAACATTTGATGATCCTTTGGTTCTTGAAAAAATATTCTATAAAAATCCACGTTTGATGATCCTTAGGTCCTTGAAAAAATTATCTTTAAAAAATCCACGTTTGAAGATCCTTTGGTCCTTGAAAAAAATATTCTTCAAAAAATTAACATTTGATGATCCTTTGGTTCTTGAAAAAATATTCTATAAAAATCCACGTTTGATGATCCTTAGGTCCTTGAAAAAATTATCTTTAAAAAATCCACGTTTGAAGAGCCTTTGGTCCTTGAAAAAAGTATTCTTTAAGAAATCCACGTTTGATTATCCTTTGGTCGTATAGACCCTAATATAATAGCTACATTCGGAATTTTTAAGATTTTAACAGAATTTTTTTTAACGGATTTTATTGTTTTTGAGAACTGCCAAATTCGTTCCAAGTGGTGGAGGGTATTCCAAGTTCGGCCCGGCCGAACTTACAGCATTTTACTTGTTTTTTTTTTTTCTTTTTTTTGGCAACAGGTGATACGGAATTTGGATATGTAGGGTATCTGGGAGAAAATTCGTTACTCTACAGTAGATGTCGAAATGAACATTTATGATACAGTAAATGTCAGAACAAATCATCTACTCGACAGTAGATGTCAAAATAAATCATCTACTATGTTGTAGATGTCCAAATGCACCAGCTTCTTTACTGTAGATGCCAAAATAAATCATCTACTCTACAGTAGACATCCGGAAGTACCATCTACTCTACAGTAGAAGCCCAAATGTACCAGTTAGATGTCAAAATATATAATCTACTATGCAGTAGATGTCCATATGAAGCAGGTACTTTGCTGTAGATGTCCAAATGAAGCAGCTACTCTGCTGTAGATGTCCAAATGAGCCACTACTCAACAGTAGATGTCCATATGTGCCATTTACTCTGCAGTAGATGTCCAAATGAGACATCTACTCAACAGTAGATGTTCAAGGGAACCAGCTACTTGACTGTAGATGTCAAAATAAATCATCTACTCTACAGTAGATATCCGGAAGTGCCATCTACTCTACAGTAGAAGTCCAAATGTACCAGTTTGTTTATCGTAGATGTCAAAATATATAATCTGCTGTACAGTAGATGTCCATATGAGCTATCTACTCTACAATACATGTCCAAATGAAGCAGCTACTTTAGATGTCAAAATAAAACATCTACTCTACATTAGATGTCCAAATGAGCCATCTACTTAACAGTAGATGTACATACGTGCCATCTACTCTACAGTAGATGTCCATATGTTCCATCTATTCTACAGTAGATGTCCAAATGAGCCATCTACTCTACAGTAGATGTTCAAATAAACCAGCTACTTGACTGTATATGCCAAAATAAAACATCTACTCTACAGTAGATGTCCATATGTGCCATCTACTCTACAGTAGATGTCCAAATAAGCCATCTACTCAACAGTAGATGTTCAAGGGAACCAGCTACTTGACTGTAGATGTCAAAATAAATCATCTACTCTACAGTACATGTCCAAATGAACCTGCCACTTTACCGTATATGTGAAAATAAATCATTAACTCTACAGTAGATGTCAATATAGGTCATAAAAACTGCAACAAAGTCTAACGCCATAATTTTTACACTTTTTTCTTAAATTTTATCGAATGAAAGCAAAAAATGTCGGAAATAGCATCAAATTTTAGAAAAAAGTTTAGATTTTTTCGAATTGGTCAACTTTCGCACGAATTATGGCCTTCAAACGGCCAATAAAACCGTCTCACACTGCCCGAATGTTGCTCTGCGGTATTTTGGCCCATTCCAGGCGAAGCGCTTGCTTGAGGTGATTGAGGACACTTTTTAGTGTCTACCTTGCTTTCCAAAATACTCCAGACACAATAGTCCAACGGATTGGTATCCTAAGATTTTGGTGGCCATGGAAATGAAGCGAGAAACCTCATTTTGTAACAATTCTTGGGTGGTGCGTGCTGAGTGCAATGGTGCTGAGTCCTGTTGGAATGTCCAAGGTCTGCGGCCAAAATGTACAGTAAAATACCTCTGGGGATGATTTTTTCCCCATGCACCATCTACTTGTCATTTTTTGCTTGATTTTTTTGTACAGTAAATGCCTTTGGGCATAATCTACGTCATCGAGGTTAGGGTGCTCTGCATTCGTTACTGGATTTTGTTACTTTTTGCCCTCCAAAACCTTATCAAGTGTTATTCTTCGAAGAAAAAAAATTGCTGAAAAAAATCTGTGAATTTCCAGGCATTGTATGTTCTATTGTTTTACTGTCATACCACCTCTCCCTCTTCACTTTCGAGGGAATGGAAACAAGTCAAGTGTTCTCTGTTGTTAACTTGAAATATTTAGATGGATGTGCATCGCCCTATCGCAGAGAAGAAGAATATTTACTAATGCACGAACACTTGCATACATATAAACATACATACATACATGCAAGCATTACTCTACATACCGAGAGATTAAGGAGGAAAGCAAGAAAAAAGGACATTATATTTTTGAAAAAAAAAAAATTAATTTTAAATGATTGAAATTTGGGACAATTAAATAAAAGGAGATGCATTTTGTTATGGTAACCCCTCAAATATCGGATGTCTGCTATGCTGCTGGAAAAGTTCCCAAGTTCTTTCTTTTTGTAGAGATCTTCTTGTCCACATTGAGGCCCCATTTTCACCCAACAAGTCAAGAAGAAAAGGGCGATGGCTTTGAACATATATGCCCTATTTTAACGTAGATGTTTAATTAAAAATCCATATCCACTTTCCTGCATATTAGCTAATAATTAATAAAAACATGTAAAAAAACATTAAGTTCGGCCGGGCCGAATTTTCCATACCCTCCATCTTTGGGTAAAGGAAAAATTTTTATATAAAAGTAAGACCGTTTGCATAATGCAGTTAAATTTATCAAAAAAACATGGGGTCTATATGGGGTCTATACAAAAATTGGACCTATACATAAAAATTTTCGCCACACGAGCTAGAACCTATTATGACCAATTTTTAGAAAAATTCGTGAAAAAACGTGGCAAAAATCATCAGAATACCGAATATCGGGAGCTACCGTTATATGGGGGGCTATACCAAAACGAGGACCTATACATACAATGTTTCGGCGCACGAACTAGGACCTATTATGACCAACAAATACCAATTTTTTGACACATCCGTAGAAAAAATGTGGCGAAAATCATCAAAGTACCGAATATCGGCAGGTACCGTCATATGGCAGCTATACCAAAACGTGGACCGATATATAGTCAATACCAACCATTCTACACACGATACAAATTGTTTTGCCAAATTTTGAAGGTCTACGTCAAATAATGTGGGCTTTATCGAGATTTCAACAGACAGACAGGCGGACAAACAGACAGAAGGACAGACGGACATCGTTAAATCGACTTAAAATTTTATGCTGATTGTGAATATATATACTTTATGGGGTATACGAACGGAAAGACAACGTTAATATACCCTCCTTTCCAAGGTGGAGGGTATAAAAAACTGATCCTGAACATACCTCATATATAGATCATATCTCGAAATCGGCTCAAAATAAATTGTTTCATGCCAGTAAAAAAAAATTATTAAACTCATCTCATTCAAAATTATGCCGTGGACTTGGAAAATTCATGACAGACTAGCTAACACCCTCACACAACCAACCTCCAACACACACACACGCATTAAACAACCCAATAACGAAGACCCTGCCCATAAATGGAATTCATTTTTCAACAATGGCGGCGCCTGGAGGGAGGGAGATGAAGAGAATAAAATTTATGAAATGCATTTCAGCGATTATTATTCTGGAGCTAACATAACGACGACATGACCGACATGCATGGCTGTAGGTGTTGAAAGCCACTATTGAAAACTGTTTGGAAATTCTGATGTTTGACTTTCCATTATGGGTAGGAGGGTGCCGAGGTTATGGACATGTTCTTTTTTGCTGCCCATGAATCAAAAAAAAAAAAAAAAAAAATTATTTTGCTATCGATTTTTCTTCTTCCATAAATGTCTGTGGAATTATCCCCGGGTGGTGAGGGCTGTTCCCCCAACAATGTTTGCTCATGAAAATCACGTTTTCACACTTTTTAATGGCTTTCATTTTGGGTTTCAATTCTTGGCCTTGTGAAAATCTCAAATATCTTTGTTGAAGCGTTTTTTTTTCACTTTCGATGGTCCGGCAAATTTACAACCATAGTTGCAGTCGTGCAGGGAAATGAAAGGAAAACAGAAGAGAATTCAGGGTCATTAGAGAAAGAAGTTTTAAATGCCAAGCATATTCATAAAGGTCAAGGCCAACGGATAGCCATTTTAACCTTCTAATATAGACTTAGGTGCCATCCATTTCAGAGTATATGTAAAAACGGGTCATCTACTACAGAGTAGATACCAATAACGGTTATCTACTGTAGCGTATGTGCCCATGAGGGTCATCAACTACACGTTAGATGCTTATAAAAAACATATACTATCCTGTGATACCTATCAGAAGCATCTACTACCCAGTAAATGCTCATGAGGACCATCTACTCTCAGTAAATGCCCATCAGAACCTACTACTCCCAGTAGATGCCTATCCCGTAGATGCGAAGTTTAATTGTCAACTAACCTGTAGATGCCCATCAGGACCATCTACTACCAAGTAGATGCACTTAAGAGCCATCTATGTGACCATAACGAAGATCTACTAACCCATAGATGTCCATAGATACCTATCAGGACCATCTACTGACATTGTATGCTCATCAGGATCATCTACTACCCAGTAGATGTTTATAATAACCATCTGCTACTCAGTAGAGGCACATCAGGGTAATCTAGGTGCCTATAACGAACATCTACTAACCCATAGATGCCCATAAGCACCATCTACTCCCCCGTAGATAGCCATCAGGACCATCTATTACCCCGTAGATACCCATCAGGACCATTTACTACCCAGTAGATGCCCATAATAACCATCTACTACCGCTTAGATGTCCCAGTAGATGTTTATAATAACCATCTGCTACTCAGTAGAGGCACATCAGGGCCATCTAGGTGCCCATAACGCGGATCTACTAACCCATAGATGCCCATAAGCACCTTCTACTCCCCCGTAGATAGCCACCAAGACCATCTACTACCCCGTAGATACCCATCAGGACCATCTACTCTCCAGTAGATGCCCATAATAACCATCTACTACCCAGTAGATGCCCATAGTAACCATCTACTACCCCGTAGATGTTCATAATCAAGATCTACTATCCCACAGATGCAAATAAGGATCAACTACTGCCCCGCAGATGTCCATCGAGACCATCTACTACCCCGTCGATGCCCATAATGAAGATCTACTATCCCATAGATGCAAATAAGGATCATCTACTACCCCGAAGATGTCCGTCAGGATCATCTACTTGCCTATAGATGACCATCTACTACCACGTAGAAACCCATCAGGGCCATACACTACCCTGCCAATGCCCATAATGATCATATACTACCCCGTAGATGCTCCTAATGAAGATCTACAGAACTCTAAATGTCCATCCGGACCATATACTACCCCGTAGATGCCCATAATGAAGATATCCTGTCCCATAGATGCCCATAAGGACCACCTACTATCCCGTTGATACCCATCAGGACAATCTACCGCCATGGTATGCTCATCAGGATCATCTACTACCCATCTACTGCTTATAATAACCATCTGCTACTCAGTAGAGAAGCATCAGGGTCATCTAGGTGCCTATAACGAACATCTACTAACCCATAAATGCCAATAAGCACCATCTTCTCCCCCATAGATAGCCATCAGCACCATCTACTCCCCCGTAGATACCCATTAGGACCATCTACTACCCCGTATTTACCCATCAGCACCATCTACTACCCAGTAGCTGCCCATAATAACCATATACTACCCCCGTAGATGCCCATAATAAAGATCTACTATCCCACAGATGTAAATATGGATCATCTACTACCCCGAAGATGTCCATCAGGACCATTTACTATCCTATAGATGACCATAATGAAGATCTACTATCCCATAGATGCAAATAAGGATCATCAACTACCCCGTAGATGTCCATCAGGACCATCCACTAGCCTATAGATGACCATAATGACCATCTACAACCACGTAGAAACCTATCTGGGCCATACACTACCCTGTCGTATGCCCATAATGACCATCTACTACCCCGTAGATGCCCCTAATGAAGATCTACTGTCCAATAAATGTCCATCAAAACCATCTACTACCCCGTCGATGCTCATAATGAAGATCTATAAACCCATAGATGCAAATAAGGATCATCTACTACCCCGCAGATGTCCATCAGGACCATCTACTACCACGTAGAAACCCATTAGGGCCATACACTGCTCTGTCGATGCTCTTAATGACCATCTACTACCCTGTAGATGCCCATAATGAAGATATACTGTCCCATAGATGTCATAAGGGTCATCTACTATCCTGTAGATGCCCATAATGAAGATATACTGTCCCATAGATGGCCATAAGGATCATCTACTATCCTGTAGATACCTATCAGGACAATCTACTACCCCATCTACTGTACAGTAGATGCCCAGTAGGTGTAAATTGAATCTATCCGCTGTGGAGTAAATATAATTTGCAAAGTTTTATGCTCTTCCTCATTAAACTGATGATATACCTACCCTCCCTCTACCCCCATCATATCATTTGAAATATTTTTTTCCAAAAAATTCTGGCTGCGGCTTACCAATGTGTCAAAATTGACTGTCACAGGATAATGAAGTTTCGACGTTAAATGTTGTTTTTTCCCCCTCCCCCTCTATTCTCCCCTCCTACTACCTAATGGGTTAGGCCAGTTGTCTGGTCCGGTCATGGGGTCAGTGGCGTTTGCTGGGCCTGTGTTGATGATGCTGACAAGGATGTTGCCGGCCGTTGGACTGCTGTGGGATTTCATTGTGGTCATCGGTTGTACGAAATAGAAAATAGAAAAAATTGTATATTTTATTTTCAAATCACATTGCGCTGAACATTATCTGCTGGGATGGGGTTATCACATGGCAGCAGCAGCAGCAGTGGATGATTAAGTTGGAACTCATTTGAGATTATGTGGCAGATAGTTTCAAGGGTCCTCAAGTAATTTGAAATTACTTTGTAACCTAAAAATATATATATGTCTTGGAAAAAGAAACATACATTTCACTTTGTCCTTTGGGCAAAATGTCACATGCCTCCTCGGGTATCCCTTTCGCTGGAATTATTCCACAGTAACTCTGAAAGCATATTCACATTTTGATTTCCCTCCACGGCAATAAAACATATTTGCATTTGCTGTCAAATGTTGCAATGCCACAATGGCAAGAGAGAAACAGGGGAGAGAGAGAGAGAGAGAGGAGAGCAAAGAGAACCTTCGATATCAATGCGGTTGTGGTGGTGGTCGTGGTGTATGTTGATCCATGCAGAGAGTTCTTAGTTGCCGCCAACAAGTGTTGTTATAGCCTTATCCGCCAGTCTCATGGCTCAGCATGGAGATGCAGAATTTTTGTTACCACATATCCGGATTGTTTTTGCTTTGGGTTTTGCTTTGGATTCTTTTTTTTTTTTGGAAGAAGGTTAAGGGCTAGAAATGTTTGTATATTTATGTTGATATCCACAGAGTGTAGTGGTTTATTTGTGCATGTGTGTGTGTGTGAATGTGTGGGAATCATATTTGGTTTCCATGGAATATTAAATGTATTGTGACGGAGATATTTTTCAAAGGAAAAACAAATGTCATGTGGGGGTATCTACAGCAGAGTAGATGTCCTTTGAAAAAAAACTATTGTGTAGAAGATGCCCATAGTAGCTATCTACCATAAAGCAGATGCTCCGCAGATGGGCAATATGGTGGAAAGAAGATGACCTTAGGGACCATCTATTTTAGGGGATGTCCATAAAAACTATATCCAGTGGCAGATTAAAAAAAAAATATTTTTTGTTGGGTGTCATTCTATGGTCGTGAATTTTTTAATTTAATTTTTCGTGGGTCTATCTTCGATCGTGAAGTTTTAAAATATTTATTTGGGATATATCAACAGTGGAGTTTTTTTGAGGGTCCATCTAAATTTGCCGATTTTTAAAATCGTGGATTTTTTACAATTTTTTGGGAGCTTCTTCCTTTAGTCCTTAATTTTTACAAAATATTTATGGAGATCTTTCATTTAGTTGTGGATTTTAAGAATAAATGTTTGAAGAACCTTTCTAAATTTTAAAAAATTTTTTGAGATATTCTTCCTTTAGTCCTGAATTTTTCAAAATTATCTGTGGAGATCTTCCTTTTAGTTTCGGATTTAAAAAAAATAATGAACCCCCATTCTAAAGACGTGGATTTTTAAAAATATTTTGTGAGGTCCTTCCTTTAGTCCTGAATTTCAAATAATATTTTTTTGAGTTCCTTCTTTTAGTTGTGGATTTAAAAAAAAAGTTGATGAACCTTTCTAAAGACGTAAATTTTTGAAATTGGATTTTTTAAAAAGAATAAAGTCCCTTTCTAAATATTCGTGGATTTTTAAAAAATATTTTGGGAGGTCCTTCCTTTAGTCCCAAATTAAAAAAAAATATTTGTGAAGGTCCTTCATTTAGTTGTGGATTCTTAAAAATATTAAATTAAATTTCTAAAGACGTGGATTTTTAAAATAAAATTTTGGGGGGGTCCTTCCTTTAATCCTGAATAAAAAAAAATGCGGAGGCCTTTCATTTAGTTGTGGATTCTTAAAAATATTTTTGAAGGAAATTTCTAAAGAGGTGGATTTTTAAAAATTAATTTTTCGTAAGTCTATCTCCAGTCGTGGACATTTAAAAAATACAAATTGGAGTTAAATCAGCAGTCATGTTTTTTTTCTAAATATTTTTTCGAGGATCTATCGAAATTCGTGAATTTAAATTTTTTTCTTATGTTCTGCCTTTAGTCCAGGATTTTTACAAAGTATTTGTGGAGGTATTTCTTTTAGTTGTAGATTCTTAAAAATATTTTTTAATGCCCTTTCTAAAGACGCGGATTTTTAAAATATATTTTTTGGTATGTCTATATCCAGTCATGGATTTTTAACAATATTTTTGGCAAATCCTTCCTTTAGTCCTGATTTTTTTAAAATATAAGTGGAGGTATACTGTCTTCCTTCCTTTAGTCCTCGATTTTTAAAAATATTTGTAGAAGCTTTTCTTTTAGTCCTGAATTTTTAAAATTATTTTTATAGGCCGTTTCTAGAGACGTGGATTTTTAAAAATTTATTTTTCGTAAGGCTATCTCCTGTCGTGGACTTTAAAAAATATATATATTGATGATCAATCAGGAGTCATGTTTTTTTTTAATATTTTTTCGAGGGTCCCTCCTGAGTTGTGGGGTTTAAAAATGTTTTTTGGGCGTTTATCTTTAATTGATGATTTTTTTAACAATAATTTTTGGAGGTCCTCCTATTAGTCCTGGAATTTTAACAATATTTTTGGAAGGTGCTTCCTTTAGTCCTGAATTTTTAAAAATATTTGTGGAGGTATTTCTATTCGTTGTGGTTATTAAAAAATATTTTTGAAGAACTTTTCTAAAGACGTCGATTTTAAAAAAATTATTTTTCGCAATGCTAACTCCTGTCGTAGATTTAAAAAAAATATATATTTTTGAGAGGACCTTCTTTTAGTCCTGGATTTTTAAAAATATTTGTGGAAGTTTTTTTTATAGTTCTGGAGTCTTAAAAATATTTTTTCGTACGTCTATTTCCAGTCGTGGATTTTTAAAAATATTTTTGGGAGGTCCATCCTCTAGTCCTAGACTTTTACAAAATATATGCGGAAGCTTTTCTTTTAGTCCTGAATTTTTAAAAATATTTTTCAAAGCCATTCCAGCTACATGGGCGACTATCTCCAGTCTTGGACTTTTAAAAAATATTTATTAGAGATCAACCCTAAAAAAATATTGCTAAAAACCCACGACTCAGGAAGGACCCTCAAAAAAATATTTTTTGAAAAAACATGAATTTTTAAATATTTTTTCTAGGGTCTTTCCTGAGTTGTGGGTTTTTAAAAATATTTTTTTGGGCGTTTATCGTTAATTTATGATTTTTTAAGATCATTTTTGAAGGTCCTCCCTTTAGACCTGGATTTTTCCAAATTTTTTTTTTTTGGATTGGGGCCATCTTTCGGTCAGTACATTATCAAAAAGGTTATCTACTACACAGTAGATATAGAGTAGATGCCAACATTGGTCATTTTCTGAAGAGTAGATAGACTTAGCGACCTTTTTTAAATCGTGCCTATGAAGACATTCACTGGCCAACTTCAGGAGTACCTGAAGTCCCCTTCCTTTACCCCTTCCCTTCCCTTACCTTCTTCTTATACTTTTTCCATAAAAATATTAAAAATTCCCAATTGAAGTCAAAATTCTTCCAGCCTAGTTACTTCAACTGTCATGGCCAGCAAGAGTCTAATAGCTGCTACTAGATTTTCTTATTTC
The DNA here is from genome assembly GCF_030504385.1 of Musca domestica. Classification (NCBI taxonomy): domain Eukaryota; kingdom Metazoa; phylum Arthropoda; class Insecta; order Diptera; family Muscidae; genus Musca; species Musca domestica. The sequence continues at coordinate 6,930,070 of NW_026712286.1, read as the reverse complement.
CAAATATCCTTAGAATCCTTCGAAATCGTTCTTGTTATTATTTTTGTTGCTTTTCTTTTCACAAAAACCAAAATGAATTAAATCAATCTAAATGATTTGAACATTTTCTTTATCTCTGCAGGATGGCCATTAGGCTTTTTAGTTTTAATAACGATTCCAATGCCATTTGAATGAAAGGTACGGAGAAGAAAACCAACATCAGTTGGAAAATGATACGATTTTTGGTATTCTGTGAACGGATAGAGCTAAAAACTCGCAATTTGGTATAAGAATCGAGATTGGAAAGTAAGTTTGATATATGTGAAGGTGATTTTGGAAATGTGTACTAAAAGTGCGACATGTACTAAATTTGGAACAGTTTGATTTCTAGGGTGAACAGATGAACAGAATTTTATAAAAAAAATTGCATTGCTATCCCTTTTGGGTTTCTGATAAGGAGGCGGTTTTGGAAATTGGGTGAAGAGATAGGGCTGGAAACCTCAAATTTGATATTGAGGACTCTTTTGGTATTTGTGTTTAAGTTTTGGCGGTGGTTTCGAAATGTGTACTACAATTGTACGAAAAGTACTGAATGGTACTAAATTTTGTATTGGGTGAAGGGAGAAGGCTGGAATCCTTAAATTTGGATATAAAGGAGATTTTGAAAGTACTAAATAGTACTATTTTTGGTACAAATTGGCATTGAGTGAAAAGATAGTGCTTGAAAGATGGTATAAGAGTCGATATTCATGTGTAGCCTGGACATATGGAAATACGCACTATAATTGTCTTGATTTAAGGGATAGAGATAGAATTCTGAAATCCGGTTTTCAGATTATTGATGTTCTCTGAGGTTGAGATTCCTATGTGGGTTAAGAAATACCTCCTATATTTGTACGAAAAGTACTAAATGGTACTAAATTTAGTATTGAGTGAAGGTATAGGACTGGAATCCTCAAAATTATATTGAGGTCTCTGTTGGCATTTGGAATATGGAGGTAATTTTGGAAATGTGTACGAAAATTACTAAATTTGGTATTAGATGAAGGGACAGAGATGAAATTCTGAAATTTGATATTGAGATCACTTTTGGTATCTTGAATTGTGATATGGAGATAGTTTCGGAAATGTATACCAGTATTGTTCGAAATATACTAAGTGGTACTAAATTTGGTATTGAATGAAGGGAAAAGAGTTGGAAACCTGAAATTTAATATTAAGGTCTCTGTTGATATCTGGAATTGCGATAAATAGAGGTGGTTTGGAAATGGGTCCTATATTTATACGAAAAGTACTAAATGGGACCAAATTTGGTATTGGGCGAAGGGTTAGGGTTGGAATCTTTATCTGGTGCTGAGATATGGAGGTGGTATTGGAGATGAGTACTATAATTGTTCCAAATGTACTAAATGGTACTGAACTTGGTACTGGGTTAAGGGAAAGGGTTGTAATTCTCAAGTTTGGTGTTGAGGTTTACGTTGATATTTTTAATTGAGATTTAGTGGTATTTTTGAAATACGTCCTATATTTGTACAAAATATAAATTCGGAGTAGGTTGAAGCAATCTTCAAATTGGATATTAAGGTCTCTCTTGGTATCTGGAATTGAGAGATATGGAGGTAAAAGACTTCTCAAAAATATTTTTAGAATTTTTAAAATTTTAGGACCAAAGAATAGGCCTCTGAAAATTATTTTTCAATGATCCAGGACTGGGGATAGCCACTTCAAAAATATTTTAAAAATCGTCAACTATGAATATTTTGTGGATTTTCTTTTGGGAAACGAAGAAGACCCTTCAAAATATAAAAATCCACAATTTCAGATAGGGGCTCAAAAAAAATCAACTAAAGCCATTGAAAAAGTACGTTCTCCCCAGAACAAATTCTCCTTATCTCCCACTTCCTGCCTTGCCCCAAAATAGAGAAGTACCCAAAGTTCAAGTTTATTTGTTTTGAAGATTTTCTCTGTCATTATTTTCTAATTTGTTTTAGTATTTGTGTCATTTGTTTGAACATCTAACAGGGTCCTAATGTTCCTTCGCCCTTGTTGTTCTTTCGTTCGAATCATTTGTTACACCTTAGATTAAGAATATTGCGTTGCGGAATTTCCTATCTTTTTTGGGAACGGGGGATTGGTGGCCGGTAAGATGATGGCCCGTAAAATCTAATGGTCACAATCCAATGTAACAGAGATGATGTTAAGCATTTGTAGTTGTTGGTGTTGTTGTTGTTGTTGTTTTTTTAAGTTTATAATAGGAGTTTACAGTTTCTTTGATAATTTTCAGTTACATTTCAGGTGAGGGGCGGAGAGGTGGCCATTTGTTAGCGACACAGGTCGCAATGGCATGGATGAAATGGCCAACTGCTTTACATCGAGAGCTCCGCAATCCGGTCGAATGACAATGATGAATGATAATTGTTTGTTGTTCAAATTTGTATTTGTATTTGTTCTTGTTGTTGTTGTCTTTTCCATTCATCTTGCTGTTTTGTTTTGGCGCATAAGGAGGGAATGGGGGAGGGGGACCCAGTCCTGGTATAAGTTACCTTTAAATGACTTTTGTTTTGGCCCCGAACTTTATCCAAATGGCATAGATTATTAAACGAGTTCGCCGGCATTGTCGAAAAACTTTTCATGATTGAATTATTTTTGATTACTTCGGCAAGTTGACAAAAAGTAATTAAATATTTGGAAGCATGGAGAGAAGTGAGGAGAGGTTGGTTTTTCATGGGAATAGGAAAGAAATAGTCAAGAGTTTAAAATATTTATTTAATGTTTATAAAATGATTTCGAAGGAGTCGTGGACTCTTAGCAAGGTCGTGGACTGTCTCTAGGTGCGAATTTAAAAATGTATTTTGGAGATTTTTCTTTAAGCCATAGATTTTTAAGAAGTCCTTACTTTGGGATTTGATTTTTATAAAAACACTCTTAAAGAAATTAATAATAAAAATTATGGCGTTTGACTTTGTTGCAGTTTTTTTTATCCCACCCTGAAGTCCTGGACTTTACATTTTTTTCAAGGACTTTTAATTGGCGTGGATTTTTAAAAAAATGAGGTCCTTGTTTGAGTTTCGAATTTTTAGAAATATTTTGAAAGCCATTTTAGAAGTAGTAGATGTTTAAAAAAATATTTTTAGAAGCGTTGTTTTAGTTGCGAATTTTTAAAAAATATTTTTTCGAGGTATTTTCCACATTTCTTGGATTTTTTAAAAATATATTTCAAGGACCTATCTATAGTAGTGTATTTTTAAAAATATTTTTAAAGGACCTTGTTTTAGATATGAATTTTTTAAAATATTTTTGAAGGTAATTTCTGTGGTCGTGGATTTTAAAAAATATTTTCACTATAGTCGTGGATTTTTTAATTTTTTTAGAGATCCTTGTTGTAAATGCGAATTTTTAAAAATACCTTTATAGGTCCTTTTATCAGCCCTGGATTTTTTTAAAACAATATTCAAGGTCCTTGTTTCGGTTGCTAATTTTCAAAAATATTTTTTCAAGGATCATCTAAAGTCATGGAATTTTTAAAAAAATTTTTAAAACCTTTTTCAAGGAACTTTCTATGGTCGATGATTTTTTTAAATCAATTTTAAAGGTCCCTTTTGTAGATGCGATTTATTTTTGAAGGTCATTTGTGTGGTCGTGGATTTTTTAAAAATATTTTTCAAGGACCTATCTATAGTCGTGGATTTTTTAAAAATATTTTTCAAGAACCTATCTATAGTCGTGGATTTTTTAAAAAAATATTTTTCAAGGACCTATCTATAGTCGTGGATTTTTCAAAAATATTTTTTCAATGACCTATCTATAGTCGTGGATTTTTTAAAAATATTTTTCAAGGACCTATCTATAATCGTGGATTTTTTAAAAATATTTTTCAAGGACCTATCTATAGTCGTGGATTTTTTAAAAATATTTTTCAAGGACCTATCTATAGTCGTGGATTTTTTAAAAATATTTTTCAAGGACCTATCTATAGTCGTGGATTTTTTAAAAATATTTTTCAAGGACCTATCTATAGTCGTGGATTTTTTAAAAATATTTTTCAAGGACCTATCTATAGTCGTGAATTTTTTTTAAATAATTTTCAAGAACCTGTCTGTAGTCGGGGATTTTTAAAAATATTTTTCAAGGACCTATCTATATTCGTGGATTTTTTAAAAATATTTTTCAAGGACATATCTATAGTCGTGGATTTTTTAAACAAAAATTTTCATGGACCTGTCTATAGTCGTGGATTTTTTAAAAATATTTTTCAAGGACCTGTCTATAGTCGTGGATTTTTTAAAAATATTTTTCAAGGACCTAAATATAGTCGTGGATTTTTTAAAAATATTTTTTAAGAATCTTTTTGTTGTCATGGATTTATTAAAAATATTTTTTAAGAATCTTTTTGTTGTCATGGATTTATTAAAAATATTTTTCAAGGACCTATCTATAGTTGTGGATTTTTTAAAAATATTTTTCAAGGACATATCTATTATCGTGGATTTTTTAAAAATATTTTTCAAGGACCTATCTATAGTCGTGGATTTTTTAAAAATAAAATATTTTTCAAGGACCTATCTATAGTCGTGGATTTTTTAAAAATATTTTTCAAGGACCTTTCTATAGTCGTGGATTTTTTAAAAATATTTTTCAAGGACCTATCTATAGTCGTGGATTTTTTAAAAATATTTTTCAAGGACCTTTCTATAGTCGTGGATTTTTTAAAAAATATTTTTCAAGGACCTATCTATAGTCGTGGATTTTTTAAAAATATTTTTCAAGGACCTAAATATAGTCGTGGATTTTTTAAAAATATTTTTCAAGGACCTATCCGTAGTCGTGGATTTTTTAAAAATATTTTCAAGGACCTATCCGTAGTCGTGGATTTTTTAAAAATATTTTCAAGGACCTATCTGTAGTCGTGGATTTTTTAAAAATATTTTTCAAAGATCTTTCTGTAGTCGTGGACTTTTTAAAAATATTTTTCAAGGACCTATCTATAGATGTGGATTTTTTTTAAATATTTTTCAAGGGCTCTTCTACATTCGCGTTTTTTTAATTAATATTTTTTTGTTGTTGCAAATTTTTAAAAAAATATTTTGTAGATCATTTTTTAGCTCTGGATTTTTAAAGTATTTTTGCAGATTTTTTGTAAAATAATTTTTTTATGATTTATTATTCATTATTTTCCAAAAGCCCTATATATAATAACTGTCAATATTCATGTGTGTAATTTATTAATTTCCTTTATATGTGCTAGTGTTAGTTTTGTATTACTAACTCATTGACCACAAATAAACCCCAAATGCAGCGGAACTTGACTCTTCTTATCGCAAGTATTTGCCATTGGACATTGATAATATTTTGTCGACATCCGAGGATATGAAAATAAAGGTCAGTGTTACTTTGTGTGTCTCACCTTTTAACCTTCGACACCGAGACACACACACATACACTTACTCACACCGAAAGTGTGAGAGAATGTATATTACGGAGAAAAACACAAGTTTTCATGTGTGTGTGTGTATGTAATCAAGGTGTTAGCTGTGAATGTGTGAGTGATGCCATAAAAGTTATTCTTGTTTATTATTATTTTCATGGGAATTTGATTACATGGAGGGAAATTATACACCCAAAGAAAAATGTTGGTAAGACAATAATAGGAAGTTTATAGGAATTTGTTGTTGGAATCAATAGATGTATGGAAAAAATGTTTAAGAAAATTATATTAAATTAGGGTTGTCTTGTCATTTTTATAATAGGATTTAATTACAATTTTTCCTCGAGTGTGTATCTAATACTCCTTCATTATTAGTTGCTCTGGAACATTTTTCCAATATCACAATATTGCTAACCTATTTTATCTGTTAGAAGCTTTTGTGTGTGGTTTGAAGAGCCAACAGGAAAGCAGTCCCCAGTCATAGACCAGGAAGAGCATGGCTATGATATTCGATATTCTTCCTGGTCTCCTTTTCATATTCTCATGAGGAACTATGTATGAATGTGTGAAAATTTCGCCATTACAACACCTATGAAGGAAGCCTTTCACTTAGCCTTTTACTTCCTCAACCCTACCACATTTCATTATTAACCCCTTACCACAAAAAGAACCCCCCCTTTCGACAGTGGATAATGAAATCAAGGGACGAAAAAAAATTGATTTTCAATAGGAAATCCATGGGGAAATTTGAGTGGATTTCCAATAACTCCCTGGATGGGAGAGCTTTCCATTTAGGTTGGCTTTTTGCTGCTAATGTATTCAATTATGGATGATGCTTGAGGGGATTAAATTAACCTGCCATCCCCCAAAGGCTTTTACTTGTTCCACTGTTTTTTTTTTTTGTTGTAGGGGAAATAAGTTACCTGAAATCCCTTCTTCCCCCAACGGTTGTTATCTTTTGCCATAAAAATCATAATACTCCAGATAATGACCGTAGACACCTATTGAAAATAGTTTTCTATTGAAATGAAAATCCTCCTTTCCGCCTCTCAACCCTTCCAAAAAAAAATAAACCTTCCCTTTTCCACCACATTCTTAGTTATTTTAGTTGTAATGGCTAAATACGTTCAATGGGGGGTTCATTGCCCCTTCGTGAATGGGAAAAGTTTGTTTTTCTCCCACCTGCTTTCATTCAGCCATTCATTCACTCACCCATTCATCCATAGCTGCTGAAGATGAGGTCTTCGACTTCCAGCTAAGCATCTTTGGCACAATGGCTATGTTATCACATGAGGATAATGTGTAGTATATTTGGAAGAGGGTTGGGAGAAAGGTGAGTTATTCTGAATGGAGATTTACAATAGGTAAGGGTGAGGGGTTCCAGTAATAAAACAAAATCGAAAAAAACAAGAACAGGTAAAATGTGCTATGAAATTTCATATCTATGAATGTAAAAAGTGGTTAGCGGGGAGAGAGAGGGGGACACATAACATGACATTAAAGTTTGTAGCAGAGCGATAAGGCTATGATATAAATAATTGAAGCATCAGGGGCGTAGGATATAAAAAATGGAGAAACTAAAGGTAAAATATAATAGAAATTCCAGGCTTAAATTAAAAAATATTTTGGGGCGTATGAGTGCCGACATACCTCATACGCAGGGGCGTAGGTAAGTAAAAATGGAGAAACTAAAGGTAAAATTTAATAGAAATTAAATTAAATTAAATTTGGGGCGTATGAGTGCCGACATACATCATACGCTAGATGGTACACAACTTTTGAAGTCATGGAGGCGTATAAGTGTTGTCAGTACTCATACGTAAAGAGTAGATTAGCATACTGACCAGTGGTAAGCTACGCTTTATATAATTGTAGCGTCAGGAGCGTTGGTAAGTAAAAATGGAGAAACTAAAGGTACAATTTAATAGAAATTCCAGGTTTAAATTAAAAATAATTTGGGGCGTATGAGTGCCAACATACATCATACGCCAGGTGGTAGATTAATTTTGCCATGCCAGGGCGTATAAATATTGTCATACTCATACCTAAAGAGAAGATAAAAATATTGACCAGGTTTTCAGTATATGCCCATATGGGCCGGATACTGTACAGTAAATGCCAATGTGGACCAACTTCTGTATTTAGATTTTCATATAAACCATCTACTATTGAATAGATTTCCAAAGGGGTCATCTACAGAGCAGTAGATGCCTAAAGAGGCCATGCACCCAAGGAATATATGTGACAGTGATTTTTTTAATATTTTTGTAGAGGATTTTTTTAAAATATTTTTAAAGACTGACTTCTCAGTCGAAGATTTTTTTTAATATTATTCAATATTAAATATATATTTAAGAGTATTTTATGGAGTATTTTTTCCAGAATTTTTCTAAATTTTCAAAAAATATTTTAGAGAGGGCCTACATAAAATTTTTGGATTTAAAAAAAATGGAGAACCATTTTTGTGTATTCGTGGATTTTTAAAAGGTTTATTCGTCTTTTTTTTAAATTTGCAAAGGACCTACTTTTAGTCGGGGATAAAAAATAGGGTGAGATCAAAAAAAAAAAAAAAAAAAAAAAAAAAAAAAAAAAACTGCAACAAAGTCAAACGCCATAATTTTTACAATTTTTAAATTTTATTGAATGAAAGCAAAAAATGTAGGAAATAGCATTCAATTTTAGAATAAGTTTATATTTGTTTGAATTGGTCACCTTTGGCACGAATTATGTGGTCTTCAAACGGCCAATGAAACCGTTACACGCCACCCGAACGTTGCTCTGCGGTATTTTGGCCCATTCCCGGCGAAGCGCTTGCTTGAGTTGATCGACACTTTACTTCCCAGAAGACCTGTCTCTGGATGTGGATTTTAAAAATATTCTTCATAGAGTCTTCTAAGAGATTATGAAAGTAGAGCTTAAAAAAGTCGTCACGTGTATAGGCGTTTAAAGGTTTACATAGCAAAGTAATGAAAATAAAAGTTGCAAGTTCCCCTTCCTCTGCCACACTTTGGAATATTTTCGGATTAAGAATCCCTGGAATCCGATAATTTTAGGCAAATGTTGTCTTGGGCAATATTGCACGAGAAACTCGCTCACAATGAAATTCGATGTAGAATAATTCCTCCTTTAACACATTCCCCAAAAAGTGAAATATAAAGGGAGATTTTGTAGTTCATAGATTTCAAATATAATTTTCTTGGAAACTATGGTACTTAGATATTTAGTTTAATAAAATATTTTTTCCATTGACATCTTCTGCAAAAAAGAAAATTTTGTGTTATTTTCAGGCCGAGAAAAAAAATTATCAAAAATATTAGGGAATATTTTCCGGTTTGTTTTGGGAATATTGATGCAAATATTTTTTGATATACAATGGAAATAGAGATTTCTGTCCTTCGGTGACTTATAGTGAAATATTCCGCAGAATATTTCTTCCTTTGACTACTTTTGCCTAAAACTAATTTTTATGTTATTTTCAGGCTACAAATCGAAAAAAGTCCGAGTAAAATTTGATCAAAGAAAATTAGGGAGTATTTTCGTTTTTTTCCTGGGAACAATGATGCAAATATTTTAATCCACAATTGAAATAGAGATTTCCTTCCTTCGGTGGCTTATAGTGAAATTTTCCGTAGAATATTTCTTCCTTTGACAACTTCCGCCTATAACTAAATTAAAAATATTAGGGAATATTTTCGGTTTTTTTTCTTGGGAAAAAATGATGCAAATATTTTGAGATGCAATGGAAATAGAGACTTCTTTTCTTTGGTGACTTATAGTGAAATATTCCGTGGAATACTTCTTCCTTTGACCACTTCCGCCTACAACTAAATTTTATGTTACTTTCAGGCTACAACTCCAAAAAAGTCGGAGAAAGAAATTTGTCAAAGAGAATTAGGAACAATTTTCCGTTTTTTTTTTTCTTGGGAACAATGATGCAAATATTTTGAGATGCAATAGAAATAGAGACTTCTTTTCTTTGATGACATATAGTGAAATAATCCGTAGAATATTTCTTCCTTTGACAACTTCCACCAAAAACTAAATTCTATGTTATTTTCAGGCTACAACTTGAAAAAAGTCGGAGAAAGAAATTGATCAAAAATATTAGGGAATATTTTCGGTTTTTTTTTCTTGGGAAAAATTATGCAAATATTTTGAGATGCACTCGAAATGGAGACTTCTTTTCTTTGCTGACTTATATTGAAATATTCCGTAGAGTATTTCTTTCTTTGACTACTTTCGCCTATAACTAACTTTATGTTGCTTTCAGGCTACAAATCGAAAAAAGTCGGAGAAAAAAATTCATGAAAAATATTAGAGAATATTTTGCGATTTTTTTTTGGGAACAATGATGCAATTATTTTGAGATGCAATGGAAATAGAGACTTCTTTTCTTTGTTGACTTATAGTGAAATTTTCCGTAAAATATTTCTTCCTTTGACTACTTCCGCCAGAAACTCAATTCTATGTCAACAACTCGAAAAAAGTCGGAGAAAAAAATTGATCAAAAATATTAGAGAATATTTTGCGATTTTTTGGGAAAATTTATGGTAATATTTTTTTAATATACAATAGAACTAGAGATTTCTTTCCTTTGGCGACTTATAGTGAAATTTTCCGTAGAATATTTCTTCCTTCGACTGCTTTTGCCTACAACTAAATTTTATGTTACTTTCAGGCTACAACTCGAAAAAAGTCGGAGAAAAAAATTTATCAAAAATATTAGGGAATATTTTCGTTTTTTTTTCTTTGGAACAATGATGCAAATATTTTGAGATGCAATGGAAACAGAGACTTCTTTTCGTTGGTGACTTATAGTGAAATATTCCGCAGAATATTTCTTCCTTTGACTACTTTTGCATAAAACTAATTTTTATGTTATTTTCAGGCTACAAATCGAAAACAGTCGGAGAAAAAATTGATCAAAAATATTAGAGAATATTTTGCGATTTTTTTTGGGATAATTGATGGTAATATTTTTTTTAATATACAATAGAAATAGAGATTTCTGTCCTTCGGTGACTTATAGTGAAATATTCCGTAGAATATTTCTTCCTTTGACTACTTCCACCTAAAACAAGAGTCTATGTTATTTTCAGGCTACAAATCGAAAAAAGTTCGAGAAAAAATTGATCAAAAATATTAGAGAATATTTTGCAATTTTTTTGGGATAATTGATGGTAACATTTTTTTAATATACAATAGAAATAGAGATATCTGTCCTTCGGTGACTTATAGTGAAATATTCTGTAGAACATTTCTTCCTTTGACAACTTCCACCAAAAACTAAATTCTATGTTACTTTCAGGCTATACCTCGAAAAAAGTCCGAGAAAAAAATTGAATAAAAATATTAGGGAATATTTTCGGTTTTTTCTTGGAAACAATTATGCAAATATTTTGAGATGCAATAGAAATAGAGACTTCTTGTCATTGATGACTTATAGTGAAATATTCCGTAGAATATTTCTTCCTTTGACTACTTCCGCCTACAACTAAATTTTATGCCATTTTCCGGCTACAACTCGAAAAAATTAGAGAAAAAAATTGATCAAAAATATTATGGAATATTTTTGGTATTTTTTTTCCTGGACCAATGATGCAAATATTTTGAGATGCAATGAAAATAGAGACTTCTTTTCTCTGGCGACTTATAGTGAAATATTCCGTAGAATATTTCTTCTTTTGACTACTTCCGCTTACAATGAAATTTTATGTCACTTTCAGGCTACAAATCGAAATTGATCAAAAATATTAGGGAATATTTTCGAATTATTAGGAAACTTTGATGCAAATATTTTTTTGATCTGCAGTGGAAATTGAGACTTCTTTTCTTTGGTGACTTATAGTGAAATTTGATGGGGAATATTTTTTCTTTGACGTCATCCTTCTAAAATGAAGTTTTGTGGGAGATTTTTGCATAAAGTCACATAAAGTACGGTTTTAACACTAAAATGTGTTTTTTACTATTTATGAATTCCTGTTGTTGAGGTAAGATTTAGACTTTTGATGTGTTCCAGGGCCCATAGTCGAATTTTATGACAAATATTTTTTTTTAAATATTTTGACCTGCTATGATTCCGTTTAAAGGGATTTTTTTGCCATACTTTAGGAAAAGGACCAAAAAGACCCAAGTTTTGACAAGACTGAGGGTTAAAATTTTCTACCAAAATATTGCTTGTATTTTTGTCTACAATATTGCCAAAGACACTATATACCAAAAATGCACTGATTCCAAGGAATCTTAATCTGAACATTTCCAAAAGTGCGGAAAAGAGGGAGAATTTGCCCTCTCCATTTCGTTTTTTTGCATTGCAAACTTTCAAAATGCCGATAGTCGTGTCGTCTTTTTTTGAAGTCTACTTTCATAATTTGCAGGATTTTTCATTTTTTTGCATTTATTTACTTCGCATCCCTTCATTTGGTTTCGTATAGATAGCGTTTGGCAAATACAATTATCTGACACAACCAAGCCAAAAAATGGAAACAGGATGCCAGGACTTTTTGTGTTGTTGTGTTCATGTGTTTTGTTTTACTTCTTTTTGTTTTTGGTTTATTTGTTGATTTATTTTCTTCCCCGATCCTCTTACAAATAAACGTAAATTTATTTGTGTGTGTAATTAAATTTTTAGTTGGAATTTGTGGTTTATTTTCAATGGGAGCTGGGAGCTCCCGAAAAAAAAACGCTTCGGTTAATGGGGAAACTTTGCCAAGGAAGCTAGAAGCTGGTGCTCCTGTTGTAATCTCTTCTGCGTAAAAGTTTGCAAATATTTTGTTTGGAAAATAATTTATTTCAATATAGATAATGAAGTAATATGGCATAGGATGAGGAGGAGGAGAAGTAAGAGAAACATATGCTGGTGCTGGAAATAAGTTATTCCCGGCCATTGGCAGTTTGCTAATTAATGGGGTTTTGGAAACTAAATTAGTGGATTAGAGTTGTGGTAATAATTTTCAGGTTTTGCTCGACAGGTATTGATGGCCGGAAATGATGAAATTAATTAATAAAAAGGAAAGTTTACGATTATAAATAGGCCCTTTGACAAATATTTCTAAAAATCGGACGAAAGAAAGACTCTATAACAAATAACTAAAAATAAAATTGCACAACCAAGATCACTGCAAAAAGGTTATTTGAAAAATATTTTTTAAAAATCACGAAAATTAGAATGCTATCTGGAAAAATATATTTGGAATTCCAGAATTACAGGAAGGTCTCATTTTTGTGGCCCCTAAAATTTTTTAGGGAAACAGGATGCCAGGATATTTAAAAAATGTACGTCTTTAGGAAGGACGTTTAGAAACTATTTTTTGACAGGTATTGATGGCCGGAAATGATGGAATTAATTAATTAAAAGGAAAGTTCACGATTATAAATAGGCCCTTTGGAAAATGTTTCAAAAATCGGACGACAGGAAAGCTCTTTAACAAATAACTAAAAATAAAATTGCACAACAAAGATCACTGCAAGAAGGTTATTTGAAAAATATTTTTTAAAAATCACGAATACCTGAATGCTATCTGGAAAAATATATTTGGAAATCCAGACGTACAGGAAGGTCTCATTTTATGGCCCCTATTTTTTAGGGAAACAGGATGCCAGGATATTTTAAAAATTTTCGTCTTTAGAAAGGACCTTTAGAAAGGTTTTTTTTGAATACACGAGCAACGAAAGTGTCGATTTTTTTTTTTAAATCGACAACTGCAGGAAGGCGATCTATATTGTTTTGAAATCCAATATCTCTTAGAAGGCCATTAATATTTGAAAAAATGTACGTCTTTAGGAAGGGCCTCTAGAAAAGTTTTTTTTGAATACACGAGCACCGAAAAACGATTTTCAAAAATCAACGACGGCAGCAGGAAAGCGTCCTATTTTTTTTTTAAATTCACGACCTTAAAGCCTAAAAGATCCAACATCTCTTAAAAGGCCATTAATATTTTAAAAATGTACGTCTTTAGGAAAGACATCCAGAATATATTTTTTTGAATACATGAGCATCGAAAGTGCCGAAAAAATATTTTTTTTAATCGACGACTGCAGGATGTCATATATATATATATTTTTTTAAATGCACGGCCTTAGAGCCTGAAATATGCAATATCTCTTAGAAGTCCATTAAATAGTGGTGTATATTTAAAAAATATTTTTTTTTGAAACCCTTTCGATAGTCGTGGATTTAAAAAAAAAAAAAATCCCAGAGCCTTCACTTAAGGTCGTGGATTTACAAAAAAATCTAGGCCTCTAGATCTAAATAAAATATAAATCTAGGATTACAAGGAGACCCTCAGGAAAATATTTTTCAAACTCCTTAAGTAAGTCTCTAAAATATATTTTTGAAAATTCACGAGTTCTGCGGGTGGCGTATACTTGATTTCATATGAATTTCTGTTACTCATACACCTCTTTGTCTTGGTCATGACTGGCGTATGATTTATATTAATTAATTAATTAATAATAATCATACGCTCTCGTTCAAATTTTTCCAGCTTCATTTGTACATACCCTCAGTCATATGACTAGAGAGGGTATATATCATTTGATACGTTTAAAATTTGCCTAACGGTCTCTTTCGACCAAATCCGTTTCAGAACATTTGAAGTCGATCTAGCGATGTCCGTCCGTCCGTCCGTCCGTCTGTCTGGCAGGCTGGTGTGCCCGATAACTCTCGAAGGGAGTATCCGATTTGATCCAAACCCTGGTACATCGTAATATTTTTATCAAACATAAATCGAGTTCGGAGATAGGCAATATCGGTCCACTCCTTCTGGCACCTCCCCCATAAAAGGTCGAAATTTTCAAAAAATATATTTTTTGCACAGAAAGAACAAGGATAATCCGATTTTCTCCAACTTTGCAAATCCTAGTATTTGCGACAGTGCTACGTCAGGTGTGAAAATGGAAGATATCTGTCCACTCCATCAAGAACATCCCCCGCAGATGGTCAAAATTTTGAATAATTACAACTCTTTTAAAATGCGATGAAGAGTCCGATTGTCTTCAAATTTCACACATCCCAATATTTTTATCAATCCAAGGTCTGGTGTTAAGATGGAACATACCGGTTCACTCCTTCTGGCACCTCCCCCACAAAAGTACGAAATTTTCAAAAAATATATTTTATGCACAAAAAAGAAAAATTACTCCGATTTTGCTCCAACTTTGCAAATCCTAATATTTGGATCACTGCTATGTCAAGTGCGAAAATGGACAATATTGGTCCACTCCATCAAGTACCTCCCCCACAAAGGGTCAAAATTTTCAATAATTGCAACTCTTATAAAATGTGATGTAAGAGTCCGATTGTCTTCAAATTAGACACATCACAATATTTTTATTAATTCAAGCTCTGGTGTGAAGATGGAATATATCGGCCTATTGTTTCTGGTACCTCCCACACAAAGGGTCATGGATTATCCATGAAGCTCATAAAATGCGAAATTAACATCCTATTACTTTCAGACTTAGCTCATCTGAATATTTCTATCAGCATAAAATCTGTTGTAAAGATGGTAGAGATCGGACCATTCCTTCTGGTACCTTCCCCACAAAGGGTCAAGATTTTGAAGAACCAAAACGATTATAAAATCCGAAATCAGGATCCGAATCTCTTGATATTTCACATATCCCATTATCTCCACTAACGCAAGATCTCTTATGAAGATGGTAGATATCGGTCCACTCTTTCTGGTACCTCCCCGACAAAGGGTAAACATTTTTTATATCCATGAGGCTCATAAAACGCGAAATTAACATCCGATTCCATTTAGACTTGACACATCTCAATATTTCTATCAACACAAGATCTGTTATAAAGATGGTATAGATCGGACCATTCCTTCTGCTACCTCCCTCACAAATGTTCAACATTTTGAATAACCAAAATGATTATAAAATCCGAAATAAGCATCCGTTTCTTTTCATATATCAGATGTCCCATTACTTCTACTAATACTAGGTCTGATGTGAAGATGGAATATATCGGTCCACTCCATCTGGTACCTCCTTCCATTAAGGGTATTTTTTTTATATCCATGAAGGTCATAAAAAACGAAATTATCATCCGATTCCATTCAGACTTGGCACATCGCAATATTTCCATCAATGCAAGATATGTTATAAAGATAGTAGAGATCGGTCCACTCCATCAAGTACCTCCCCCATAAAGGGTCAACGTTTTAAATAACCAAAACGATTACAAAATCCGAAAATAACATCCGGTTCTCTTCATATTTCACACATCGCATTATTTGTACTAACACAAGATCTAACATGAAGATGGGATATCTCGGTCCACTCGTTCTGGTACCTTCCCCACAAAAAGTCGAAATTTTCAAAGAATATATTTTACTGCACAGAAGGAGAATATATTGTCAAATTTAGTTTAAACTTTGCATATCCAAATATTTGTGTCAGTGCTAGGTGAGGTGCGAAAATGGACAACAGCGGTCCACTCCTTCTTGTACCTCCCCCACAAGGGGTCAAAATGTTGAGTATCCATGAAGCTCATAAAACGCGAAAATAACATCCGATTGTATTCCAGGCTTAGTACATCTTAATTTTTCCATCAACACAAGATTTATTATAAAGATGGTAGAGATCGGACCATTCCTTCTGGTACCTCCCCCACAAAGGATCAACAATTTGAAAAACCAAAATGAATATAAAATCCGAAAAAAGCATGCAACTCCCTTCAAATTTCAAGCATACAAACATTTTTGCTAACAAAAAATCTGTTGTGAGGATGAAATATGCCGGCGAAGCCCTTCTGGTACCTTACCCACAAAAGGGTCATAGTTTCCAATACTTTTATCTGTCATAACTTGCGAAATAAGTCAGCGATTCTTTACAAATTGCTATATCCAAATATTTCCCTGAGAGGAACATGGAATTTATGGTTTGCCGAAAAATTGGATATGTTCGTGCTTTCAAAAAAATATATTAAAATATATACCTCTATTAATAGGCCCTCCAAAAGTTATTGTTAAAATATCCAAGACAACAAGTAGTTCCTCAGGAAAATATTTTTCCAAAACCATGACTTCAAATAAGTCCCAAAAATTATATTTCAAATTGATAAGCCCTTCAGTGCGACGTAAACTTTATTTAATGTGAATTTCTGTTACTCATACGCCCTCCTCTGTCCTGAACATAGGTGGCGTATGATTTATGTCCACTGCTTCAGGAACATTTTTTTCAAAATCCTCAACTTAAGAGAGTGCCCTGAAAATATTAAAAAAAAAATCACTAGTTCTTTTGGGTGGCGTATACTTTATTTCAGGTGCATTTCTGCTACTCATACGCATCTCTCTGTCATGGTCATGGGTGGCGTATGATTTACACCAATTAATTAATAATAATCATACGCACCCTCGTTCGTATTTTTAGCGTCATTTGTAAACCTTTTTTTATTCCAATGGACTTTAAGTAGCTTTTCATAATGGGCTTTAAATCGTTATGATTTATCTTCCCAGCTTATGGACAAAAGGACGAGAGTCCTTTGATTACCATTTAAATGTTTTATTGGCTAACACAGGTGGAGGGCTGTTAATGGTCATCATGTGTACAGAATTTTATTACCGATACTATTACTGGCAATTATGTGTTATTAAAATCAAGTAAATTTAAATGTCCTTAATAGGACAAAGGATCAAAAAATGAGGACGTTTTAGATTTTTTTCCATAGATTCATTTTTTTTGGAAAAAAAGTTGATGAAGGACCTGCAGATCAAAAAATGTGGAGATATTAAAAAATGTGTTTCTACAAACAAATACCCATCAGTCAAGGATTTATGAGGCATAGTTTTTTAACATTTAACAGATTATCCTTGATTTTGTCTCTTCTCGTCGGCCTTCTTTCCTCTTCCTTCATCCAAAATAAAAAACTAACTTCCCTTCTATTAAGCTCCAACATCTGTATTAGTTCGAACCATAACCAATCATGCCGTTAATATTCAATATCATCTCTATTAAGTCAAAACCATAAAAAGGATTTCATCGGAATCCTTGTTACAGCTGTCGCAGTCCTGCAGTTTTTATTGAGTTATATATTATTTTATCCGTTTTTTTAACTTTACTTTCAACACTTTGTTAATGGATATCCTTAAGGGTCGTTAACGATATCGTCGTCACCCTTGAAATACTTGGTAACATCCGTAACGACATGCAGGCAGGCAGGCAGCATCAGCAACAACCTCAACAACAACAAGGAAAAAAATCGAAAGTCAAAAACAGGCCATTATAGATGTCGCATGTAAATTGAAGTACATAAAACTTATGAATGGCTGAATGGAGCGACGTTAACCAGGGCTCACCCCACAAGTTATGTCTTGCTTTTTGGAGGATGAGAGGGGGAGAGAAAATGACAAGGATAGAGAGAGAGGAAAGGATGTTATAATTTTCTTAGATTTTTTTAATATTTGGAACTAAATAAAAAAATCAATGGTAAAAGGATCAGGGAGTTTAGTTGAAAGGATATGGGAGTGAAAAGAAATATATTTCAGAGGACGAAAAATGTTATTTATTTTAAAGATTTTTTCCAATCCAAAAAAAAGTGTGTATTTATAGGCATATCCTTTAAGGAACATCAAACTACTGCTGTGAGATTTTTTAAGGATCGAAAGGACTAAATTATTAATTTTTTTATTTTTTCCAACACAAAAAAATTATGAAGTTTTAGGCATATCCTTGAAAGAACGAGACAATAATATTGAAAAATTTAAGGACAAACAGCAATAATATTTTTTCAGAACAAAAAAACAATGAAATTTTAGGGATATCCTTCAAGGAACATCGAAATAAGTATATGGGATTTTTCAAGGACCAAACAGGATTAAAGACTTATTTTTTGAGATTTTTTCCAATACCAAGTTTTAAGCAACATCGAAATAAATATGTAGGGTTTTTTAAGGATCAAAAGGACTAAATTCTAAACATTTTTTTTAAATGTTGCCATACAAAATATTGTCAAGGTTTAGGCATATCCTTCAAAGAACAACGAGAGATTTTATTAAAATGTTAAGGACCAAAAGGACCAATATTTTCTCGGGACTAAAAACTGTGAAGTTTTAGGCATATCCTTCAAGGAACAACGAAATAATAATAAAGGTCTCTTTAAGGACCAAAAGGAGTAAAGATTTATTTTTTAAAGATTTTTTTCCAATTCCAGAAAAACTGACTTTTTAAGCATATCCTTCAAGGAATATCAAAGTAATTATATAAGGGTTTTTAAGGACCAAAAGGACTAAATTCTAAACCTTTTTTTAAATGTTGCCATACAAAATATTGTGAAGTTTTAGGCATATCCTTCAAAGAACAACAGGACAATATTATTGAAAATGTTAAGGACCAAAAGGACAAATATTTTTTCGGGGCTAAAAATCTGTGAAGTTTTAGGCATATCCTTCGAGGAACATGAAAATAATTATAAAGGACTCTTTAAGGACCAAAATGACTAAAGGTTTATTTTTTTGGGATTATTTGCAATAAAAATAAAAAAACTGTGAAGTTTTAGGCATATCCTTCATGGAACATCGAAATATTTCTATAGGGGTTTTTTTAAGGACCAAAAGGACTAAATTTTTGTATTTTTTTTCAGATTTTTTCCAAAAACAAAAAAATGTGAAATTTAGAAAATTTTAAGGACAACAGGAATAATTTTTTAATTTAAAAAATTGGAAAGTTTTAGGCATATCCTTCAAGAAACATCGAAATGATAATATGAGATTTCGGAAGGACCGAAAGGACTAAAGACAAATTTTTGTTAAGATTTTTTTCCATAAAAAAAAATTGTGAGGCTTTAGACATATCCTTCAAGGAACATCGAAATAATTGTATGGGGTTCTTTAGGGATCAAATGGACTAAGAACTTATTTTTTAAAATTTTTTCAAATGCAAAAAAAAATTATGGCTATCCTCAAGGAACAATTAAACAATAACATAGGAATTTTTAAGCACCAAAAGGACTAATATTTTCTAAGCACAAATAAAAAGTTGTGGATCTTTAGAAATATTTCTCCAGAATCAAGGAACAAAAATCCAAGTATCCAAGTTTATCGTATTTTCAACGTCCTTAAAAATATTTTTTAAAAATTCCACGAGTCTTGAAGCTCCATAGAAACTTATTTTTTAAAAAATCCACGAGACTTGAAGGTCCCTAAAAATATTTTTAAAACATCTACAAGTATTGAAGGTAGTTAAAAATATTCTTAAAAAATCCACGTTGGTCGAGGGTCCTTGAAAATATTTTTTTTTTAATCAAATTACTTATAAAAATGCCGATTTTTAGAAAGCATGTCTTTAAAATCATTTTTAAAAAAGCCTCGTTTTTCAAAAGCCTTTAAAAATATATTTAAAAAATCTAGATTTTTTGAAGGCACTTAAATATATATTTTTAAAAATCCATTTTTTAAGGCCCTTAAAAAATCATTTTTAAGGATCGAAAGGACTAAATTCTTATATTTTTTCAAATTTTTTCCAAAAACAAAAAATTGTGAAATTTAAGACATATCCTTTAAAGAACAACAAGACAATGATTTTTTTCAGGATAAAAAATTGGAAAGTTTTAGGTATGTCCTTCAAGAAACATCGAAATAATAGTATGAGATTTCGGAAGGACCGAAAGGACTAAAGACAAAATGTTGTTAAGATTTTTTTCCATAAAAAAAATTGTGAGGCTTTAGACATATCCTTCAAGGAACATCGAAATAATTGTATAGGGTTCTTTAGGGACCAAAAGGACTAAGGACTTATTTTTTTTTTAATTTTTTCAAATACGAAAAAAAATTAAGGCTATCCTCAAGGAACAATTAAACAATAACATAGGAATTTTTAAGGACCAAAAGGACTAATATTTTCTAAGCACAAAAAAAATGTGGATCTTTAGGAATATTTTTTCAGAATCAAGGAACAAAAATCCAAGTATCCAAGTTTATCGTACATTCAAGGTCTTTAAAAATATTTTTTAAAAATTCCACGAGTCATGAAGTTACAAAAAAAATTCTTTTTTAAAAATTCCACGGGTCTTGTAGCTCCAAAAAAATATTTTTTAAAAAATCCACGAGACTTGAAGGTCCCTAAAAATATTTTTAAAACATCTACAAGTATTGAAGGTAGTTAAAAATATTCTTAAAAAATCCATGTTTGTCGAGGGTCCTTGAAAATATTTTTTTTAATCAAATTACATGTCTTTAAAATTATTTTAAAAAAATCCTCGTTTTTCAAAAGTCTTTAAAAATATATTTAAAAAATCTAGATTTGTTGAAGGCACTTAAATATATCTTTTTTTAAAAATCCAAGTTTTTTTAAGGCCCTTAAAAATATTTTTTAAGGACCAAAAGGACTAAATTCTTATATTTTTTCAGATTTTTTCCAAAAATCAAAAATTGTGAAATTTAAGCCATATCCTTTAAAGAACAACAAGACAATGATTTTTTTCTGGATAAAAAAATTGGGAAATTTTAGGTATATCCTTCAAGAAACATCGAAATTATAATATGAGATTTCGGAAGAACCAAAAGGACTAAAGACATATTTTTGTTAAGATTTTTTTCCATACAAAAAATTGTGAGGATTTAGACATATCGAAATAATTATATGTTGTTCTTTAGGGACCACAAGGACTAAAAACTTATTTTTTTAAATTTTTTCAAATGCAAAAAAATTAAGGCTATCCTCAAGGAACAATTAAATAATAACATAGGAATTTTTAAGGACCAAAAGGACTAATATTTTTTAAAGACAAAAAAATTGTGGATCTTTTGGAATATTTTTGCAGAATTGTGGACCTTTGGGAGAATTTTTAAAGGACCCAATGGTAGATTTTTTTTAAAATAATAATAAAGGAACAAAAGACCAATTATATTTTTTAGGATTTCTTAATGATCGGTAAAAGAAAAATATATATTTATATTGATTTTTTGAAGGACCTGAATGTTATTTTTTTTTTAATTTTTCAATGACCAATTTCCGAAAAAGTAGAAATCCTTCCAGGACTCCCATGTTTACAATCGCTATTGTTATTTCCTGAATTTTTGCTTAATCCTTTTCTACAATTCTCCTTAAAAATCAGTCTTAAGAATCCTAACATATCTTACAATTCCTTCGAATCTCATTTTTTGTCCAAAGTTGTTGTTGTTTTGTTCAACGAAAAACTCCTTCGAAATTTTGGTACTTTTTTACTTTTCTTTTGTTGCATCCTATCCCCTGCCATCCTCTGTGATTGTTTTGCACTTCTTCCGTTTACGCTTCATATGAAATGTTTGTTGGCTCAACGGAATGTGACAGTTTATTGTCCGCGACAAATGGAGTGAAATTGAAAGATATTGTGTTGAAGTCCAAAAAAAAAAAAAAAAAAACAAAAATGGGAGTGGGAGTGGGAGATATTATGGGGTGGGTAGGTATTGGGGAAGGAGAAACTATTTCTTTGTTGCATTGTTGAGATTTAAGATTTGCTATACACTTCTTTAAACGAAAAAAATATTTGATTTTGAGAAAAAAGGATAGATATTCAATAATAAAAATTATATATTCGAATTTTTACCAAAAGTCCTTAAAACAGTTATTAAAAAACTCACTCACTCACTCTAGTTGAAGGACCTTAAAAATAATTTCTTTGAAATACGCACATGTTGGGGATCTTTAAAAATTATATTTTTAAAAATTCCAGTTAGCCGTAAGGGTTTAAAAAATGTTTTAAAATTATCAACGTTTGTTGAGAATCCTTAAAATATCTTTTTTTTTAAATTCGTGTTTATCGAAGGTCTTTAAAAATTATCTTTTTTAAAAATCCATTTACCTAGAAGGTCCTAAAAATATTTTTAAAAAATCACTCTAGTCGAAGGACTTTAAAAAGTATTTTTTTAAATTAACACTTGTCGCGGGTCCTTAAAAATAATTTTTAAAAATTTGATTTCATCGAAAATCTCATAAAAATACGTATCTAGTTGGTTCTAAAAAATATTAAATAAACACGTTTGTAATAGGTCCTTAAATATTATTTTTTTTTTAAATTCCACATTTGCTGAATTTTAAAATTATTTGTTTTAATCCACATTTGTCGGGGATCCTTAAAAATATATATATTTCAAAATTCGAGTTTGTCGAAGGTCCTTAAAAAATATTTAAAAAATCCACTTTTTTCAAGGATCCTTAAAAATAATATTTTTTTTAAAAAAAATATTTTTTTTTAATAATAATATTTTTTTTAAAAAAATATTTTTTTTTAAATCCACATCATAGAAGGTCCCAAAAAATATTCTTAAAAATCACTCCAGTTAAAGGAATTTAAAAAGTATTTTTTTTTTCAATCCGCCCATGTTGGAGGTCTTTAAAAAATATTTTTTAAAAATTTGATTTCATCGAAAATCTCAAAAAAATACGTACCTAGTAGGTTCTAAAAAATATTAAATTAAAATTTATTAAACACGCTTGTAGGTCCTTAAATATTATTTTTTAAATTCCACATTTGCTGAATTTTCACATTATTTTTTTAATCCGCATTTGTCGGGGATCCTTAAAAAATATATATTTTTATTTATATTTTTTTATAATTATTATTTTGAAAAATCACTCCAGTCAAAGGAATTAAAAAAAGTAATTTTTTAATCCGATCTTGTAAGAGGTCCTTAAAAATATTTTTAAAAATTGGAATTTTTCGAAGGTCCTTAAAAATATTTTTTTTAAATTCGATTATTTCGAAGGTCTTTAAAAAATATTTTTAAAAAAATCAACATGTGTCGAGGATCCCTAAAAAATATTTTTAAAAAATTCAAGTTCGTCAAAGGTCCTTATTTTTTTAATCCACTTTTGTCGAGGATCCTTAAAAACTATTTAAAAAGATCCACATACCTAATCTATCCTAATAAATATTAAAAAACACGACTTTAGTGGGTCATTAAACATTTTTTTTAATTTCCACATTTGTTGAGCATCCATAAAATATTTAAAAAAAAAACGAGTTTGAATAAGGTCATTGAAACTATTTAAAAAAATACACACTCGTGGTATTTAAGGTATTTAAAAATATTTAAAAAATCCCTTCGAGTGTTGAAGGTATTTTTAAAAAATATCGAAGTTTATCGCATGTCCTTAAAAATATTTTTAAAAAATCCATGTTTGTCTAGGGTCCTTATAAAAATTTCAAAAAAAACGCGTTTGTCGCGGGTTGTTGAAAATATTTTTTAAAATATTTAAGTTTATCGCACGTCTTATATAATATTCTTAAAAAACAGGGTTAGTCGAGGGGTTAGTCTTGAGAATTTTTTTAAAAAATCCACAAGGGTCCCTAAAAATATTCTTAAAAAAATTTTTGAAAATATTTTTTTTTTAAAATCTACTTTTGTCAAGGGTACTTGAAAGTATTAAAAAAAAATCCAATCCAAAATCCACGTTTGTCGAGGTTTCTTGAAATATTCTTTAAAAAATACAAGTTAATCGCACGTCCTTAAAAATATTTTTAAAAAATCCACGTTTATCGAGGCTCCTTATAAAAATTTCTAAAAAATCCGCGTTTGTCGCGGGTTGTTGAAAATATTTTTAAAATATTTAAGTTTATATTAATAATATTCTTAAAAAATCCGGGTTTGTCGAGGATTCTTGTGAATATTTTTAAAAAAATCCACGACGGTCCCTAAAAATATTCTTAACATATCCGTGTTTATCAGAGGCTCTTGAAAATATTTTTTAAAAATCTACTTTTGTCTAGGGTACTTTAAAATATTAAAAAATCCAAGTTTGTCGCACGTCCTTAAAAAATATTCTTAAGAATCTACGTTTGCCGATTGTCCTTGAAAATATTTTTTAAAAAATCCAAGTTTATCGCACGTCCTTAAAAATATTTTTAAAAATCCAAAGTTTGTCAAATGTCCTTGAAAATATTTAAAAAAAAGAAATCCACGTTTGTAAAAAGTGCTTATAAAGAATTTGAAAAAAATCCTCGTGTATTAAAGGTTCTTAAAAAATCTTTTTAAAAAATCGCATATTTTAAAGGTGTCAAAAATATTTTAAAAAATTCAAGTTTATCGCACTTTTTTGAAAATATTGTTAAAAACCAAGTTTGTCAAGGGACCTTAATAATATTTCGTAAAAATCCACTTTTGTCAAGGGTCCTTGAAAATATATATATTTTTTTTAATCCAAGTTTATCGCACGTTCTTGGAAAATATTCCAAAAAAATCCATGTTTGTCGAGGGTCTTTGAAAATATTTTTTAAAAAAAAATATACGTGTGTATTATGTCCTTAAAGATATTTTTAATAATTTCTCGCCTTTCAAAAGTTCTTAAAAATATATTTAAAAATAATCCAGATTTGTTGAAGGCAATTTAATATTTTTTTTTCAAAAATCCACGTCTGTAGCATTTCCTTAAAAATATTTTTAAAAAATCCTCGTTTTTTCAAAAGCCCTTAAAAATATATTTAAAAAATCTAGGTTTTTTTGAACGAGTTTAAATGTATTTTTTTCAAAAATCTGCGTTGTTGAAGGTCCTTAAAAAATATTTTTAGAAAAATCCATGTTTTTGCAGGACTTAAAAAATATTTTTTTAAAAAATCCACATCGGTCCCAACATTAAATTTTATGTCAAATTTTTAAAGAAAATATGTTTTTTTTTTAATTTTAAAATTAGGAACAAAACTACAAGACCGACCGAAAATTATATATTTTTTAATTTTTTTTCAAAAAAACAAATTTTTTTCAAAAAGAGGATAGGTTTTTTAAAGAAAAAAATTAATGCAAGTTATTTTTCGATACAAAGTGTTTTCCCAACATCATCCTGATTCCCCATATGTTTTTTTCCTTTTTGTTCCAACATCTGTTTTTTTTGTCTTCTTCAAATATGTAATTTTGTTTGTCGACCACGTAATCAGCTCAAAAAATAAAAAAAAATCGTGCAGAAAGTTTTCCTTTGATGGCCATCAGCTGCATCATCAGTACCCATTCAAACACTAACATGTTTGGTCAAAGGACCAACTTATTTCGTTTATGGACCAAATTATGAATTAAAATTAAAGCAAAACAATGGATGGTCATGTGGAACATAGCCCTCACCAAAAGAGCAGAGCAGACGAGAGCAGAACAGAGTTGAACAGAGCATTCATTAAAATAAATAAAGCCCCAGTAATTATTTCATATTAAAAGTAGAAAATTTTATTAAAACATAAAAACAACATAAAATAAAATAAAATGAAAAATAAAACAAGCAGAACAGGTTCCCTAAGGTAGAAAAGCATAAAACTGCATATGGAGGTACATTTATGGCACTTGGGCTGGAATGCAAAGTGTAACAACTCTTAAAAGTCAGTAATTGAGAATAAATTGTTCCAAAATTAAAAAAAAATATTAAAATATTTTATTTTAATTTTTGACTTAACCTTGTTTGCTTTGGCATGGGCAGAAGGAGAACATTTTAAATATTTTCAGGATTCCTAAGGTAGACAAGCATAAAACTGCATATGGAGGTAGATTTATGGTACTTGGGCTGGAATGCAATAACTCTCAAAATTTAATTTTTGACTTAACCTTTTTTGCTTTGGCATCGGCAGAAGGAGAAAATTTTTTAATGTTTTCTTATGTTTCTTGCATATAATGTTAAAAGAATTTTTATAATTTCCCACTTAGCCCTTTTTACCTTGGATTTTTTTTTATTAAATTTTCGACTTAGTCCTTTTTTGCTTGGCATCCACAATGTTTTTTTTTTTTTCAAAATATTGAAACTGTAACCTTTTTCTTCATTATTTTAATATTCACAAAAAATAAACCTTTTTTTAAAAATTTTCAAACTTTCCACTTAGTCCCTTTTGCCTTCCCACCACCAACCCCATAAAAACTGCATATGGAGGTACATTTATGGCACTTAGGCTGGAATGCAATAACTCTCAAAAGGCAATAATTGAGAATATATTGTTCTATAATTTTAAAAAAATATTATTTCTTTTTTTAATTTTTAACTTAACCTTCTTTGCTTCGGCATCGGCAGAAGTAGAAAAATTTTAAATGTTTTCATAGGTTTCTTGCTTAAAATGTTGAAAGAGTTTTTATAATTTCCCACTTAGCCATTTTATCCTTGGATTTTTTTTATTAAAATTTTCAACTTAGTCCGTTTTTGCTTGTGATCCACAATTGTTTTTTTTTTCAAAATATTAAAAATATGTAATTTTTATTTAATGTTCACAAAAAAAAAAAGAAAAAATATTTTTAAAAATTTTTCAAACTTTCCACTTAGTCCCTTTTGCCTTGCCACCACCAACCCCATAAAAACTTCGTATGGGGGTACATTTATGGCACTTGGGCTGGAATGCAATAACTCTCCAAAGGCAATAAATGAGAACATTTTGATCCAAAATTAAACAAAAATAAAATATTTTTTTTTTAATTTTTGACTTAACCTTCTTTGCTTTGGCATCGGCAGAAGGAGAAAATTTTTTAATGTTTTCTTTGCTTTCTGGCTTATAATGTTAAAAGAATTTTTATAATTTCCCGCTTAGCCCTTTTTTCTTTGGATTTTTTTAAATTAAAAATTTTGACTTAGTCCTTTTTTGCTTGGGATCCACAACTGTTTTTTTTTTCTTCAAAATATTGAAAATGTAACCTTTTTCTTCATTATTTTAATATTCACAAAAATAACCCTTTTAAATATTTTTCAGATTTCCCACTTAGTCCCTTTTGCCTTTTTATAATTTTATCTTGGATTAATTTTTAATTAAAATTTTCGACTTAGTCCTTTTTTGCTTGGCATCCACAATTGTTTTTTTTTCAAAATATTGAAAATGTAACCTTTTTCTTCATTATTTTAATGTTCAAAAAAAATAAACTTTTTTAAACATTTTTCAGATTTTCTACTTAGTCCCTTTTGCCTTGCCACCACAAACCCCATAAAAACTTCATATGGAGGTACATTCATGGCACTTGGGCTGGAATGCAATAACTTTCAAAAGGCAATAATTGAGAATATATTGTTCCAAAATAAAAAATATTAAAGTATTTTTTTATAAATTTTTGACTTAAACTTTTTTGCTTTGGCATGGCAAATTTTTAAAAATTTTCTTATGTTCCTTGCTTATAATGTGAAAGAATTTTTATAATTTCCCACTTAGCCCTTTTTACCTTGGATTTATTTTTAATTAAAATTTTCGACTTAGTCCTTTTTTGCTTGGCATCCACAATTGTTTTTTTTTTTCAAAATATTGAAAATATGAAATTTTTCTTCATTATTTTAATGTTCACACAAAAAAAAAATATTTTAAAAAATTTTTCAAACTTTCCACTTAGTCCCTTTTGCTTTGCCACCACCATCCCCATAAAAACTTCATATGGAGGTACATTTATGGCAATTGGGCTGGAATGCAATAATTCTCAAAATTCTCAATTATTCTCAAAAGGCAATAATTGAGAATAAATTGTTCCAAAATTAAAAAAAATAAAATATTTTTTTTAAATTTTTGACTTAACCTTTTTTGTTTTGGCATCGGCAGAAGAAAAAAAGTTGTGATGTTTTCTTAGATTTCTTGCTTATAATGTGAAAGAATTTGTATAATTTCCCACTTAGCCCTTTTTACCTTGGATTTTTTAAATTAAAATTTTCGACTTAGTCCTTTTTTGCTTGGGATCCACAATTGTTTTTTTTTTTCAAAATATTGAAAATATGTAACTTTTTTCATTAATTTAATGTAGTAAAAAAAAAACATTTTTTATTTTTTTTTAAATTTTCCACTTAGTCCCTTTCGTCTTGCCACCACCAACCCCAGCTCAATTGTGCATTAACACAATGGCCACACAGAAATACTTGCTGCTTTTCAGCTATGAATATATATTTGTGTGACCAAAACTAAAACAGGGAACAGCACTCGTTTTGGAGCAGCAGCATTGCAATCTGAAATTTGCAGCAACTTTTCCACTTTCTCCCACCCTCTCTCCCAACTGGGAACGTTTCCAGAAGGATGAGGACCACACAAAATAAGTTAAAATGAATGATTTTTTTGTTTTTAAATGTAGACTAGAAAAATAAACTAAACATAATACACACACATACATACATACTCATGTTCACCTAACACAACATGGAATACATAGAGGAACATGCAGACACGGAGACTCATAAGGACATGGAATTATGCAAATTAAAATAAATGTTTGGTTAACAGTTGTGAACAATAAAAGAGCAATTGCAGGGGAGATAGGTGACAATTTTTTAGGAACTTTAAAAAAAATAATAATAATAACTTAATAAAAAATAAAATGTTTCTTTAAGGACCTTGAAACCTGTTAAGATAGAACTTCGAGCGAATTTTTTGTGGACCTAGAAACCTTCAAAGGAAGTATTTAAAAACCTATTTCTTCAAAGGCCAAAAGTCTGATAAACGCGATTATTTTAAAAAATATTTTCTTAATTTTCAAAGACCGAAGAAAAACGAGTTTTTCAAGGACCATTTGACAGAGAATTTTTTAAGGATATTTTCAAAAAAAAAAAAAAAAAAAAAGGAAAGTGATTAAGAAAATGTGTACTTTATTGGGTCTAAAATTATTATTCCGATGAGTTACAAACGGAATGATGAGCTTAAAATACCCCCCATACTGTGTATGGTGGAGGGTATAAAAATCAAGTTTACGTCCTTCGAAGGTCCTTAAAAATTTCATTTCTAAAAATTGAAATTAATCAAGAGTCCTTACAAATTATTTTGAAAAAATCAGTTTTCCTTCGGAGGTCCTTAAAAAAATATTTTTAAAAATGTGGTATATTTTTCATCCCCCATCCTTTGTAGTTAATCAAGAGTCCTTACAAATTCTTTTGAAAAAAGTCCTTTTTCCTTCGGAGGTCCTTGAAAAAATCCTTTATCCTTCGGAGGGTCCTTGAGAAAATATTTTTAAAAAATTTGCTATATTTTTCCTTCCACATCCTTTGTAGTTAATCAAGAGTCCTTACAAATTCTTTTGAAAAAATCCATTTTCCTTCGGAGGTCCTTAAATTTTTTTTTTTAAATTTGCTATATTTTTCATCCCACATCTCTTGTAGTTAATCAAGAGTCCTTACAAATTCTTTTGAAAAAGTCCTTTTTCCTTCGGAGGTCCTTGAAAAAAACCTTTATCCTTCGGAGGTCCTTGAGAAAATATTTTTTTAAAAATTTGCTATATTTTTCACCCAACATCCATTGTGGTTAATCAAGAGTTCTTACAAATGATTTTGAAAAAATCCTTTTTCCTTCGGAGGTCCTTGAAAAGATCCTTCATACTTCGGAGGTCCTTGAGAAAATATTTTTTAAAAATTTGCTATATTTTTCATCCCACATCCTTTGTAGTTAATCAAGAGTCCTTAAAAATTATTTTGAAAAAATCCTTTTTCCTTCGGAGGTCCTCGAGAAAATCCTTTATCCTTCGGAGGTCCTTGAGAAAATATTTTTTAAAAATTTGTTATATTTTTCACCCAACATCCTTTGTAGTTAATGAAGAGTCCTTACAAATTCTTTTGAAAAAAGTCCTTTTTCCTTCCGAGGTCCTTGAAAAAATCCTTTATCTTTCGAAGGTCCTTGAGAAAATATTTTTTTAAAAATTTGCTACATTTTTCACCCAACATTCTTGTAGTTAATCAAGAGTCCTTAAAAATTGTTTTGAAAAAAGTCCTTTTTCCTTCGGAGGTCCTTGAAAAAATATTTTTTAAAATTTGCTACATTTCTAACCCCACATCCTTTGTAGTTAATCAAGAGTCCTTACAAATTCTTTTGAAAAAATCCTTTTTCCTTTGGAGGTCCTTAAAAAAATATTTTTAAAAATTTGGAATATTTTTCACCCCACATCCTTTATAGTTAATCAAGAGTCCTTAAAAAATTTTTTGAAAAAAGTCAATTTTCCTTCGGAGGTCCTTGAAAAAATCCTTTATCCTTCGGAGGTCCTTGAGAAAATATTTTTTAAAAATTTGCTATATTTTTAACCCTACATCCTTTGTAGTTAATCAAGAGTCCTTACAAATTATTTTGAAAAAATCCTTTTTCCTTCGGAGGTCCTTGAGAAAATATTTTTTAAAAACTTGCTATATTTTTCACCCAACATCCTTTGTAGTTAATCAAGAGTCCTTACAAATTCTTTTGAAAAAATCCTTTTTCCTTCGGAGGTCCTTAAAAAAAAATTTTTTAAAAATTTGTTGTATTTTTCATCCCACATCCTTTGTAGTTAATCAAGAATCCTTGCAAATTCTTTTGAAAAAATCCTTTTTCGTTCGGAGGTCCTTGAGAAATTTTTTTTCGAAAATTTGCTATATTTTTAACCCCACATCCTTTGTAGTTAATCAAGAGTCCTTACAAATTCTTTTGAAAAAATCCTTTTTCCTTTGGAGGTCCTTGAAAAAATCCTTTATCCTTCGGAGGTCCTTGAGAAAATATTTTTAAAAATTTGCTATATTTTTAACCCTACATCCTTTGTAGTTAATCAAGAGTCCTTACAAATTCTTTTGAAAAATCCTTTTTCGTTCGGAGGTCCTTGAGAAATTTTTTTTCGAAAATTTGCTATATTTTTCATCCCACATCCTTTGTAGTTAATCAAGAGTCCTTACAAATTCTTTTGAAAAAATCCTTTTTCCTTCGGAGGTCCTTAAAAAAATATTTTTTAAAAATTTGCTATATTTTTCATCCCACATCCTTTGTAGTTAATCAAGAGTCCTTAAAATTTTTTTTGAGAAAAGTCCATTTTCCTTCGGAGGTCCTTGAAAAAATCCTTTATCTTTCGGAGGTCCTTGAGAAAATATTTTTAAAAATTTGCTATATTTTTCATCCCACATCCTTTGTAGTTAATCAAAAGTCCTTACAAATTCTTTTGAAAAAAATCCTTTTTTTCTTCGGAAGTCCTTGAAAAAATCCTTTTTTCTTTGGAGGTCCTTGAGAAAATATTTTTTAAAAATTTGCTGTTTTTTTCATCCCACTTCCTTTGTAGTTAATCAAGAGTCCTTAGAAATTCTTTTGAAAAAATCCTTTTTCCTTCGGAGGTCCTTGAAAAAAATCATTTTTTCTTTGGAGGTCCTTGAGAAAATATTTTTTAAAAATTTGCTATTTTTTTCATCCCACGTCCTTTGTAGTTAATCAAGAGTCCTTCAAAATTCTTTTGAAAAAATCCATTTTCCTTCGGAGGTCCTTGAAAAAATCCTTTTTTCTTTGGAGGTCCTTGAGAAAATATTTTTAAAAATTTGCTATATTTTTCATCCCACATCCTTTGTAGTTGATCAAGAGTCCTTACAAATTCTTTTGAAAAAATCCGTTTTCCTTCGGAGGTCCTTTGAAAAAATTATTTTTAAAAATTTGCTATATTTTTCATCCCACATCCTTTGTAGTGCCATAATTCATCCTTAAGCTTTATTAATATCTGTACATTTTGACTCATTATAACTCCAAATATTTTGTTGTTGTTTTTTTTTTTTTTTTTTTGAGGTCCTTTGTTGCATTTAATTTCATCTCCCCGGGGGAGTGGACTTGTTTCCGCTTGTTGCTAATGTGACGCAAGTGAAATTATGATAAATGCCTGCGCTAGGAGTTGCCAATGAAAAGAAGTTCAGTCATGGAGTTCGAGGACCATGGAGTGGAGATAATACCCGAAAGGAGTAGAG
Source organism: Musca domestica (assembly GCF_030504385.1). NCBI lineage: Eukaryota > Metazoa > Arthropoda > Insecta > Diptera > Muscidae > Musca > Musca domestica. The sequence goes on along the minus strand of NW_026712286.1, from coordinate 6,898,089 downwards.
CAATTCAAATGTGAAATTTAAAATAAGAGGCAGTTATGCTACTTCATGGTATCCATGAGGCACATTTTGGCCTCAAAGCCAGAATTCCATATCTCTAGATGTAGTGGTGCAGTACTATTTGTTGCGAACAAAAATTATTATTATGGCCAGAGTCATAATGACCAAACTCCTAACCAACAACAGTCGTGTGCCATGCTCGACATCTACCACAGACACCAGCGATCACAATGTTCACATATGCAAGAGGACTTACCCACACAGGCACACACACATACCCTGGCCTGCAAACATGGACATATTAGTGACATGCTGTCACATTGAATTCACGTTCCATGCCACATGTGGCCAGGGTAGTGGTGATCCACATTTAAAATACAATGCATACATGTATTTATGTATGTGTGTGTGTGTGTGGAAGGACATCACACCAACCAGCTGCTGATTATGGGTATTCTTCTGACATTTGCTTACACAAGCGTTAATATATATATGAGAGTGTGTAAAAGAGTGTGTGTGTGTGCCCGAGAGTTCCTCATTTGGAAAAAGGGACACTAACTCAAACCCCATGCAGGACAATATGTTGCCACCACACACACACACACACACACACACACACACACACACACACACACACATCAAACGCCAACTTGTGTCATTTCAACTGAAATGCAGGATGCAATTTTCCATCTTTAATTAGAGTTTTGCCTTTTCGCCAAGCGGATGTGCAGGACAATGGTCGAGTGATTAGGAGTGGACAAAGGAGGAGAATACTCTCCTCAAAACTATTTTAAGGATGCAATCATTTGAAATTTAATTTTAAGGAAAATTGGAGATAAGGTCCTTTAAAAACTATTTCCAAGTTTTCAACCTAACCTCTTAATGTTCGCTTGGGCAGTTAAGTGAATTTCCTGCAAATATTAACAAGATGTGTGTGCATGTGTGTGTGTGTGTGTGTGTGTGTGTGCGGATGTTAAAAATCCAATTTTAAGCCATGGAAACAAGTTAATAGTCAACTATTCCCATAACAATAACAAGAATTACAACAATAACAATGAGGAAGAAAACGAGGAGGAGGAACTAAACTAATAACCCACATTCCTAGCCACGAAGATGCTCGAACAAGTTTAGATAACGAGGACAGGGAAGGAACTATCAAAGATAAAAAAATTGAAGGCCACAGCAACACCTTAGGGACAGAATTATTCAACTGATCCGCAGCAGTTTCCTTGCAACCAAACAACTGATCTGTTGCAAGCGAAGAGCTGATCCGTTGCTGCTGCAGAAAAAAAGTTTTTTTTTTAGAAAAATTGTCGCAACTGCTTAGCTTTTTAGTTGCAACTGATTATCTGCAGCAAATCTGTTGATCGGTTGCAACGGATCAGCTAGGATTTTTGTATAATTTTTTTGGGGGTTTCAGTTGCAACTGTTTGCCTGCAGCAGATCTGCTATTCGCTTGCAATGGATCAGCGTGGATTTTTTAAATTATTATTATGATTATCTGCAGCAGATCTGCTGATCTGTTGCAACGGGTCAGCCTGGATTTTTTTTAAGATATTTTTAGGGCCCTTTATTGATCTAGTTTTTTTAAATATTTTTTAGGACCCCAAACCAATGTTACTTTTTTGGATGGCCCTCCACCGACCTGTATATTTACAGAGGTAGATTTTTCATGGACACATTTTTTCAGGACTCTCAATCAACGTGGATTTTTTAAGGATATTTTTTCTGGACTCTCCACAAACGTTTATTTTTTAAAGGAAACGTTTTTAAACTTATATTCTTTTCCAATTTTTTTGCAGGACCTCTAACAAACGTGGATTTTTTAAAAATAGTTTTTAATGACCCAACATAAATCCATTTTTTTAATATTTTTTCAGGACTTGAAACTACAGTTTTTTTTTAATTTTTCATTGCTCTCTACAGACGTAGATTTTTTTTGGACATGGATTTTGAGGATTCGGAACAAACGTGAAATTTTGAAGAATATAATTTTAAGAAAAACTTAGGTTTTTAAAAAAATATATTTTTTCAGCACCTTCAACAAAAATGTTTTTTTAATGTTGTTATTCATTGTTGACCTGGTAGAATTTAATGTTTTTTTTTAAATATTTCTTTTTTAGATTTTTTTTAGACTTGTATTTTCTGAAAATAGTTTTTTGGGCCCTCCATAGACGTATGTTTTTTTTAAATATATATTTTTTCGAAACTTGAATCCATATCCCTCCAGGGAAGTGGGTTTTTAGAGACAACTTTTTCTAAATTCTTCACAGACACAAGATCCTTCAGAGACGTATTTTTCAAGATCATTTTGTTTCAGAATTTATAGAAATACATAGACTTGGCTTTTTTTACAAAATGTTTTACAGGAACACGGACATTTTTAACCCTCAACAGACATGATTAGACATGTTTAGAATATTTGTTCAGGACAAAGAGGTACATGTTTTTAAAGATTTTTTTCTTTTTATAGCAGGTTGAAACAGATCATAGATAGACCTAGATTTTTTAATTTTTTTTTCTGAATTCGAACAGAGAGAATTTGTTAAATATTTTTTATATGACGTGATTTTTTTGGAAATATTTTTATACAAGACTTTCCAAAGAGGTACATTTTTTAAGTTTTTTTTGCAGGTTGCAACTGATTATGGCGGAATTTTTTAATATTTTTAGGGACCTTTTAGACTTGGATTCTTTAAACTATTTTTTTAAAGACTCCAAACAAAGTTTTTTTTTTTCCAAATATTTCCCCGCCATGGAGATTGACTTGTTTTAAGAATACTTTTTTAGGACTCTTCAAGAACAGTTTGTTCAGGTTTCTACTGATCAGCCTAATTTTTTTTTAATATTTTTAAGGTTCCTCTATAACCCGTTTTTTTACTTTTTCTTGACCCTCTACATTTTTTTAGGGTTCTCAAACGTGAATTTTCGGAATACATATTTTTCTCACTACTTTCAAAAACGTACATTTTTCAGGACCAAACGGATGTTTTTTAAAATCATATTTTTCGGAATCCTCAACAATCCTTTTTTTAATATTTTTTTTAGGATTTTCAAACCTGTATTTTCTGAAAATAGATTTTTAAGGATTTTTTAAAATATTTTTTTTTCAGAGCTCGAACTCACAATAATTTTTTTAAATATTTTTTCCTGACCCTACACAGACATCGCTCCTTAAGAAGTTTTTTAAAAGACATTTTTTCAGGGCCCTCTTTAGAACTGGATTTTTTAATATTTTTTTTCATGACGTGATTTTTTAGATTTTTTTGGAGGACTCTTCAAAGAGTTCCATTTTTTTGAGAATATTTTTCTTTGATTGGATCAAAACAGCTGTTCGGTTGCAACTGATTAGCGTGGGATTTTAAAAGATTTTTTTGAACTCCCCCTTAGACCTGATTTTTTTAAACTATTTTTTGAGGAATCCAAACTAAAGCGTTTTTTCAAATATTTGTTCATAACCCTCCATAGAGGTGGAGTTTTTGGTTGACTTCTTTTAAGAATACTTTTTCAGGACTCTTCAAAGGCACACAAGAACGATTTGTTCAGGTTTCTACTGACCATGCTAATTTTTTTTAAATATTTTTAAGGGCCCTCCATAAACCTGTTTTTTATATTTTTTATTTTTTCTTGATCCGCTACGGGCATGGATTTTTTTGGAAACATTTTTTAGGATTCTCAAACGTGAATTTTTGGAATACATATTTTTCTCACTACTTTCAAAAACGTAAATTTTTCAGGACAACACGGATGCTTTTTTAAATAATTTTTTTTTCAGAATCCTCAACAATATTTTTTAAAATTTTTTTTTTAGGAGTCTTTAAACCTGTTTTTGTGAAAATAGATTTTTGGGGCTTTCTAAATACCTGGATTTTTATAAATATTTTTTTTTTGCAGAACTCGAACCCACAATCATTTTTTTAAATAATTTTTCATGACTCTACACAGACATGGATCTTTAGGAAATTTTTAAAATGACATTTTTTTAAGGGCCTCCTTAGATCTGGATTTTTTAATATTTTTTTCATGATGTGATTTTTTCGAATTTTTTTTGCAGGACTCTTCAAAGAGTTCCACTTTTTTTAAGAACATTTTTCTTTGATTGCATCTAAACAGCTGTTCGGTTGCAACTGATAAGCGTGGAATTTTAAAATATTATTTAGATCCCCTCCTTAGACCTAGATTTTTTAACTTTTTTTTGAGAAATAAAAACCAAGTGTTTTTTTTTTTCAAATATTTATTCATAACCCTCCATAGAGGTGGAGTTTTTGGTTGACTTCTTTTAAGAATACTTTTTCAGGACTCTTCAAAGGCACACAAGAACAATGTGTTCACGTTTCTACTGATCAGCCTAATTTTCTTTAATATTAATTTTAATTTATTATATTAAGGGCCCTCCATAATCCTGTTTTTTATATTTTTAATTTTTTTCTTTACCCTCTACGGTCACGGATATCTTTGGAAGCATTTTTTTAGGATTCTCAAACGTGAATTTTGGGAATACATATTTTTCTCACTCACTGAAAACGTAAATTTTTCAGGACCACACGGATGCTCTTTTAAATCATTTTTTTTTTCAGAATCCTCAACAATCGTTTTTAAATTTTTTTTTTAGGATTTTTCAAACCTGTATTTGTTGAAAATATATGTTTATGGCTCTCCAAAGACCTGTATTTTTTTAAATATTTTTTTTTTCAGAACTCGAACCCACAATAATTTTTTTAAATATTTTTTCATGTCCCCACACAGACATGGCTCTTTAAGAATTTTTTAAAAGACATTTTTTCAGGGCCCTCTTTAGAACTGGATTTTTTAATATTTTTTTTCATGATGTGAATTTTTTTTGCAGGACTCTTCAAAGAGTTAGATTTTTTTAAGAACAGTTTTCTTTGATTGGATCTAACAGGTGTTTAGTTTTAACTGATTAGCGTGGAATTTTAAAACATTTTTTAGATCCCCTCCTTAGACCTAGATTTTTTTTAACAATTTTTTTGAGAAATCCAGACCAAAGTGTTTTTTTTTTCAAATATTTATTCATAACCCTCCATAGAGGTGAAGTTTTTGGTTGACTTCTTTTAATAATACTTTTTCAGGACTCTTCAAAGGCACACAAGAACAGTTTGTTCAGGTTTCTATTGATCAGCCTAATTTTCTTTAATATTTTTAAGGGCTCTCCATAAACCTGTTTTTTATATTTTTTATTTTTTCTTGACCCTCTACGGGCACGAATTTTTTTGGAATTTTTTTTTTTGGAATCTCAAACGTGAATTTTTGGAATACATATTTTGTTTACTTTTTTCAAATAATTTTTTTAAGAATCCTTAATAATCGTTTTTTTAATTTTTTTTGAAACAGAAGTGTAATTTCTTAATATATTTTTTCGTGAGCATCTAAAGACATGAAATTTTTTGGAAATATTTTTTTCAGGATTCCCAAAAAATTTGGTTTTTTAAGAATATTTTTTTAAAACTCTCCAAAGAAGTACATTTTTCCAAGATTTTTTTTATGTTAGAAAAGATCCTCTATTTATACATATTTTTCAGGGCCCTCCTCGAGTATCTCAAAATATTTTTTATGACTTACGTGGATTTTTTAAAGACAATTTTTTTCAGAATACCTTACAAACGCGTCGATGCCCTTGAAAAAATGATCTTTAAAATCCCAGATGAAAGGTTTGATGTCTTTGAAAAATGTTGATTAAAATCGACGTTTAAAGGATTCAATGTCCCAAGGGCCCCTTACAAGGATTTTTAAATAATTTTTTTTTGATCTTAAGGCCTTAAAAAATGGACTAATGATCCATCCCTGTTATGATTTCCTAGCTCTTCCACATGACTAGCTAGGATATCTAAGCATTGATTAAATTCTTGACCATAACATCCCCATATCCCTCCGCCCATGCTTTCCTCCCATCCAACCGAGCAACATTGTAAAAGTTGTAAAGTACTCAATTTCAAGTTCAAATCAAATATAATTTTTACTTGCAAACACACACACAGACATACATTCCCACACACATGTGTGTGTGTGTGGATGAAGTATAACGAAGCGGAAACCACGCACACACTTGCCACTCGTTAAAAACTAAATTAAATTCTCCAAAGAACAAGAAAACAAAAAAAAAAATACATTACAATGATACCCTGACAGGAACAGGAAGTGGAACAACACTTGAAATAAACAATTTATTTTTACTGGCACTAAAGGCATTTTAATGGGATGTGGGTGGAGGATATGTATGGGGCCCTCCCCCCGCCACACACATACATACACACACACGAGTACGGCATCTATGGGATTCCTTTAATAGAGAAATTGAAAGAAGGTCCAAAGAAAAGCCAAACAAGAAGGCATCAGCTAAAATAGGCAACATATGTGTGAGAGAACATACGTCTGTGTGTGTGTGTGAGGTTATAGAGCCTTAAAATGATTTCCCCGCTCCTTAAGCCTGTGGTTTTGCCTTCTAAGTTTGTAATAAAGTAATTTTGCTTTCATGGATTTACAATTCCCAAAATCTCACCGCAACAACGAAAACAGGGTCTTAACATAACCGCAATTTTAGATGATAGGTAAATCCTTTTTCTCCTACGTGTGGGGTTGAGGGGGATGTGGGGTGAATTTCTAAATCCACTCTCACATCATCAATTGTGTGCGTGAAGCAGTAGGCCCATCAATAAATTGCTTTTAAGGACATGGCCAAAAGGTAGCAAGTAATTCCCCAAAGCCATTTCGCCAGACTAACAACTGAAATACCAAAAAAAAAAAAAAAAAATGGAAATAATGCCGGGCTTAAACAAATTTGGTTATCGGTGGCCAAGGACATGGCCACATATCCTTTCAATATTTATTTTTTTTTGTTCATAAAATATGTAGAACTTTTGCAAAGGTGGTAGGCAAAATAGGATTTGAAGCCAATCTCTGGATGCTGCCTCCACCATGTCTCGGTAAATCCACCCAACCGGTTTATAACTCCCCAGGGGGGAGCTGGCAGCAAATAAAAGGGGTAACAAATGAATTTTTCCACATTTATTAGCGTAACGGGTACAATGATATCCCACTCACACACACACACGCACACACACTCACGTGGATACCAATTTTCCTCATAGACCACCTCCTCTCTCCCTCTCTCTCTCCTATTCTCTTTTCTCTATTATCCACCTCAAAGTAGATTTTTCAAAATAGGTTTGCTATGCTGTTGGCTCACTTAACAATCAAATCGCTTGATAACCCAAAAAAATTGTGTTGTTGCTGTTGCCATTGATTTGGGCCCCAAACAAATAAAAATCCATTGATCGGAACAATTGAATATGGTATTCCAAGTGGCATTTCGAATCGAAAACATATTCACATTCAAATAAATGTATTGAAAACAAATTTTTAATTTGTGGCTTCGAACATTTTTGGAAACATGATAGGCAGGGGCGGATGGGTGGATGGGGAGGGATCAAACTTGAAATAACGAAAACGGAAGAGCTTCGAGCTCTTTTAAAGCCTCAGAACGCCTTTGAGGTCTGCTATAGCCTCCGAATACCTACGAGATATAGCCCTATAGCCCCAGAAACCCCTGAGGTCTTCTTTAGACACAGAAGATCTTCGAGGCCTTCTACACCCTCAGAAGGCCTTCGACGTCTTTAATAGCCTCAGAAGTCATTTGAGGCCTTCTATAGCCTCTGAAGACCTTTGAGGTTTTATATAGCCTCACAAGGCCTAAGGGGTCTTCTATAGCCTCACAAGGCCTAAGGGGTCTTCTTTAGCCTCCGACACAGAAAACCTTAGAGGTATTCTATATCCTGAGAAGACCTTGGAGTACTTCTATAGACAGAGAAGACCTTCCATAGCCTCTGAAGCCTTTCGAGGTCTGCTATAGACACAGAAAACCTTCAGGGTCTACTACAGCCACTAAATACCTTCCAGGGGTTCTAAAGACACAGTAGACCTAAGTGGTGTTCTATGATCACAGAAGACCTTGGATGTCTTCTATCGACACAAAAGTCCTTCGAGGTTTTCTATAGCCTAAGAAGACCTTTGAGACCTTCTAGAGTCACAGAAAAACTTCGAGGTCTTCTATAGATATAGAAAGATTTCGAGATCTTCTATAGACACAGAAGAACTTCGAGTTTTTCTATAGCCTCCCAAGACCTTCGAGGTCTTCTATAACTTCAGAAGGTCGTCGAGGTCTTGCTTAGACACAGAAGACCTTCGGGGTCTTCTATGGACACAGAAGGCCTTTGAGGTATTTTATAGCCTCAGGAGACCTTTGAGGCCTTCTATAGACGCAGAAGACCTTCGAGGTCTTCTATAGACATGGAAGACCTTTGAGCTCTTCTGTGGCCTCAAAAGACCTTTGAGGTCCTTCTACAGTCACAGAAGATCTTTGAAGTCTTCTATAGCTTCAGAAGACCTTCAAGGTCTTCTATAGCCTCAGAAGATCTCAACGTCTTCTATAGTCACGGAAAACCTACGAGGTTTTCTATAGCTTCAGTAGACCATTGAGGTCCCCTATAACCTCAGAACATCTTCGAGGTCTTCTATAGCCTCAAAAGTCCTTCTAGGATTTCTATCAACAGAAAAGTCCTTCGAGGTCTCCTATAGTCGCAGAAGACCTTGGATGTCTTCTTTAGACACAGAAGACCTTCGAGGTCTTCTATGGATACAGAAGACCTTCGAGACCTTGTATAGGCACAGAAGACCTTCGAAGACTTCTATAGCCACAGAAAACCCTCGAGGTCTTCTATAGCCTCATAAGATTTTTCAGGACTTCTATTGTCACAGAAGACCTTTGAGGTCCTCTATAGGCGCAGAAGATCTTCGAGGTATTTTATAGTCACATAACATATTCGAGGTTTTCTGTAGACACAAACGTCCTTCGAGGTCTTCTATAGCCTCTGAAGAACTTCCAAAAGACCTTCGAGGTATTTTTTGACACGGAAGACTTTAGAGGTCTTCTATAGCCTCAAAAGACCTTTGAGGTCTTTCATAGCCTCAGAAGACCTTTGAGGTCTTCTATATCCTCTGAAGACCTTCGAAGTCTGCTATAGCCTCAGAACATCTTCGACGTCTTCTAGAGTCACAGAAGAGCTTCGAGGTCTTCTATAGCATCATAATACCTTATAGGTGTTCTATAGCCTCAGAAGACCTTCGATGTCTTCTATTCATAGCCTCAGAAGACCTCCGATGTCTTCAATAGCCTCAAAAGATCTTCGAGGTCTTCTATACACACAGAAGATCTTCCTGATCTTATATAGCCTAAGAGGATCTTGAGCTCTTCCATAGCCTCAGAAGATCTCCGAGATCTTTCATAGCCTCAAAAGGTCTTCTATAGTCACAGAAGCCTCAGGTCTTTTAAAGCCTCTGAAGACCTTTAAAGTCTTCCATAGCCGCAGAGGACCTTCGTAAAGTCTTCTATAGGCACAGAAGATCACTCTCACTCCTTGGTGCTTCGTTGGATCGAAAACCTTCCACATGTGTCCTATCGATGGAATTTTTTTCCAAAATTCTTCTCCACTGGATAAGGGTTTCCTCGGACTTGTTGATGGTACTCTGATAGTCCTTCCTTTGCTACGCCACTGTTTAAGGCAAAATATCCTTCTCTTCGTCAATGAGTTTGGCTTTTATTACTATTACCCTGCTGGTCATATATGAATATGAATATATATTTTTTTCAATTGCCTGGCAGACACAATTTTTTCTGCATATACTATGGTCCACATATCTGTATGCAAATTACAAAAACAATAATATAATCTACAACAACACAATCAAGAAATCTGCAATATAAAATATACTTTCAGTGTCCTCCAATAGCCTTGAGCTGAAAAGAATTCCTATAACAAGTTGTAGTTTGCGATACTTGTAGTGTCGTCCTGTTTTTTTGTTTTCTTAAATATTTTTATAACAATACATGACATATGGGTGGTTCCGTGGTATTTTGAAGAAGCAAATAAGTTTATCAATTTTTATTTGGAGAATAACTACTTGGAGTTCAGAGGAAACTGCCTCATTTAGGCTCCATAGACTTTGAAAAACTCGTTAAAGAAATTTGTGGAAAAAGACTTTTTATTTTTTATCTTTCAACAAACTTCAGATTTTTAGGAAAATCCCATAATATCCCCCTCCTCATAAAAATCCCATTCAAGAATTTGTCGGTCATCTCTCGACACTTGCATAAAAATATCGTCCACGCACATAAAAGGATGTGAACTCATTTTAGTCGTGTTACACTTTTGCATATCATGAATGTATCTGTTTCAGAGATGGGAGAGCGTAGAGGAGAGCGGCCAATGTGGGTGGTTAAATGTTGTTGCATGGGACCTAATACGTTGTTGCAATAAAATAAAAACAAAACAACAATAGCAACGACAACCCCATGGTTAACCACAACAATAATGATGATGACGATAACGACGACGACGGCGGAGACGACGACGCTGACGCTGCAATGCCTGGCTGATGTGGTGATGAACATACTCTCGGCACTTCAGGGCTTGACATGAACACAATGTTGTTGCTGTTGCAACATTACCACAGCAACATGTCTGCATGATGCGTTTAAAGGCTTGAAATTGTTGCTGTTGTTGTTGTTGCGTTTCTTGCTGTTTGTTTATTGCAACATCCCAACAAAGTATTTGGGTTAGGGCAAGAGCATGCAAAGTACCCTTTTGGATTTCAAGTGGCAGCCACATGCCGAACAATGGTGCCAAAATATATACTCACACAAACGAACACACACACACATATGCCTGCATGTGTGGCACTAAACCATGAAGAAAACGAGCTTAACTTGTTTTTAAAGTTCATAAAATACTAGGGGAGTGGGGAGATTGTTTTATGTTCTGGCTATGGAAAACATGCCAGCCAGCCAATGGAAAATTGGCTCCAAAAAATAAAAAAAAAAAACAATTATTGCAAAATTGAGGTTTGTCGTGGTTTGGGAAAATTTTGCTTAATTTTCCATTACAAAAAAAAGGAAATCCAAAGTCCTTGAAGAAAATGTGTTTCCTTTTCCCCCCAAAAAATTGTATGCTATGGAGTGACTCAAACCCAAACACTTCCTTTATTAACTTCTTAATTTGTTTTATACCCTCCACCATAGTCTGGAGGGTATATTAAGATTGTCATTCCGTTTGTAACACCTCGAAATATACATTTTAGACCCCACAAAGTATTTATATTCTTGATCGGCATAAAATTCTATGTCGATTTATCGATGTCTGTCCGTCTGTGGAAATAACTCTAGCTTCCGAACGATTTGAATTAGATTGATAGATAGCCCCCATATAACGGTACCTCCCGATATTCGGTATTTTGTTGATTTTAGCGGCATTATTTATCGGAATTGTTTCAAATTTGGTATTTGAAGTTCGTAATGGATACTACAGCCAAAGACAGAAAATTGTCTGCGCAGGTCGTATAGCCCCCATATAACGGTACCTCCCTATTTTCGGTATTTTGTTGACTTTAGCTATATTATTCACTGATTTTTTTTAAGTTTCGCATTTGCATATTTTAATGGCTTATGAAAAATGTTACCTATGCAGGTCCATGTCGTCGTATAGACCCTAATACAGCAGCTACATTCGGTATTTTTAAGATTTTAACAGAATTTTAAACGGATTTTATTGTTTTTGAGAATTTCCAAATTTGTTCCAAATGCTGAAGGGTGTTCAAAGTTCGGCCCGGCCGAACTTACAGCTTTTTTACTTGTTTTTTTTTTATTAGTATTATGGCTCTTTTGTTTCTTTTCACAACCTGTTTGCAGGCTAGGCGGAAATTGTAGATGCCTAATTGAATCTTAATGGGATTTACTTGTCGTCACATGTCGTCGTCTCTACTGTGCCAAGATTTTTCTTCTATGATTTCAAAATTAAAATTTTTTCAATTACAGGGAAAATCCAGCAGATTGTGAAAATAGTGCTAAAAAATAGAAGACACGTGTATTGGCGTTTGGAAAGCTTACATCGCAAAGTAATGTTAATAAAGGGTGCCATGGTTCCCCCACTCTTCCACACTTTAGGAAATCTTCAGATTAGGATTCCTTGGAATCCGTGCATTCCAGGTATAAGGTGTCTTTGGCAATATTGCAGAGAAGAATACAAGGATTATTTTTGTGAAAACATTTAACCCTCAAAAGTGTCAAAAAAGGGGTCCTTTTGGTCCTTTTTCTAAAATATGGTGAAAAACTCCCTTTAGGCGGGATCCTAGAAAGACAAAATATTCCACAAAATTACTTAGCATAAAATTCCACTATAGGTCCTGGAAGACATCAAATGTCTAAGTCTTACCTAAACGTCAGGAATTCATTAATACAAAAAAAAAATAAAACACACATTTTAGGGTTAAAACCGTACTTTGAGATTGTGAGATTGTGGAAAAATCTCCAACAAAGCACAATTTTTAAAGGATAACGTCAGAGACAAAAATATTCTTTATCAAATTTTACCATAAGTCACCAAAAGAATACAATTTCTATGTCCAATGCTTGTCAAAAAAAAAAAAAAAAAAAAAAAAATAGCTGCATCAATTTTCCAAAAACCAAAAAAAAAAAAAATCCCCTATTTTTTTGGATAAATTTTTTCTCGAACCTATTTCGAGCTGAAAATAACATGAAATTTCATTTTAGGTAAAAAGTGTTAAAAAAAGAATTATTCTGCATAGAATTTAACTATACAAGGTGCGATGAAAAAACTGCAACCAACTTCAGACTGCTGCCATTTTTAAGCCACTCGTCCGACAGCTGTTCAAATTATTCCAGTGACAGCTCATTATATTGCTGACAAGCGTGAGAATTTTCCACAAGAAAAGTTATTCGTGATGGAATTTAAGCGTGTGATAGGGTCATTTCTTTATATTTGGCAGGAAAATCACAAGTGGCTATCGTTAGAGCACTTCAGCATTTAAATGTGAATAAATCTTTTGATTCTCGTCAAGGAGGTGGATGAAAAAAAAAAAAAAAAAAATACCAACATCAGCAGAAATGGGAGGAATGGATTTTATGATCTCTTTGGTTATACAAAACCTTGACCCTTTGTGGGGCAGGTACCAGAAGGTGTGGACTGATATATTCTATCTTCACAGCAGATTGAAATATTGAAGTGTGCCAAGTCTGAGTAAAATCGGATGTTAATTTCATGTTGTATGAGCTTTATGGCTGTTCAAAATTTTGACCCTTTGTAGGGAAGGTACCAGAGAGAGAGTGAGAGAGAGTGGACCGATACATTCCATTTTCACACCAAACCGTGGAGGAATGGATTTTATGATCTCTTTGGTTATACAAAACCTTGACCCTTTGTGGGGCAGGTACCAGAAGGTGTGGACTGATATATTCTATCTTCACAGCAGATTGAAATATTGAGGTGTGCCAAGTCTGTATGAGCTTTATGGCTGTTCAAAATTTTGACCCTTTGTAGGGAAGGTACCAGAGAGAGAGTGAGAGAGAGAGAGAGTGGACCGATACATTCCATTTTCACACCAAACCGTGGAGGAATGGATTTTATGATCTCTTTGGTTATACAAAACCTTGACCCTTTGTGGGGCAGGTACCAGAAGGTGTGGACTGATATATTCTATCTTCACAGCAGATTGAAATATTGAGGTGTGCCAAGTCTGAGTAAAATCGGATGTTAATTTCATGTTGTATGAGCTTTATGGCTGTTCAAAAATTTGACCCTTTGTAGGGAAGGTACCAGAGAGAGAGAGAGAGAGAGAGAGAGAGAGAGAGAGTGGACCGATATATTCCATTTTCACACCAGACCGTGGGTTAATAAAAATATTGTGACGTATGTAATTTGAAGACAATCGGACTCTTACATAACATTTTATAAGAGTTATAATTATTCCGAATTTTGACCCTTTGTGGGGGAGGTACTTGATGGAGTGGACCGATATTGTTCATTTTCGCATCTGACCTAACACTAACGCAAATAGTAGGATTTGCAAAGTTGCAACAAAATTAGATGATGAAGAAAAAGTTTAAAGGAAGTTAAGGACCAATTGATCGTTGTCTTGGTGATCTGCGGCATAAGGTACTCTATTTTTGGACGAATTGGCCCTTTAGCAATTTCATCTAAATATAAATATGATTTTATGCATTTTCAATGCTACATATTGACCACCAACGAGTTTTCAGCAAATTGAAAACTCAAATTTCCGCTGCAATTAACACTTTGCAACCTCATCGAAAGTTTCGCAACCAAATTTTATTATTGTTGATATTTTTGGGCAACAGTTTATTCTGCCATTGATTTTCAATCAACGAAATTTTGTTTTGTTGTTTGTAGTTTAGTTGTTCGATATGAATTGAAAATTTCCAATAAATATAACCGCAAGGCGGTTTCGATTTTTTCAACGGCTATCTTTGTTGAATTTCCTGTGAATCAAACTCCAACCCCAACTCCTTTGGGGTTTTGATATAAAAAAGATTACTATCAAGTCTAGACTCAAATGAGCTAAAGAGTGGCTTCGCTTGGCCGAAAGTGGTGAACTGCCGAATTTGTTTTTTTCCGATGAGGAAACATTCGTTGTCCAGCAGTTGTAAACAAACAGAACGTTCGTGTTTACTTACCAAAGAGGTTAGCTAAAAATGTGCAGCTTCAGTAGGACACCAGAACTCAAGCGCCGGCCATGGTGAGGTATGGTGTGGGCCACCATAAGAGCCTATGGTCGCTTACCACTCGTATTTATCGACCGTGGCATCATAATAAATGCCGAATATTATCGCGAAAATATTCTGGAGGGTGTATTAAAGTCTTGGGCATGCAAACATTTTGGCCGCAGACCTGGGACATTCCTACGGGACTCAGCACCATCGCACTCAGCACGCGCCACCAAAGAATTGTTACAAAATGAGGTTTCTCGCTTCATTTCCAGCGCACAATGGCCACCAAAATCTCCGGATACCAATCCGTTGGACTATTGTTTCTGGAGTATTTTGGAAACTAAAATATACCAAAAAAAAAAAAAAACACCTCAAGCAAGCGCTTCGCCAGGAATGGGCCAAAATACCGCAGAGCAACAGTCGGACAGCGTGTGAGGATTTCATTGGCCGTTTGAAGGCCATAATTCATGCCAAGGGTGACCAATTCGCACAAATCTAAACTTATTCTACAATTTAATCCTATTCCGACATTTTTTGCTTTCATTCAATAAAACTTAAAAAAAAATGTCAAAGTTGTGGCGTTTGAATTTGTTGCAGTTTTTTCATCTCACCCTGTATATCCTCTCTAGCCATAGGGCTGAGGGTATAATTACCTCACTGGGTCTTTATAAAGGTTGCTCTCTAGCTGGTCTATAAGGTCGCCCTATAGTTGGCCTCTAAAGATTTCCAAACCCATTCAAATAAATATTAATTTTCTCTTAAATGTTCCTAACTTTTATAGACTTCTTCTTAAATTGATCAGCTCACCTTGTGGCCATTCATCATAATGCGCTCATCAGCAAATTCTCACATACTTTTCTTTTTGCTGGCAGGCTGGCTGGAAAATTGCCTATTAAGAATTCACGTTGGCATTAGGCGAAGGTGTAAATTGCGGTTTTATGGAGTAGCCTTCATTAGGTGGGTCGGCTGGATTTGTTTTTGCTGGCCACTGCAATGTTAGTTTACTCAGTATTTAACGATTGCCTCTCCTCTCTCCCTTCTCCCTCATTAAGAATTTAGAGGATAATTCGCAAACAAAACGTTGTTCTCTTTTTGGGCCACAGCTGTTGCATTAGAGACACGTTCGCTTTATGGAGGAGGTGCAAACTAAAAAAAATATTAGCACTTTACTATTCAGACACACACACATACACACCCATCCACACTCGCACACACACAGATGGTGAATAGTTTGTTAAAGGATAAAGGAGAGCAGAGCAGAGGAGAGAGAGAGAGAGAAACAAGGAGAGGAGACATTAAGTGTACAATTTAAGATGTTCAGCAAGAGCTAAGCTTTGGTGGTTTTAAATTAAGCTCTTGCTGGAAAATTTTTAATTAACCAAATGCATGGCCTTCTGTTATCCTTGTGGAGTCCTTATTGATCTGCTATTCTAATTATATTCTCATTAATCCTCCAGGTAAAGGTGAAAACAATATTGACTTTCTCAGGATGCCATTCAGTTCGTAATTGTTTTTTTTTTTTTGGCGGATGGAAAAAGGACTCCTGGGAAAATCAAACCCTGACTTCATCCCATTTACCAGGAAATAATTTTCTTCCAAGGTTATATAACCTCTTAGAGAATAATTCTTTGGAGCCCTTTCTTCCTGTGGCTGAACTATTTCTCCTTCAAACGGAGCACTTCATCACATCCAATATTAATTAGCCGATTGGCCATCCTGACTCCCATTTTCCATTTGATTATCTCATTAGGGTCGTAGAATGAATGAAAAAGTAAGGCGATTAAAAGTTGAGTGGCAGAATTGTAAAGAAGACGAGGAAAAAAACGGAGAAAATGGAGAAAACTCAACAGAATGCAGCCAATTGGCAAAACAGTGATTAAAACACAGGAATCAGGTCAATGCAGATACCAAGTATTACAGCACTTGGCTAATTGCATGCGAAGGCATTGAATACCTCCGGCATGGAGGAATTTTAAAGAAATTGGAAAAATGTTTTTTTTTCCAGAGGAAACGCAAAAAAGTTGCTGTTTAAAATTGAAGTTTTTTTGAATCGAAAAAATGCAGAAAATAATTTCCTACGAAAAAAAAATCGAAATCAAAAAAGCTGTAAGTTCGGCTGGGCCGAACTTTGAATATCCTCCACCACTTGGAAGGAATTAGGCAATTTTTCAATTTTTTTTTCAAATACCGAATGTAACCGCTATATTATGGTCTATACGACGACGTGGACCTGCATCATCAAAATCATTAAAATACCGAATATAAGGAGGTTATTCTATAGGGGGACTATACCATTAACGTCGACCTGCATAGACACTTTTCTGTGATAGGCCATCCATTACCAACTTCAAATGCCAAATTTGAAACAATTCCGCCGAATAATGTCGCTAAGATCAACAAAATACCGAAAATCGGGAGGTAGCGTTATATGGGGCCTATATGAATACCTTGACCTACACAGACAATTTTCTGTCATAGGCTGTAGGATCCATTACCAACTTCAAATACCAAATTTGAAACAATTCCGCCGAATAATGTCGCTAAAATCGTAAAAATATCGAATATGGGGGCTATACGAAGATGTGGACCTGCACAGATAATTTTCTGTCATAGGCTGTAGCTTCCATTACGAACTTCAAATATTAAAATTGAAACAATTCCGGTAGATAATGTCGCTAAAATCATCAAAATACCGAATATCGGGAGGTACCGCTACATGGAGGCTATACGAAGACGTGGATCTGCACAGACAGTTTTCTGTTATAGGCTGTAGTATCCATTTCGAATTTCAAATGCCAAATTTGAAGCAATTCCGCTGAATAATTTCGCTAAAATCATCAAAATACCGAATATCGGGAGGTACCGCTACATGGAGGCTATATGAAGACCTGGACCAGCACACAAAATTTTCTGTCATAGGCTGTAGTATCCATTACGAACTTCGGGTACCAAATTTGAAACAATTCCGGTAAATAATGTCGCTAAGGTCATCAAAATACCGAATATCGGGAGGTATCGCTATATGAGGGCTATACCAAAACATGGACCTACATTGCCCATTTTCAATACCAAAAGTCCTGCAGACATAATATACATTTGAGTAAAATTTTATCAACCTACTTCATATCGTTCGGAAGCTAGAGTAATTTGCACAGACGGATAAACGGTCGGACATCGCTAAATCGACATAGAATTTTATGCTGATCAAGAATATATTCACTTTGTGGGGTCAAAAATGTATATTTCCAGGTGTTACAAAAGGAATGACAAACTTAATATACCCTCCATACTATGGCGGAGGGTAGAAAAATCGAGGAGTCGGAGTTAAGAAACAATGGAAACAATGAATAATGTGTCTTCTCGAGAGCTGAAAAAAAAATAGCCCCATTAAAGTCGAACCGGGGGATGAAGAAATCCTTCGATAGCTGAGGGTCCAGAGAGTCTATAAATTAGAGATTAATGGTAAAGAGGGCAAGAGTTTCCCTCTTCTACCTCTCACCTTATTCCAATGGTTTTCTCTTTCTGAGGGTCCAGAAAGTCTATAAATGAGAGAGTAAAAATTTCCCTCTTCTGCCTCTCACCTTATGCTAATGGTTTTCCCTTTTTGAGGGTCCATAAAGTCTATTAGAGGGAGATTACGAGTTTTTCTCGCCTGCCTCTCATCTAATTCCAATGACTTTTTCTTTCTGAGGGTCCAGAGAGTCTATTAATGAGAGAGTATAGCTAAGAGTCCAGAGAGTCTATCAATGAGAGATTAATGGTCAAGGTAGTAAGAGTCTCCCTTTTCTGCCTGTCAACTTATGCAAATGGTTTTCTCTTTTTGAGGGTCCATAGAATCTATTACTGAGAGATTTCGAGTTTTTCTCTGCTGCCTCTCATTTGCTTCTAATGACTTTTTCTTTTTGAGAGTCCAGAGAGTCCATAAATGAGAGATAAATGATCAAGGTAGTAAGAGTCTCCCTCTTCTGCCTCTTACCTGATTCTAATGGCTTTATTTTTCATGGGGTCCAGAGCATCTATAAAAGAAAGAGTAAAAATGTCCCTCTTCTGCTTCTAACCTTATGCTAATGGCTTTCCCTTTCTGAGGGTCTAGAGAGTCTATTAATGAGAGATTACGAGTTTCCCTCTTTTGCCTCTCTCCTTATTCTAATGGCTTTCTCTCCCAACTTTTTTCGATTCAACAAATTTTGAATTCAATTCAAAACTCATAGATTTAATTAAATTTTCAATTCTCCTTTCCCATTTCCCCTTTCAAATTGAAAATCTCTCTCACATATTTACCACAATTTCAAGTGCTGCATTTAATCCATTTTAAGTAGCTGTAGATGCTGTTTCAAAGGACCCAACATATCCTAAGGCTGCATGCAACATCGAACTCATGTGGAAAACAACAGCAACTGGAAATTTTCAACATTTCTGCTACGTGATTTGGAATATAAGCAGTCTTATTAAATGATTTTAAACTATTAGAGAATTACCCTCCTCACTCCACCTTCTTTTCCCTTCCCTCACACATCTGTCACAATTTCGGTTGGGCGTATTAACAGGGACCCAAAAGTAAATTTTCTTGGTATTTTGCCAGGCTCTTCTTCAAATTCACATCTCATAATTCCAGGAAGACGAAGAAGATGCCGAACAGAGTGTGATAAATTTGAAGTCCAAACCCAAATCAGACTAGTTACTGCAAACAAATGTGTCAAGTTAAGGGAAGCCTTGCAAGAGCCATAGTAACACCAACAACAACAACGAGACAAGACACCACTTGCAGCAGTCATCTTGAAAATGTTTATGACAAGTGCAAAATCGGAAATGGCACCAAAAAGGGGGCAGTAGGAGAAGAAGAAAAAATTGAAATAAAAATGAATTGAATGTGTGTCAGTTGTTGGCTGTAAAAATAACAGCAAGAAAATGTTTTTGAGAAAACCCAGGGATCAAGTAAAGCCTTTTTTCCCCTATGGGTCTAGAGGGGAGGTCTGTAAAAGACATGAAAAACAACAACACCAAGACAATCATGTCTCTCTGTCTGTACCATTTTGCACAAATGTTAAGGACATAAATTCCAGCTGTAACATTGTGTGACAGATAACTAGACCATGAAAATCGTAGCGGCATAAAACGGGGGGCGAGAAAAGAGGGAAAACCAGGGTAAATGCCAGCCAGCTAACCCATGACGTGAAAATGAGAAAAAAATAAGTTTTTCTCACTTTCAACTGGGGCAGGAAATTGGTTGAAGAAATTTTGCCAAAGTGTCTTCTATAGGCGAACTGGGGGGCATTGGGTTCATCGATCTGAGGGATTAGGGATTTGAGGTGTCAGGGAGTCTAGAGTTGCCCTGCCAACTTTTCATTGCGGCTAGACAGCCTGACTCGGCCAGCCTGCTCGTGTATGAAAGATGGAGTCCCTGGCTCGGCCAGTTAGACTCTCTTGGACGCTAGGCGGGTAGTTTATGGAAATATACTCTCTAGGCCTCCAACCGACTGGTCGTGGAGGTAGACTCTCTAGGCCTCCAACCGACTGATCAATGGAGGTAAACTCTCTAGGCCGCCAGGCAGTTTATCTACGGAGATACATTCAATAGTTCTTCAGCCGAATGGTCTATGGAGATACACTCTCCAGGCCTTCTTACAGCTGGGCCATAGAGATAGACTATCTAGATCTCTAGTCACCTGGTCTATAGAGGTAGGCCCTCTAGGCCGCTAGCCAACTGGCCTACAGAGATAGAATCTCTAGGATTCCAACCACCTGGTTCATGGAGATAAATTACATAACCCTCTAGCCATCTCGTCTTCGGAGATAGACTCCCTAGGCATACAGCAAGTTGATCCATAGATAAAGACTGCATATGCGGCCAGCAAACAAGTCTATGGAGAAGACTCACTTGGTCGCCAGCTAACTGGTTTATAGACAGAGACTCCCTGAGTCTCCATGCATCTGGCTTATGAAGATAGACTTCCTAGGGCCCGGACCAGGTGGTACATGGAGAAGCACTCCCTAGGCCCCTAGTCAGCGGATCTATGGAAATAAACTCTCCAGGTTCCCAGCCAGATGATCTATAGAGATATGCTTCCAAGGCCTCCAGCCAGTTGACTTACGTAGATAGACTTCCTAGCCCGTCTACCAGCTGGTCTATGGTGATAGACTTTCAAGGTCCACAGTCCACTGGTCGATGAAGATAGAAATCTTAGACCCGCCAGCCAGCTGATCTATAGAAAAAGACTTTCTAGGGTCCCAGCCTCCTGGTTAATGGAGATAGATTTCCTAGACAGATTTCCATCGTCTTCGGATATAGGCACCCTAGGCATACAGCCAGCAAATCCATAGATTTAAAGTCCCTAGGCGGCCAGCAAAGGGTCTATGAAGATAGCCTCAATTGGCCACCAGCCAAATAGTTTATAAATAGAGACTCCCTAGGTCCCCGGTCGGCTGGTCTATGGCCTTTGAAGATAGACTCGTCTAGGGAGTCAGCTGGACCATGGACATAGACTTCCAAGGTCCCAGCCAGCTGGATTATAGATATAAGCTCCCTAGACCTTCTCTCAGCTAGTCTATAGAGATAGACTCTCCATGGACTATGGGGATAGGCTTCCAAGGCCCCCAACCAGCTGGACTATAGATTTAAGCTCCCCACATCTTCACTCAGCAGCCTATAGTAATATAATCTCCTGGCTCCCACCAAGCTACTATATGTAGATAGGCTTCCAAGGCCTCCAGCCAGTTGGACTATGGGAATAGAATTCCAAGGCCTTCAGTCAGCGGGTCTAGGGAGATAGACCTTCTGGACCGCCATCCAGCTGGTCTACTCAGGCCCCCTGCCAGCTGGTCTAAGGAGATATACTCTCCAGTCCATCAACCAGCTTATCTATGAAGATAGCCAACATAGGTCGCCAGCCAGCTGGTCTATGGAGTTAGATATAAGCTCCTCACACCTTCACTCAGCCAGTTTATAGTAATAGACTCTCCTCTCTAGTCTATGTTGATAGGCTTCCATAGCCTCCTGCCAGCTGGACTATGGGGATAGAATTCTAAGGCCTTCTGTCAGCTAATTCAAGGAGATAGACCTTCTGGACCGCCATTCAGCTTGTCTACGGAGATACCCTCCTCAGGCCCCCAGCCAGATGGCCTAAGGAGATATACTCTCTAGTTCACCAACCAGCTGATCCAAGCCAACTGGTTAGACTCCCTCAGCCCCCAGCCAGATGTTGTATGGCGAACAGGCACCAAGCCAGCTGCTGTATAGAGATAGACTCTCGAGGCACCCAGCCAGCTGGTTTCTAGAGATATAAGTCCAAGTCCCCCAGAAAGTTGGCCCATAGAGATAAACTCCCTAGGACCCCAGCCAGCTTATCTGCGGAGATACCCTTCATAGGCCTCAGGCAGCTAGTTAGTCAGCTTGTCAATGGAAATGGAGTCTCTAAGCTCCCAGCCAACTGGTCTATTGAGATATACTCTATAGACCCAGGTCAGCTTGCCTATGAATTAGATTGGCCTATAGGGATAAACTCCCTAGGACCTCAGCCTGCTTATCTGCGGAGATAACCTCCTTAGGCCTCAGGCAGCTAGTTAGTCAGCTCGTGAATGGAAATGGAGTCTTTAAACTCCCAGCCAGCTCTATAGACCCGGGACAGCTGGTCTATGAAAAAGATTCCTAGGTCCCAGCCAGCTGGTCTATGGAGATATATTCACGGAGATAGACTCTCTAGGTCTACAGTCAGCTGGAATATAGATATAATTTCCCTAGGTCCCAGCCATGTGGTCTATGGATATATACTCCAGAGATCTCTATTCCGCCAGTCTATAGAGTTAGATTCTATAGGCACCCAGCTGCCCGGTTTATGAGGATAGATTCCCCATACATATACCCTGCCTAGGTTACCAGCCAGCTTGTCTATGGAGATAGGCTCCCTAGGCCCCAAGTCAGAAGGTCTAATATGGTAGCGCAGAGAAGGCAGTCTACTTCCATACGCGAGTTCGACTCCCCGGGCCTCCAGCTAACCGGTCTAAGGAGGTAGACTCCAAAGGCCTCTAGCCAGCTGGTCTTTAAAGATAGACTACCAAGGCCATCTAGTCTACTTCCATGGGCGAGCTCGTCTCCCCGGACCTCCAGCTAACCGGTATAAAGAGCTAGACTCCAAAGGCCTCTAGGCAGCTGGTCTTTAAAGATAGACTCCAAAGGCCTCTTGGCAGCTGGTCTTTAAAGATAGACCCCCTGGACTATCTAGGAGACAAAGGTCTTCCAGTTCGTCAATAAAAAAAAAACTCCTTGGCACTAACATTCACACCTACCTTATTACTTTTTATGCAGGACGTACACAATTTCTTCCCCTCTCCACCCATTTTATGACCCCACCTCAAATGTTACTGAAAATTGCATCAAGACTGAATGAAGGCCAAGTTCTGGCCAAAGCAACAATAATACGCATCGTTCGCACGCCCGCTACATCCTCTGAAATATGTGTGGAGGTTAAAATACGTTGCACGCCGGAAGCCCAACACTCAAACAGCTGAAACTGTGCCTGCAAATGAAGAGATATGCTGCCGACAGGCAGCCAGTGAGTGCCATTAACGAGATGTATGTATAAATATGTGTGTGTGTGGGGGTGTATGTGCGTGTGAGTGTGCAAGTAATGAGCAAAGCTCCACAACTTTTATTGCGTTTCCTGTTAAGTCTGAGAGGTTTCCTTTAATTTTCATTTATTTCAGCGAGATTTTTTTCTTTTTTTTTTGGAAAAAAATAAAAATAAAAAATCACTTAAAATTGCACGCACACACATACACACTCACAACCTCCCAACCCCCCTTGTGAATCCTGTGATGAAGTGTTTTGTAATAATTTACTGGACGCTGGCTCTTTAGTAACTCGGCCACAACAACAATTGTTGCCAATGCCAGGCTTTATTGGTGTCTGGTGTATAAAATTGTAAAAATACAGCAGCAACAACAACAATAACATATAAAAATATATATATGTTCGAGCATCCATTCAGGTTTATTTCTCCATTTCATTCTATTTTATGTTGTTTACAACAAAAGCAACAAGAATAACAGCAACAACTGCTGTTGCTGTTGCAACTATGCCACGGATGTCATGGCAAAATAAAGCGACAAAATGACGACAATGACATTTACAAAACAATAAAACAACTACTGCCCGGTCGCTAGCTCACTCGCTGGGCAATCCATATGAATGAATGAAGGACTGACTGAATGAGCGACCAATTGACTATCTGACCAAATGACAGAAGGACTGCCTGACCGACGGAGTCCAATTTTATATGGCCGCTATCGGCAAACGGACAACAATCAACCATAATATAGTGGTTGACCATTGCCCGGCCAGACCAGACCAGACCATTGGAAGGCAAGGATATGGAGATGCGGAGGGATGACGGCGTGGTAGTTGGTTTAATAGTTCCATTTGATGGCGGGAAATCACGAAAAAGCTCTAAAATGAATATATAGTCATAAAATTGAAGTTCTGCCATTCATTGATGCTTAAATGGAAACGGTTTACAAAGAAGAGGAAAGGGGAGGTGGTGGAAGAGTAGGGGGTGCTACCTTGGAGTAGTTATCCCATATGCAGGTATGGATAAGTAAAAGCTGCAATAAAAGTGAAATTAAAATGTTAAACGAAAAGAAAAGCAGCAATGTGTTAAGGGACGAGGGGGAGAACTGAGGGGCGAGACAGTCTCTATAGACGAGCTAAAGTTCGTGGAAATCCTTTCAGGTAAGCTAGGAGACAAGCAAGTCTCTTGGAAAAAGTTTGGCCGCGAGGGAGTATTTTAAGAAGAGATAGTGGCAATTGAGTCTCTAGAGACAAGCAGAGTGACGAAGGAGTTTCTACAGATGAGCTGAGTGCGAACTGGCAGGTGAGGTGATCTCTAGAAAATAATTAAGGACTGGGGGAACCTCTAGAGAAGAGTTGAGGGCTGACGAAGTGTCTAAGGAGCAAGGAAGTCCCTAAAGAAGAGCTGAGGAGTAAGGGAGTCTGTAGAGGTAAGTTAAGTAGCGAAGGAGTCCAAACACCTGGGGAAGAGGTGGGACAAGAGAGTCTCTTTAGACGAAAAAGCCGCTAAAAAAAAAATCGAAAACGAGTGAATCTCCCGAAACGAACTCGATGCCATAGAAGGAGAGGTAGTCTCAAGCTGATGAGCTGAGGGACGAGGGAGTCTCTAGAGAAGAGTTGAGGGCCGAGGAGGAGACTCTAAAGAATAGTTGAGAATCAAAGAGTCTCTAAAGAAGAGCTGATGAGACAAGAGAGTCTCTAGAGGTGAGGTAAAGGGTGAATTAGTCCATATACCTGGGGAAGAGGTCGGATGAAAGTGTCTCTTTAAACAAAGAAACCTCTATAGAAGAGCTCGAAAACGAGTAAGCCTCTGGCAACGAACTCGAGGCTATAGAAGCGTGGTAGCCTCAAGAGAAAAGCTGAGAGACAAGGGAATGTCTAGAGAATATTTAAGGCCCAGGGAAGTCTCCAAAAACGGAGCAAGGGCGTTTTAAAGTAGTGCTGAGGGGCAAGGGAGTTTTTAGAGGTGACATAAGGCTCGAAAGAGTCCCTGGGCCTGGATAAAAGGTGGGACGAGATAGTCTCCTTAGACAAGGAAGTCTCTATAGAATACCTCAAAAACGAGTGAATCTCCCGAAACGAACTCGAGGCCATAGAAGTAGAGGTAGTCTCAAGCTGATGAGCTGAGGGACGAGGGAGCCTCTGGAGAAGAGTTGATGGCCGAGTAGGAGGCTCTAAAGAAGAGCTAATGAGACAAGGGAGTCTCTAGAGGTGAGCTAAAGGGCGAATAAGTCCATATACCTGGGGAAGAGGTCGGACGAAAGTGTCTCTTTAAACAAAGAAACCTCTGAAAAACGAGTGAGTCTCCCGAAACGAAGTCGAGGCCATAGAAGGCGTGTTGGCTTCAAGAGACAAGCTGAGGAACGAGGGAGTCTCTAGAGAAGAGTTGAGGGCCGAGGGAGTCTCAAAAGAAGAGCTTAAGGGCAAGGAAATCCCTAGAGGCGAGCTAAGGGTCGAGTGAGTCTCTAGAGGTCAGCTAAGGGGCGAAAGAGTCCCTAGAAATTGGAAACAGAGAGAATCTCTTTAGACAAAGAAGTCTCTATAGAAGAGCTCGAATACGAGTGAGTCACCCGAAACGAATTCAAGGCCATAGAGAATGGATTTTTTTTCTAGAGATGCTCAGAGAAGGGAGACAACTCTCACCAGCGTGCTCGAACGAGCTGGTTGGCGGCCGAGAAAAGGAAGACTATTTCCATGGAAGAGCTTGATGCCAGAGAAAGGAGTCTACTTTGATAGACAAGTTCGAGGCCAGAGAAGGGAAACTACTTTCACAGACGATATTAAGGCTAGAAAGGGGTTTCTATAGTCATAGACGAACTCTGGGCCAAAGGCGGGAGTCTACATCCATAGGCGTGCTCGACGCCAGGGAAAGGAGTCTGCTGTCATAGATGAGTTTACTTTCATAGACGAGTTTGAGGCCAGGGTTATTCGAGCTAAAGACTCAGAGATAGTGGAACTAAAGGGCCAAGTTTAGACAAGCTATCGGGCAGGGATAGTCGATCTCAAGAGCAAAGTCGAGCAAATGGGCCGTCAAGTGAAGGGCCCAGGATAGTCGAGCTTAGGTGCAAGGGCTAAGCGACCTGAAAGGCCAAGATTACTCGAGCTAAAGGGCCTGGTCTACACGAGTGAAAGGGCCATGGTGAGTCGACCTAAAGGCCAGGGTTAGTCAAGCAAAAAAGCGGAAGGGCCAAGGATAGTCGAGCAGAAGGACCAAGGATAGTCGAGCTGAGGGCCTGAGGGGATAAACGACCTGAAAAGCCAGGTTATGCGAACTGAAGGCCAGAGTAAGATGAGCTGGAGAGCCAGGTTTAGTCGAGCTAAAGGCTCAGGATAAGACGAGCTAAAGGGCCAGCGTTAGTCGAGCTGAATGACACAGTTTTGGATATCTAAAGGGCTAGTTTAAGTGAGCTAAAATACTGGATTCGGACGATCTGAAGGGCCATTGTAAGTCTAGGTAAAGAACAAGAGATAGTCAAGCCAAAGGGCCAAGGTTTGTCCTGCAAAGGAACTAGGTTGGTAGACCGAAAAGGCCATGCTTGGTAAGTCTGAAGGCATGGTTTTGTAGAAATAAAGAATTAGTCGAGTCAATGGGTTGAAGAGACAGAATAAGTTGATCTGAAGGACTAGAGACGGTCTACAGGCGGGCTGGAGAGCGATCTTGCTAAATAGTTTTTCCTTTTCTATTATTTTTTTTTTGTGTTTGAATTTTTCTTAAAAATCCAACTTAGACCATTTTCCATTTTACCCTATATTTGCTTATCACGGCCATGCCTTGTAATGCTCATTGAGGTGTGCTCGTATGTGTTTGTGTGTGTATATGTGTGTGAGTGTGCCTCTGCTTGTTCAATAATAAATGAAGTGAAAATGCTTAAGAATTTAAGGAGCTGAGGAACTGCTCAACTGTGCATGACCCCGCTGATGTTATTCAGTCAAAATGTAATTGTGAAAAAATGAGCCATCGAAGCGTGTGCAAGTGATGTGTGAATGTGAGTGTGTGTGTGTGTGGGTTTGTGTGCCTTCTTTGGAGGATTCTTGAGTGTTGTTTAAAGGAGGCTTTTATTTGCAATTCGCTTGTTTGTTTACATGCCTTGGCTTCGTACAGCTTGCTCAATGGCGGAAATTGAATTTTCCCGGAAGACTACATTGAGGTGTGTTGTGAGGATGTGTTGGTGTGTGCGAGTGTGTGTTTGGAGAGGTAAAAATTTAGAATTTTAATAATAGCTGGCATTGTGTACGTGTAGTCGTTGCGAAACATGTTCGAATTTATTTGCTTTTGCGAGCTGTTGAAGACAGGAATATAAGGGGAGCTCCCTCCTCTCTTTCTCTCCTTCCTGGAAGCTATCCTCGCAGAAATGAAATATTGCCAAGTCATGGCAAGTTATGCAAAATAATTATTAAAAATTCCAAGACAATTAGAGCAAATAACTTTGCCTATCTCTTGCCGACTCACCCAGAAGCATGCTAAGCTGGTAATATTTCAAAGCAAATGAAATGAAATATCCTGGCAAACAATACCCGACTACAAATGCAGTTTCATATTTCAGCTATGCTCCAACCACGGACTGCTTGGCTTGGTTATGGATCTCCCCTTACAGATTATTAGAACTTCGCCGGAGCATTACCCTCCCCCTGTAAATGTTGTAGATGAAAGGACATATTCTTTAATTTCTTATCCTTCAAAAAAAAGCGTTCAAAACACACCCCCCTCCCCCACCAAAAAAGTTTCAAAAATCTACTCGAGCTTTGCTTGGATTTCCACTTTGATACGTTATTCATATCCTCTTAAAAAATAACCACAGTAACATGGCGAGTGCTACATAGAGCCCCCTCTCCTCCCTATCTTCTCCTCTCACATTTGAGAGCAGTAAAACAAAAACGTATCATAGATGACAGAAACAAAAAGAAAAGTTCTGTTAACTGTTATGTAGAAGGGTCATAAATTTTATGTGTGTGGATGATTTTTTTTGCGGGTTCCCTTTATGAACTTATGCTTCCCGCCTCCCCTCTCCGAGTCCTTTGATATTTGATTTCTATGATTTTCTCCTCTAGTTTTTCATTTACTGCAAAGGCTGGCTCATATTTATGTAGGAGGAGGAAAATAAACGAAAACAAGAAAATACAATGAAAGTTGCAGCGATTCTTCCTTTTACGCCGTTGCAATATCCGTTTCATGTGTGTGTGTTTGGCGTTTCTTTGTTTAGATTTTGTTTGAAATTTCTTCTCTAAAGGACTTTGATATTTTAAAGAGATTTTCTTATAAAAAATTAAAATTTAGGAGATTTTTCAATGAAAAATGGAATTAGCAAATATTTCCCATAAAAAGTCATTTTCCTAATTCCCTCTAATTTTTTTTTTCAATAAAAAAACGGAATTCCTTGGAGTTTTCCATAGAATATAATAATTCAGCATTTTTTTTTGGAGGAAAATTCAAATCAGAAATATTCCCAGGAAGTTTTCAGCAAATTTTTTCAAAGAAAAATTTAATTCAGGGAAATTCTCATTTCGAAAACCTCCAATTAAGCTAATCTACAAATTTAAAAATATTTTGCATTGTGTTTGTAATTGATGTTCTCTGGCATGCTTGAACCAATTTGGTTTCTGAAAATGTCATATGAAAGCTGATGCCAATAGGAAGGTTTATATGTACATTAATATACAAGGTCACTGTGGTGATTCATGAGTTATAGCCATTTTAGTGATTTCATTTCGAAATATGAATTTTGAAAACAGTTCAGTGACTGATTCAACGGTCAAGTGAAGCGACTGAATCTAGAATCTTGAAATTTTGGGTGGGAATCTTGGGTTTTTGGATTCAATTTATATTTTCCATAAAAAAGTTAATCCCATAATTTTTGTCAATGAAAAAAATAGAATTCCTTGGAGTTTTCAATAGAATATCACAATTCAGAATTATTTTTCTGGAGAATTTCAATTCGGGAATGTTTTCAGGAAGCTTTCAGCAGTTTTTTTTTTAAAGAAAAATTGAATTTGGAGAAGTTCTCACTTAGAAAACCTCCAATTAACTTAATCTACAAATTTAAAAATAATTTGCATTGTGTTAGTCATTGATGTTCCCTGGCATGCCTAAACCAATTTGGTTCCTCCGAATTTCGTATGAAAGCTGATGTCAACAGCAAGGTTTATATATATATTTATATGTATGGTCGCTGTATTGATTCATGAGTTATAGCCATTTTGGTGCGTTCATTTCAAATAATGTATTTTGAAAATAGTTCAGTGACTGATTAAATGCCCAGGTGAAACGCCGGAAGCTAGAATCTTAAAATTTTGCGTGAGGATCAATGTGGGTGTGTTGGGTTGAGATATGGCAGGGGTTTTTAAAAATACAATGCACAACAACAATCCAAAAAAGGTTTTTGGCCGATATAATTCAACAAAGGAATTCTCCATAGAACATTATAATTCAGCAATTTTATTTGAAGTAAATTTCAAGTCAGGAATGTTTTTAGGAAGTTCTCAGCAATTTTTTTTAGAAAAATTCAATTCGGGCAAGTTCTCACTTAGAAAAATCCAGATTCAGTTAATCTACAAATTTAAAAATAATTTGTATTGTGTTTGTCATTGATGTTCTCTGGCATGCCTGAACCAATTTGGTTCCTTCGGATTTCATATGAAAGCTGATGCCAACAGCAAGGTTTATATGTATATTTATATTCATAGTATCTGTATTGATTCATGAATTATGGCCATTTTAGTGCATTAATTTCGAATAATATATTTTGAAAAGAGAGTTTTAATTGGGCGTTGGCGTTGGCGTTGGCCTATTTTCAAAATACATGTTTTGAAATGAGTGCACTAAAATGCCTATAACTCATGAACCAATACAGAGACTATACCCATAAAAATGCATATAAACCTTGCTGTTGGTATCAGCTTTCATATGAAATTCGGAGGAACCAAATTGTTTCAGGCATGCCAGAGAACATCAGTGACTAACACAATACAAATAATTTTTAAATTTGTAGATTAACTGAATTCGGATTTTTGTAAGCGAGAATTTCGCCGAATATAATGTGTCCTTGAAAATAATTGCTGAGAGCTTCCTAAAAACATTCCTGAATTTAATTTTCCTTCAAAAAAATCGCTGAATTTTGATAATCTATGGATAACTCCTTTGTTGAGTTATATCGATTGTTGGATTGTTGTTGTGCATTGTATTTTTAATAAGCACTGTCATATCTCACCCCAACACACCCACATTGATCCCCATGTAAAATTTTAAGATTCTAGCTTCAGCCTGGTCGTTGAATCATTCACTGAACTCATTTTCAAAATACATTATTTGAAATGAACACACTAAAATGGCTATAACTCATAAAACAATACAGAGACGATGCATATAAATATACATATAAACCTTGGTAATGATATCAGCTTTCATATGAAATTTGCAGAATGCCAAATTGTTGCACACATGCCAGAGAACATCAATTACAAACAACAATACAAATTATTTTTAAATTTGTAGATTAGCTTTATTAGCGGTTTTCTAAATGAAAACATACCTAAATTGAATTTTTCTTTGAAAAAATTTGCTGAGAGCTTCCTAAAAACATTACTGAATTGAATTTCCCTTCAAAAAAAAAAAAAAAAATTGCTAAATTGCAATATTCTATGACATATTCCACGGAATTTGTCAATTCAGGGCAGTTTTTCATTAAAAAGGTTCAGTCAACAACCTTTATTTCTAGAAAATTCAAATTCAGCAAAATTTCTTTATGGCTAACCTTAAAACAAACGGCATTTTCCCCCGGGAAAACCTCAATTCCTGGCAGCAGATAATCCACTCCCAGCTAATCCATTGCCATCCATATCTTCTCCTTTCAAATTTCAACGGCCATTGTTCAGTTCACAATGGTACATTTTTGTATTGAAATTGTTTTGCCGCGGGCCTCGTCATGTTTTCAATATCTATTGGATGAACAAAGCATTGCACTCACACACAGACACTTAAACCTTTCTCAAAACGCTAAATGGCAACAATGAATGAAAGAAGCAACCAATCTCCGCAAAATGACACTTCCAACAAAATGTTTATTGTGTGTGTCCTTAACACTTGACCTTGTCACGGGCTATTCATGTCACACAGCTACTCTCGTATCGTATTCGTCGGATGGCAGCTGGAGAAATCCGCTGATGATGATAGGCTGTTGGGAGAGTCCTCAAATATCCATAGCCAAATTGAGTCTATTAATCCTTGCTTTTGTGTGAATTTTCTGATACGGAAAACGGAAAGTATCCTCCCAAAGTTCACACACACAGATGCACATGAGAAAAAAAAAGAGGATACACTCGCCAAACATAACGGCGACACTTGCTTTGGTATTCAGAACGGGGATGGCAGCTTATCAAAGAAATACAAATTGATTTCTGTAAACGCCATCGATACCCGCCATCCATCCGTTCAGACGGCAGTTGGTGGGTCCTTGGCAATGGAAAACATTGTTGACGATTTTCTTGGGAGGGTGGAAGTGTGTATAGATGTGGAGGTGTATGTTTGTATTTTTGCGTAAATTGTTGTCTCTGTCCTATGTAGCAAAATCCTGATGATGACCGAATGGTTTTTATGCCTGCCTGCCTGGCGGCTGTTCAACATCATCGAAACGCACTGAGAGAAAAACCTCACCAACACATGCACACACACACGTCTAACATATTGCAGATGCCTCCATGCATAACAACAAAGGACTCCAGCTCTCTCTATTTCCTTCCTTCCTTCCTCCCTTGGATGTGGATGCTGCTGATTCTGCTGCTGCTGGTGGCGGTGGCATCAATACCAGCCAAAGCCAAACGGCAGTTAAAAATGATAAATGATTTTCGATAAGCGTGTTTGTAAATTCAATACTCGACAACAACATCGAACATCAACGTTTAGGGCCACCAGGAAAGTCTCTTTGCATCAGCATGGACATCAATGGCACTTGGACACCGTTACACGCACTTGCCAATGACAGAATGCCGGCTGACTGCCTGGCTGCCTGCCTGCCTAACCATTGGCACACAATTGACCCAGCAACAGGATGGAGAAAAAACAAGGCCAGTCATAAAACATAACCAAGGCAGCCCACCACTCCCCCTTCCCTCCCTTCCCTGCCATCTCTCTCCCCACCCCCGCCACCTTTCAGCAAACATATCAAATGTTATGATTGGAATACGTAAAGACCTCATCGATGATAGCTGGTTGACAACTGTGGCGGCATGGCGTGTGGCATCGCCAGCTGTTGGCTGGAGTGAATGAAAAGCGCGTTGCAATGCCAAAAGGACTCGAAAATTGACGTATCCGGACGTGTCACGTTCCAAAATAGTTGGGTTTGCAATTGAAAACAGGCGTCTGCATTACATGGCGTTACAGTGCAGTTGGCTAATGGATTTTGGTTGGAGTGGAAATGTTCCTTCCATGTTATGGCATTTGAAGTGTGGCGATGACCTTGAATCAATAATGGAAACGGAAGAAAAATTTTTCCAGAATTTGAGATTTTTCGGAGGAATTTTTTTGCTGAATTTTCCATGGAAAAAATTTGGTGAATTGTAACTTTCCATTGAAAAACTTAGGTGGAAAACCCCAATGACTTGCTATTTTCCATAAAAAAAAAAATTGTTGAATTGTGATTTTCCATTGGAAAAATGACACTCCTGTTTGAAAATTTGGAGTTGGAGCCGAATAGCTCGATAGAGAGAGAGAGAGAGTAATTGTTGTTAATGGAAGCAAAAGAAAAAATTTTGCTGAATTTAAGATTTTCCGAGGAAAATTTTTGCTGAATTTTCCATGGAAAAACTTAGCTGAATTACGATTTTCCATGGAAAAACTTAGTTGGAAAACTCTATTTTCCATGGAAAAACTTTGTTGAATTGTGATTTTCCATTGGAAAAATGACACTCCTGTTTGAAAAATTGTAGTTGGAGCCGAATAGCTCGATAGAGAGAGAGAGAGAGAGAGAGAGAGAGAGAGAGAGAGAGTAATTGTTGTTAATGGAAGCGAAAGAAAAAATTAGCTGAATTTGAGATTTTCCAGAGGAAAATTTTTGCTGAATTTTCCATGGAAAAACTTAGTTGAATTACGATTTCCCATGAAAAACGTAGTTGGAAAACCTCAATGACTTGCTATTTTCCATGGAAAAACTTTGTTGAATTGTGATTTTCCATTGGAAAAATGACATTCCTGTTTGAAAATTTGGAGTTGGAGCCGAATAGCTCGATAGAGAGAGAGAGAAAGAGAGAGAGAAAGAGAGAGAGACAGAGGGAGAGTAATTTTTGATCTTCACACCAAATGTTGTGTTGCTAGAAAAATTGGGATAGAGAGAGAAAGAGAGGGAGAGAGAGAGAGAGAGTAATTTTTGATCATCACACCAAATGTTGTGTTGCTAGAAATATTGGGATGTGCGAAGTTTGAAAAGAATCGGAAGTTTTTCTTCGCATTTTATGAGGCTCATGGTTATTCAAAATTTTAAACCATTTTGTGGGAGGTACCGGAAGTAGTGATCGGTTCCAGTATATATTCATACTGTCTTGATAGAAATATTGGCATGAGCGAAATTGGAAGGCAGTCGGACTCTTTATTTCACATTTTATGAGGGTTATGATTATTTAAAATTTTAACCCTTTGTGGGGGAGGCACTAAAAGGAGCGGAGCGGTATTGTCGATTTTCGCACCGGACCTAGCACTGATACAAAGATGATCCTTTCTCTTCCTATAAAAAAAATATTTTCATTGAAAATTTTGACTTTTTGTGCGATAGGTACTAAAAGGGGTCGAGCGATATTGTCGATTTTCGCGCCGGACCTAGCACGGATACAAATATTAAGATCTACAAAATTTGAACATAATAGGATGATCCTTTGTCTACCTATGAATGTTTGTCTTCCTAAAAATGTTTTCTTTGAAAATTTTGACCTGTTTTTGGGGGAGGTACCAGAAGGAGTGAACCGATACTGTCCACCTCCGAACTTGATATAAGTTTGACAATAATATTTCAATGTGCCAAGTTTGGATCAAATCGGATACTTCGTTGGAGAGTTATCGTGCCAGGTAGATTGACAGACAAACACCGCTAAATGGACTCCAAATATCCTGAAACGGATTTCCTTCAAAGAGACTTAGGATCCAAAACAGCTATTTCGATGAGGCACATTTTGGGTGAATCAAAGGATTCCTATACCCTCTGTAGCTGGCCATAAAGAGAGTCTCTAGAGACGAGCTAATGGGCACGAGAGTCTCTATAGACGAGCTGAAGGGCCCAAGAGTCTTTATAGAAGAGCGGATGAGCCCGAGAGTCTCTATTGATGAGCTAAGGGCCACTGAGTCTGAAGGTATAAAATTTCCCCCGAAGCATTGCTGAAATAGGTTTCTCTGCACAAAAACTTCTCAGCGGCTTACTTCGAGAAAATTTAGCTGAGTAGCGGATTCCTATGAGAATGTGGGATGAGTTGAAATGTATTTTGGGAAAACTCCGCTGAATCGGGTTTCCGGTCCCAAAAATTTGGCTGATTTGATATTTTCAATAGAAAAATTTCCCTTTGCTGCGTTTTTTTTTTCAAAGGAAACCCCCATACTCGACTGCAGGTCTTTGTGGGGTGACTTGACTTAATTAAGTGGCAGAGTAGCAGCTTTCTATAAGAATATGTTGCCGAATAAAGATTGCTGGCTGAGTTGAAATGTATTTTTGGAAAGCTCCGCTAAATCGGGTTTCCGGTCCCAAAAACTTTGCTGATTTGAATTTTTCAATAGAAAAATGTCCTTTTTCTGCGTTTGTTTTCAAAGGACACCCCCAAACCCGACTGCAAGTCTTTGTGGGGTGACCTGACTTAATTAAGTTTTTTGCCCCTAAAACTTTGTCAAATTATCCTTTTTCTCAGCACTTAACATTTGACTAAGTTCCTCCGTGTAATTAAAGTGAAATCCATCACGAAGTCCTTCACAGGTCTTTATTGTTGTATCCTCCAAAGAAATTTCCATTGTTTCTTTACAACCCAAATTTTTCCCCCCGAAAAAAGGGTCCTTAGCCTTTTTTCTACATTTCAAATTTGTTCAGGATTTGTTTCCCAAAAAATTAATTGGCAGTGTTTACATTGTTGTTGGTCTTAAAACGAATTTCCCCTACCTTCCCAACAGCATTGCTGGAAATGTCACACATTTAAAATTTATTCGATTCTTGGCAAGGGGATACCCCCCGCCCCCTCCCTTTCATTCTTCGTCTCTTATGTACAGCAATTGTGGCAAACGTGTTACCAAATTTACATTTATTTAAAAATTCCGCAGTTTTACCTGCAGCTTCTCTAACCCTTCCCCTGCCCCCGGCCAACGAAATGGGTTAATGTAAAGTGGTACGGTTCTCTGTGTTTTCTTTTTTTGCACTGGGTCTTTTCGCGGTTCCGCATTAAATTATAGTTAACTTTTATTCCTGGCGTTTTTTATACGCTCGCTTATTTCAGCAATGTTCAATCCAGTGCTGACGTTTGGTTGGTTGGTTGTCGGGTTAAGAAGAAAAATGGTTGGGAAATTTGCTGTGAAGATGAAAATAGTTTTATGGCTTGATTCGGGTCTGGGTGGTTTTCCTTTCTCTTTTCCTATTTTTTTTGTGGACTGCAGCATCATTTTATGTTTGCACTTTTGCAATGGTTTTTTGCTGCTATTATTTTATTTTTTTTCGTTAAAAAAAAATAAATTATTGTTATAGGAGTTGTAGATTTTGTAAGCGTTTGCCATTTTTTTGGCAAAGGCCATTGCGGTTGGGGGAGGGGGGTGAGAGTGAGAGGGGTCGCAAAAGACTTAACTTTTCCTAAATCATGTCTGCATAGTCCTTTTTAAACAAATTGAGGGACACACTCTCAAATTTCTCATCAGAAATGCAAGAATCCCCAATAATTGCAAATTTAAAGCATACTTTTAGGCGTTCACATGAATTGAGTTAAGGAAGTAGCCAAGTCTCGTGGCATTTGTTTGCCATTTTCTTAAGACACATTCATAATATATTACAGCTGGCTTTTCCTCCCACAACTACCCACACACACATACATCTATACATGTGTAATAAATGTATGTATTTGTATCTGAACGAGACCTTTGACATATGCCGGTTGTCAAGGCAACATTTTCGTTAATTTTAATGCCGTTGCCGTAATTATGTCATTAACACGGTCACACAAATTAAGTTCATACACGAGCACAAAAATTCCAAGGGTCTTAAGGCGAATTATAATAAGTCGGCAAGGAGGAGGAGCGGGAGGACGAGGCAGCTGAGAAGGATGTCAAATGTAATGAAATAATAAATATGAATGTATGCGAAACCAATTTCAAAGGAAATGTGTGACAAGGACATATCTTGAAAAAGCAGCTTTTGTGCAGGGCTTTTGGAAAAAGCCTAATGGAATTTTCTTTTTAATAAGGAAAGCCTTCAAAAAGGCCTTCAGGAGGTCTTCTACTCCTTGGAAGGGATTTCATCCAGAGAAGAGTTTTAGGAGGTATTCTATCAAGGGAAGACCGTCAGGGGGTCTTCTGTCTACAGAAGACCGACAGGAGGTCTTCTATCCATAGAAGACCGTCAGGAGGTCTTCTGTCTACAGAAGACCGTCAGGAGGTCTTCTGTCCATGGAAGACCGGCAGGAGGTCTTCTATCCATAGAACACCGGCAGGAGGTCTTCTGTTCACAGAAGACCGTCAGGAGGTCTTCTTTCCATAGAAGACCGCCAGGAGGTCTTCTGTCCATAGAAGACCTCCAGGTGGTCTTCTGTCTACAGATGATCGTCAGGGGTCTTTTATCCATAGAAGATCGTCAGGTGGGAGTTCATCTAACCATAGAAGACCGTCAGGAGGTCTTCTATCCATAGAAGGCCGTAAGAAGGTCTTCTATCCATAGAAGACCGGCAGGAGGTCCTCTATCCATAGAAGACCGCCAGGTGGTCCTTCTATCCATAGAAGACCGCCAGGTGGTCTTCTATCCATATATGACCGGTAGGAGGCCTTTTATTCATAGAAGACCATCAGAAGGTCTTCTGTCCACAGAACACAGTCTGGAGGTCTTCTGTCCATAGAAGACCGACAGGAGGTCTTCTATCCATAGAAGACCGCCAGGAATTTTCTATCCATAGAAAACCGGCAGGTGGTCTTCTATCCACAGAAGACCGGCAGGAGGTCTTCTATCCATAGAAGAATATCAGGAGGTCTTCTATCCATAGAAGACCGGCAGGAGGGGTTCTATCCATAGAAGACCGGCAGGAGGTCTTCTATCTATAGAAGACCGGCAAGAGGTATTCTATCTATAGAAGACCGGCAGGAGGTCTCCTATCCATAGAAAACCGGCAGGAGGTCTTCTATCCATAGAAGACCGGCAGGAGGTCTTCTATCCATAGAAGACCGGCAGGAGGTCTTCTATCCATAGAAGACCGGCAGGAGGTCTTCTTTCCATAGAAGACCGGCAGGAGGTCTTCTATCCATAGAAGACAGTCAGGCCGTCAGGTGTTCTTCTATCCATAGAAAACCGGCAGGAGGTCTTCTATCCATAGAAGACCTTTAGGAGGTCTTCAGTGCACAGAATTCCATCAGGAGAAGACCATCAGGAGTTCTTTTGTCTTCTGTCAATAGAAGACCTTTAGAAGGTCTTCAGGCTATGGAAGACCTTTAGGAGGATTTCTATTTATAGAAAACCATCAGGAAGACATATGTCAATAGAAGACCTTCAAAAGGTGTTCTGCCCATAGAAGACCTTCAGGTGGTCTTCCGTACATAGAGGACCTTCAGGAGGTCTTCTGTCTATAGAAGGCTGTCAGGTTTGCTTCAGCTTACAAGAGACCTTCAGGAGGTTGTCTGCCTATAGAAAACCGTCAGCAGGTTTTCTGTCTACAAAAGACGTTCAGGACCTCATCTATTCAGAGAAGGCCGTCAGGATGTTCTCCGACTAGAGAAGAAAGGCCATAGAAGACAGTCAGCTGATCTTCTACTCTATTAATATCCTATATTTAGAAGGTCACGCAAGATAAATTTCTTTATAGTATATAGTCAGGAGGTTTTTCATCCTTCGAAAAATAATCTGCAATGTATTCTCCTGAAGTATCCCTAACTCTAAGATTCCTGGAAACTTGTCGATTCCCTTAAAGTGGTCATAACTCTTGGGCTCTTTGTATATTATCCCATTAGGAATCTCTCCAAATGACTTTTGGTCCCATGGAAATCAACCCGTTTCCAGCTATTCCTATGGAAAAAAATCCCCCTCTCGGAAGGACCATTTTCCTACTCTTCCAGATTTGAAAGATGCAAAGCCATGGCTTTCTTCACCAACCTCCTTTATTTAACATCAACCCCACACTTGGAGACCACAATTTCTTTGGTTAGTTTGCCATTTTTCGTACCATAGACCTCAATGGACTTCA
The DNA here is from genome assembly GCF_030504385.1 of Musca domestica. Classification (NCBI taxonomy): domain Eukaryota; kingdom Metazoa; phylum Arthropoda; class Insecta; order Diptera; family Muscidae; genus Musca; species Musca domestica. The sequence continues at coordinate 6,859,552 of NW_026712286.1, read as the reverse complement.
AGGATTTCAGACCTTCCACGACACGGCCAAATCCAATGCGTTTGCCATTCAACACACCCAATGGCTTAAAGCTGATGGCAAAATAGAACAAACCCTTTTTGTGATATTTCAAATGATCCAATGAAAAGGAAAGGATCCCTGCATATCTTCCATGATCCAGGGCCCTTTTGTCGTATTCCAGGGGCCTGGAGACCAATGACTTGTCTGGTAGCCTTAAAGTACCCTCCAACCACAGGCTGGGGAAAAGGCGCACAAATTCCAATTTTTGAGTTTTCTCCTCGCGGCAGAGTTTCATAAATTCCAAAACCACCCCAGGAGCAGCTTCGGTATATAACTGCACGGCAATGCGTCCAAGGGGTCGTATGTTCTTTACCTCCAGTTCCATCCACACCATGGGTCTCAGAACCAGTTTCAGTTTCTTATGATCCTCCGGCAATTTTAGCTGGGAATATTTTTTCAGAATCCCATGGGGCACAAGAAATTTCGCGGGCCTCCTTTTCTTTGGCTTCCTTAACTTCGTAGGATCCTGCCAGGTCTTTAACTCCCCCTTCGTGCATAGAATCCTCTTCCCCATTTCCATATTTTCCATTTCAATTTTGTACAGCTCCCTCAGCCTTATGGGCAAATTACTGGCCGCCAAAGCCGTCTCCGTGGTGCGAAATGAATTGGTGGCCCCTCTTGTACGAAAAATCTCATTCAGATGGACCAATAGCTCGGCATTGGTTTTATTCCGTTCCACAAATGTCATAACATCGTCCTTGAGTTTGGAAAATCTTGAAAAATTCCCCACATGCAGAATGGGTGGTTTGTGGTCCACAATGGCTTTGGCCTCACGCAAACGGCGTCGATGTTTTTCCAGGGCAATTTTGTGAAATTCTTCTGTGATGAGCATTTCTTTTGGGAAATCGACGTAGATCGGAATGGAAAATTTGGAAAAAATAAATGAAAATAAAATAAAATCGGAAATTTTTGAAAATAAAATCAATGAATCAAAGCTTGGGACAGAACATCCTGAATGTTTCCTATAGACAGAAGACGTCCTGAAGGCCCTTACTAGATAAAAGTCCTCCTGACGTTTTTCTATAGACCTGCTAACTACCTTCTTTAGACAGAAGACCTCTTGACGGTCTCCTGAAAATCTCCGGTACACAGAAGTTCTTCCTTCGTTCTTCTATTGATAGAAGACCTTCTGACCGTCTCCTGTGGCCAGAAGATATCCTAATGGTATTCCAAAGACAGAAGACGTTCTGGCGGTACTTTATAGATAGAAGACCTCCTGACGCTCTTCTATGGACAAAAGACTTTCTGCTGGTGGTCTGCTGGCTATGAAGAGATGACTTCCTGAAGGACCACAGAAGACGTTTTGAACGTCTTTCCTAGATAAAAGTCCTCCTGAAGTTTTTCTATAGACCTGTTTACTGCCTTCTGTAGACAGAAGGTCCCTTGACGGTCTCCTGAAACTCTCCGGTATATAGGAGCCCTTCCATTGATAGAAGACCTTCTGAACGTCTCCTGTGGCCAGAAGATGTCCTAACGGTATTCTATAGACAGAAGACCTCCTGATGCTCTTCTATGGACAGAAGACTTCTTTCTGGTTTTCTATGGAAGAAATGACCTCCTGAAGATCTTCTGTTGACAGACGATATTTTGACAGTTGACGTCCTGATGGTCTTTTATAAATTCAAATCTCCCTGGCGGTTTCTAAAGGCAGAAGACGTACTTCTGTGGATAGAATTCATCCTGACGGTCTTATCGAGAGAAGACCTCCTGAAGGTCTTTTATAGACAGAAGACTTCCTGAAGGTCATCTATACACAGAAGACCTCCTGCCGTCCTTCTGTAGGCAGAAGAAGATCCCCTGATAGCCTTTCATATGCAGAAGTTCTCCTGATTATCTTCTATAGTTAGAAAACTTATAGCTAGAAAACTTTCTAAGTGATTCTCCAAAGGGAAGCCCTCTCAACGCTCGTCAAAAGAGGGTAGTAGGGATTTTATGGGTAGAAGAGACCTCCTAACTGTATAGAAATGTCCCGATGGTCTTCTAATAATATATGACCTCCCATCTCTTTTACAGTGAAAATACCTCTTGACTGGTTTCAGAGGATAGAAGATATCCTAAAGGCCATTTTTGGGCGGACTTATTTTCCAGGGCAATTTTGTGAAATTCCGATTTTTTTAAAAATAATGAAAACAATATTCCGAAACAAATAATCGAAAATATTGAACATTTATTCTAGGAGGGAAGTATTTCTGTAGGTTATGCCGACAGGTGGTCCTACACTAAAAAGAAGTATTTCCAAATTTTTTTTTTAAAGAAAAAGACCTCCGAAGGAAATGAGAACAATTTGTAGAAATATTAAAATTTCTAAAAACTGACCTGAATCTCTTCTATTTGTAATTTTAATTTTTATTTCACCTATCCGCAGAGTACTTTCAAGTGTACCCCTGGCCACGGAAGTCCCTCGGAAAGTTGTCCAGCTGTTTGATGATTTACAGACAGTTTTTTATACCCTCAGCCCTGTGACAATAGAGGGTATATATAATTTGATATAGCCCAAAACGTGCCTCATCGAAATAACGGCTTTTGGACCTGGGTCTCTTCGGATTATACCGCGGACAGGATCTAGCGGTATAATATTACGATGTTCCAAGTTTGGACCAAATCGGATACTCCTATCGAGAGTTATTGCGCGCACCAGATAGGCGGACGGATGGACATCAGTAGATTGACTCCAAATGTCCTAAAACGGATTTGGTCCAAAGAGACCTGGGGCCCAATACCCTTATTTCGATGGGCCACCTTTTGGCCGTAACAAATGATATATAGCCTCTGTAGCCATATGGCTGTGGGTTTAAATATCACCTGAAGCTCTCCTATATGGATTATTTATTTCACCCATCGCCGGATTGTATCCAAGGGTTCCTCTCGCCACAGCAGTCCTTCAGAAAGTTACCCGCCTCTTTGTCGATTTCCAGACAGTTCTTTTTATCCATAAAAATACCTTCTCCTTGGAATTATTTCCTCCTGAACATGATGTCCTCTCATTAAATAAATGAAGTGTAAATTACAAAGCCAGGGATGGAAAGTCAAGGATGTAATGATGAAGATTCTGATGGTGATGGCAATATCGATGGCAATGGCAACACCTACAACCGGCCACAAAAAGAAGCAACCTCACCACACACACACACAACCGTCTGCACATGAAAATAATTAGCCTTCCTCAATGACGAAGAAGAAGAAGATGGAAAAGGCGTTGGTAATGTTGCTGATACCAGCCACAACAACAACAACAATTGTTGCAAAGATAGCCACAACAATAATAGCGACAGCATCAGCAGCCATTTATTATGGCTGTTGAAAATAATTAATTTATATCATTTAACATGACAACACACAGTTTTAATTGCAAACATGAAACAATCGGCAGCAACATCAGAACAAGGATCTCAAACCCCCTCATCCTCTCTTTGGAGTCTCTTCTTTTTGCCCAGACAATTGTGGTGATGGGGGAAAAAATAAAAATTGAAACAACAAAGAAAAGCAGATGAGCAGCAGCAGCAGCAACATAATAAAATGTAATGCAACAAAAAAGGAGAGAGAGAGCGGGAGAGGGGGAGAGCGAGAGTTAAGTGCAATAAATAACCATAAATAAGGACCTTTAGTAAAACACCCAACCAGCAAAGTCAGGTCAGGAAAGCATGAAAAATTACAACACACGACTTGATGGCAAAGTATCTTCTGTTGCCGTTGTTGTTGTTGTTGTTGTTCTTGTTGGCCTCCCCTGCTGAAGGCCAAGGCTGGCTTTCTCGGCAGCCAAGTGCCTTCGTGCCGTAAGTGGCTTTTGGCCAGAATTGTTGTGTTAAATTAAACTCCAGCTCTACCCAAATTATGCATATCCTTGTTTTCCGCCACGGCAATTGGCCGTTATGGCGAGTCGCAACTAAGGACGATGTGGCCAGTGGCCTGGAACGAAATGGTCGCCAGAAAATGCTGGTGTTTATTATGTTTCGGCATTATTGGTGGATTACAATGGAGAAGTGCAAAAGGAACTGGGAAGGACTCACTGGGTATTTTTTTCTTTTCGAGAAGGTTAATCAGTTCAAAGGAATTATGAAAGAGAAAAAAAAGGGAGTTTAGTGGTAGTACAGGATGGGAGAATTTCAAAGGATTCTTCGTGGCAACGCGTACTTTTACAGGTTTAAAGCACCTGTAAAAGTACGAGTGTTCGTTCAAAGAGAGTGTGAGAGAGAGAGAGAGAGTGAGAGAGAGAAAGTATCTTCTTGGGAAATATCAGGGTTTAGAAATTGAAGAAAAACCCATTAGAGTGTCTTCATTTAATAGATGACCATCCGGAGATATTTTTTTACAGAAGACTGTCAGCATATTTTCTTTCAAAAGATCGTCACAACTTTCCGAATGTCCTCTAATGACAAGGGTCTTATAGCAAGTCTTCCCTAAGTCGAATCGAAATATGTCACTAAAAGACTTTCAGATGACATTTTTAATAGAGCGCCCTCTGAGGGATGTATTTTAATTGAACATCGTCTTGAGGACTTGTCTGTATGTTCATCGTCAAAAGAAAAGTCACAGATTTTTTCCAAAAGAAGACTGTCAGAGGATATTCCCCCCATTAAACGTCATAAGCAAATCTTTTTTTAATAGAATGCCACTCTGAAGGCGTTTTCAACTGAACCTTCTCCAGGGATCTTTTCTCAATAGAAGAAGTTCTGGAGGAATATTGCCATTGGGGGACTAGGATTCCTTTCTTTAAATAAAAGAGGATCAGAAGGTCTTTTTTCATCATAAGCCCGTCATTATGTATTTATAAAAAAGTCCTGGGTCTTTCTTCCAACAGAATACCTTCAGGAGGTTTTTGGAGGAATATTTGGAATAGAAAGGCTTTTAAATATCTTCCATAAACAGAAGATTTGTCCAAAGAATTCTTCTGGAAGAAAAGGACCTTTTCTATGAAGAGAAGTCTTTTGGAAAAAAATTCAGTTTAAAGAAGACGTTTGAAAGGACTTCAGTTCCAAATGTTCCTTTGAAGACAGAAAACAGTTCAAAGGCAGGGACTTAGAACCCCTCTTTGAATTTTTCAGCAGAAGTTCGTCATTATGTATTCCTTAACTAGTCCAGGGTATTTCTTCATAAAGAAAATCTTCAGGAGGAGCATTTGGTGCAGAAGGACTTTTAAATATCTTCCATAAACAGAAGATTTATCCGAAGAATTCTTCTGGAAGAAAAGGACAGATCCAAGTGTTTTTTTGAAAAACCTTCTGAACAGGAAACAGTTCAAAGGGCGAGACTTAAAAGCCCTCTTTACATTTTTCAGCAGAAGTCCGTCATTATGTATTCATTAATAAGTCCGGGGTATTTCTTCAAAGAGAAGATCTTCATGAGGTCTTCATGGAAACATTTGGAACAGGAGTGCTTTTAAAATACCTTCCATAAATAGAAGCTTTTTCCGAAGACTTCTTCTGAAAGAAAGGGGCCTTTTTTCTATGAAGAGAAGTCTTTTGGAAAAAATATTCAGTTTAAAGAGGGCCTTTTAAAGGACTTCAGTTCCAAGTGTTCCTTTGCAAAACCTTCTGAAGTCCGGGGAATTTCTTCCAAGACTTTTAAATATCTTCCATAAATAGAAGCTTTTTCCGAAGACTTCTTCTGAAAGAAAAGGACCTTTTCTATGAAGAGAAGTCCATTGGAAAAAATATTCAGTTTAAAGAAGGCATTTGAAAGGACTTCCGTTCCAAGTGTTCCTTTGAAGACCTTCGGAACAGGAAACAGTTCAAGGGCAGGGACTTAGACCCCCTCTTTGAATTTTTAAGCAGAAGTCCGTCATTATGTATTCCTTAATAAGTCCGGTGTTTTACTTTAAAAAGAAGATCTTCAGGAGGTCTTCACAGAAACATTTGGAACAGGAGTGCTTTTAAAATACCTTCCATAAACAGAAGCTTTTTCCAAAGACTTCTTCTGAATGAAAGGGACCTTTTCTATGAAGAGAAGTCTCTTGGAAAAAAATATTCAGTTTAAAGAAGGCCTTTGGAAAGGCTTCAGTTCCAAGTGTTTATTTTTTTTGCAAAACCTTCTGAACAGAAAACAGTTCAAAGGCCGGGACTTAGAAACCTTCTTTGACATTCGATAGTTTTTTTAGAAAAGAGGTTTTCTGGAGGACTTCTGTGGAAAAAAATCTTCTCTGGACCATCTCCATTTAAAGATGCAAGAACTTCGAGAAAAGCTCTTACATTTGTAGCCTTTGAGCACGCGTTTATAGACAAAGACCTTCTATGGACCTTTCAGAGAATCAAGATTTTTTTAGACATTCTTTAAGTATAAGAACCTTCATAGAAGCCTCTCAATAGATTTTTTATTTATGGAAATTCTCCAATAGAATTTCTATAAATATAAGATATCGTACGAGCCTTCTATAGATGGAGGGTCTTCCATAGGCCTTCTATTGAAAGAGCAGTTTTAATGGGTCCTCTTTGATTACGGGATCGCAGAAGACGTTTATAGACCTTTTGTAGATTTTTATTAAAATAATTGAAAAAATAAGAGGCTAATAGCTCCTTCTAAGGGTCTTATATAGGTATTTAATTAGAAGCCTTTTTTAGGGTATTTTATAGGGGGAGTCCTTTAATAGGTCTTTTATTATCCTTTTATTCACAAGGGGTATTTTTTTAAGTCTTCTATACTTGGCAAGTCGTTTTTAGGTTTCCTATAGGTAGAAGACGCTTCATACAAAGAATGTCCTTGGTAGGCCCTCAATATATTGAAGGGCTTTTGCAGACACAAGCCATTATGTAGATATTCGCCATTATATAGATATACTTTCCACAAGCCATTATATAGATATACCTTCTACAGACCATCTATAGAGAGAGAGAGGCATTATGTGGGACTTTTATACCTAGACGAACCTCCACAGACCTTCATTATGTATTCTAAAGATAGAAACCCTGCTTATTTTCAGATAGGGAATCTATCGACAATTTTAGATAAATCGACAATACATATATATGGAAAGTCAATAGAGAGAATACCTTCCACAGACCATATATAGGGAAAGGGGAATTTTGTAGGACTTTTTTGCCTAAATGATCCTCCATAGACCTTCATTATGCATTCTTAAGATCGAAACCCTGCCTATTTTTAGACGGGGATCTTATCGGCAATTGGAGATTAATCGACTATAGGTTTACCTTAGATGTATGACCTTCTATACAGGATCTTCTACAGATACAAAATCTTATATAGATACTCTATTGGGAGAATTCTTTCCTAGGTCATTCATAGCTAGAGGAGGTCTTGTATCAAATCAAATATCGTTCATATACCTTCGCTGGCTTTCTATAGATTGAAGATATTCTATAGGTCTTCTAAAGATTGCAAGCCTATGCCATAAGCTTCCCATACATAGAATTTTAGAAGGCCTTTTATAGGTCTTCTATAGAGAGAAGGCATTATTTACATAGAATACAGTATCAACGGATTGAAAAATTCTTGCAAATTTCTCCCAAGAAAAGGACATTTAGGACGTATAATCGAGGAGAAGCTCATATATTGTCTTAAAAATTGTTTTTTTTCCAATATTTTCTTTGTATTTTTTTTTATTTCCTCCTCTGCTCTTCCCGAATCAGATTTATTCCGTTTAGCCCTAACTCCCTTATAATAATATTAATGTATGTATTTTGTATGCAGATCGGAGAAACAAAAAGAATTCAAATTTATTGAGCTTGCCATATATTGCATTCACGTACATTAACCACATACGCGCACACCTATAAATGGGTGTGTGTTTGTGAGTAATGCCAAAGAAAGAAAAATACGGTTATGTTTGGCTGGCTATATGTCATGTTAGAAAATATATAACAATATGCCGTATTTATCGAAAATCGCATGGGTGGCATGATATGATTTTTGATTGATATTTGAAATTTCGTAGATATGGAAATATGGGGCGTATACGTGTTGTCGTTACTCATACGCTGAGGTGAACTTTGTTTTTCAATCCGTTTGAAAAATGGTAACATTTTTTTAATTTTTACAGATAAAATATGTCAGATGAGCCTCTTAATCAATAGTAAAGGTGTTCCCAAATGTTGGGAGTAAGTTAACTCACGGAATATACCTTTTCATCGCAAAATATAAAAAAATTGAATTGATTAAAAAAATTGAAAACAGGCAAACACATTTAAAACATCGTCCTTTAAAGTCCTTTGAAAATTAAATCACGTTCTGCAGGGCCTTGATAGGATTCATACCTTCCCCAAAAAAATTGATATATGATATTATTTAAATTATTTATATTTTTTCTATGCATTTTATTTTAAATTTTTCCATAGTACCCTTTTTTTACAAAATATGTATTTTTTGCCAAGGCAATTAATAATAGCATGGTGTTGTATTTATTTTTAATTTTTATTTTTCACACAAAAAGGACATTGTCAACAGTTGAGAGCAAGAAACAAATTGCAAGCAATTTATAAAAATAAAATCAGTTTAGCCAAGGATGCGCTACAATAGATTGACACATATACTGGGAATGTTGTTCGAAATGTAAGAAAGGCGAAAATTAAATCTGTCAAACAGTTAAGAGGTCTTCTAAGGGAATACTAGTTTCTGGAATTTTCAATGGAATATTCTTCTCTTGGATTCTACATTCAAACCGACAAAAAAAAAAAAAAAAAAAAAAATAAAAAAAAACATCGGTGACGCAAACCAAAAATTTAATGTTTTGGGCAACTTGAAGTGATTGAGAATTATTTCCTCAATCCTGAAAATAATTTACTGTTTTGTGTAACCGAGAAGAATCTCGGACGAGGTTAATATAGTAAGTAGAGGAGGAGCTCGCAACCGGTGTTTATAGTAGAGTATTAGCTCGGAAGAGGTTCGAAGAGTATAGGATAAGCAGGGATGGGGTTCGTACAATCGAGGAGGAGATCGGACGGAGTTGATATAGTCAAGAAGAAGTTGCTACCTAATTTGAAAAGTTTTACGGAAATTCGTGAAAATGTTGATATCCCAAAATTTTGACTTCCATAGAAAAAAAAAAAAAAGAACCAATGAATTTATAGCAGAACGGATGATGCAGAAACGCATACGCCATTGTCAGAGCGACATTTAATGCATTTATTTGCTAATTGCACACTTCTGAACATTTTTACCGAAATTCGTGAAAATGTCGATATCCCAAAATTTTGACGGTCCCAAAATTTTGAGATCGGACGGAGTTCGTAAAGTCGAGAAGAAGTCGTTACCAAATTTTTAAAGTCGAGAAGAAGCTCGTACGAACTTCGTTTAACCAAGGAGATGGTCGTACGAAGTTTATATTGTTGAGGAGAGTTTCATTCGAAGTTCATATAGGCGAGGAGAAGCTTGTACGAACTTCCGTTAACAGAGGAGAATCGTTCGGACTTCGTATAGTCGATCAGAAGCTCGTTCGGAATTCGTAAAGTCGGGGAGAGTTCATATAGTCGAGGAGAGGCTCGTACGAACTTCGTAAAGTTGAGGAGAAGCTAGTCTGAACTTCGTAAAGTTGAGTAGAAGCTTGTCTGAACTTCGTATAGTCGAGGAGAAGTTTATCCGAACTTCGTATAGTCGATGAGGAGCTCATACGAACTTCGTATAGTCGAGGAGAAGCTCGTACCTACTTCGTATAGCCGAGGAGAAGCTCGTACGAACTTCATATAGTCGAGGAGAAGCTCGTACGAACTTCGTATAGTCGAGGAGAAGCTCGTACGAACTTCGTATAGTCGTGGAGAAGCTCGTACGAACTTCGTATAGTCGAGGAGAAGCTCGTATGAACTTCGAATAGTTGAGTAGAAGCTCGTCCGAACTTCGTTTAGGCGAGGAGCAGTTCGTACCTTATTCGCATGGTCGAGGAGAAGCTCGTATGAGCGTCGTATAGTTGAAGAGAAGCTTGTACAAACTTCGTATAGTCGAAGGGAAGCTCATACCTAATTCGTATAGTCGAGGAGAAGCTCGTACGAACTTCGTATAGTCGATGAGAAGCTCGTACGAACTTCGTACAGTCGAGGAGAAGCTAGCACGAACTTCGTATAGTCGAGAAGAGGCTCATACGAACTTCTTATAGTCTAGGAGAAGTTCGTACAAACAACGTGCGGTCGTGGAGAAGCTCGTACAAACAAGGTATGGTCTAAGAGAAGCTCGTAGGAACTTAGTATAGTCGAGGAGAAGCTGGTAGGAACATCGTATAGTCGAGGAGAAGCTCGTACCAAATTCGCACAGTCGAAGAGAAGCTCGTACGAACTGTGTACAGTCGGGGAAAAGCTCATACGAACTTCATATAGTCGAGGAGAAGCTCGTAGGAACTTCGTATAGTCGAGGAGAAGCTTGTCCGCACTTCGTATAGTCGGGAAGAGGCTCTTACGAACTTCATACAGTCGAGGAGAAGCTTGAACGAGCTTCGCGTAGTCAGGAAGAGGATCGTGTAAACTTCGTATAGTCGAGAAGAAGCTCGTTCGAAGTTCGTATAGTCGAGGAGAACCTCGGACGAGGTTCGTTTAGTCGAGGAGAAGCTCGTACGAACTTCGTGAAGTTCAGGAGAAGTTTGTCTGAACTTCGTAAAGTTGAGGAGAAGCTTGTCTGAACTTCGTATAGTCGAGGAGGAGCTCGTACGAACTTCGTATAGTGGAGAAGAAGCTCGTATGAACTTCGTATAGTTGAGAAGAAGCTCGTTCGAGCTTCGTATAGTTGAGGAGAGGTTCGTCCGAAATCCATATAGTGGAAGAGAAACTCATTTAAACTTCGTATAGTTGAGGAGAATCTTGACCGAATTTCATATAATCAAGAAAAAGCTCGTACCGTCTCCATATAGTCGGAGAGAGGCTTGTATGAGGTTCGTATTATCGAGGAAATTCTTCACCCCATTCCCCACCATAGTTCCCCACATTTGGGTGCCATTAATTCCACATGGCTGAGAATTTTCCCTGCAATGTGTTATGGCATTTCGGGAATATTGTTTAAGGATTAATATCCTGCGAATAATAAATTTGCAAACAATAACGACATCAGCAACAGCAGTGGCATCCCCAGCTGAAATATGAATGCTGCTGGAAATATGCATGCACAAACATGCAGACACACACACACACACATACATATGTGTAAGTGTGAATAACACTTGTCGTAAATATAAATGAAAAAGTCACCAATGTCCGAACAACGTCATGCAATTACTTTAATGATGTTCAAAGGAGCGAAAGGAATGCACTCCAAAGAGGGGAGAGGAAGAGTGAGAAGGGAAGTAGTTTGAAAGAAGCGGGGAATCAGAGGGGAAACGGTAATCGTTGCCACTAGCAACCGTTTAATGACTGCTCGCCCCAGATGAGAGACGTGTAAAACTCGGCGTCACGTCACAAGCAAACCCAATCACCATCACACAATCACAATGGGGGGGAACGGGATATTGACAGGATATGTAATGAGAAAAGCTCAAAGAGAAGTTAAGGCAGCAAATGAAGAGTAAATAATCGACAATCGCCACAGCAGCAGCAGCAGCAACAGCATCAGAAGTAGCAGTTAATGGAATGGAAAAAATGTCTGTATTAAAAGCAATTTAAAATGAACTTTAAGGCAGGGTGGCAAAGGGGGTAATCAAATAAACGGGAGAGGAAGAGGGGAAGGATAAAATGTTGTTAAATATTTAATTAATAAAATATCCTTACACAGAGGAAAAAACACACACTTCCTTTGGTAAAACAAACCTTAATATTTTCATTTGTGGTTTCCGCCCCTCTCCCCTCCCCTTCTCCCCATCTCTCTCATTTCATCCTTTCAATTTGCGTATCCTTTACAAGCAGCATATAATTCAACCGTACTTGAAACAAAAACCACAACAATTTTAAGTAATTCTTTTTAATTTTAAGCTTCCACTTAACTCCTCAGGGCTGCACACTGCCAGCATTAGCCATTGCCGGAAAAGAGGAGAAGGAGCGAAAGAGAGAGAGAGAGAGAGAGAGAAAGGAAAAATAAGTTACCTTTACTTAATGTACCCTCAACTTGTCATTAACATCAATGACCCAAGGGGTCATAATAAATTGTATTCCTTGGCCTTGTCCGGGTCCATTGCTGGTGCTCCTCCTACACTGCCACACCCCCTTTCCTGCTGCCCAGTCATGACTGAGTGTAAACATTGTTTGTAACACAAATACTGGGAAGCACAAAACAAGCAATACCATGATCCAATTGATGACAAAAGAATGTGGGGGGGGGGGGGGGAGCAGATAACAACAAATCAAATAGAAAACACCAAAACAAGACGAAAGTAGGAAAGAATGTCCGGCTAACCGGACATTGTAAATAATTGATAAATTTTGCAAATAAATAATGGCAGTGGAACAATCTTAATAACACATAACAAATTGACTAGAACAACAACAATAAAAAACAAACAACAAAAGGAAATGGAAAAAATCTAATAAAAAATAAAGGGCAAATAAAATGGCAGGAATGGTAGGAAAACTGGAGAAGGGGTGGGAGTAAGTTATTTATATAACAACAAAACAATAGGAAAGAAAAAAGGCAAGAAATTAAGATATAGGACAGGAAAGTTTTATGGTTAATTAAAGCTAATAAATAAGGTTCGGAAGAATATCATACAGAATTGGAAGAGGAGAAGCTTGAACGAGGTTAGTGGAGACGATGAGGGGATTGTATGACCTTCATATAACATACAAGGAGCTCGGAAGATCTTCGTTTAGTTTAGGCGAGGCTCGTACGAATTTCGCATAGTCGAGGGCGAGCTCGTACGAACTTCGTATAGTCAAGGAGAAGCTGGTATGAACTTCGTATGGTCATAGACAGGCTTGTACGAACTTCGTATAGTCGAGGAGAGACTCGTAGGAACTTCGTATGGTCGAGATGGGACTCGTAGGAACTTCGTATGTTCACAGAGAGGCTTGTACGAACTTCGTTTAGTTCAGAAGAGACTCGTACGAACTTCGTATAGTCGAGGAGAGATTCGTACAACCTTCGTATAGTCGAGGAAATACTCATACAAAACTCGTATAGTCCAGGAGTAGCTCGAATGAACTTCGTATGATCGAGGAGAAACTTGTACGAACTTCGTATAGTCGAGGAGAAACTCGTATGAACCTTGTATAGCCGAGGAGAGACTCGTAGGAACTTCGTTTGAACTTCGTATGGTCGGTAGTATCGAGGAGAGGCTCGTATGAACTTCGTATAGTACAGGAGAAGCTCGTACGAACTTCGTATAGTCAAGGAGAAGCTCGTACGAACTTCGTATAGTATAGGAGAAGCTCGTACGAACTTCGTATAGTATAGGAGAAGCTCGTACGAACTTCGTATAGTATAGGAGAAGCTCGTACGAACTTCGTATAGTATAGGAGAAGCTCGTACGAACTTCGTATAGTCGAGGAGAGGCCCGTATGAACTTCGTATAGCCTAAGAGAAGCTCGTACGAACTTCGCATATTCGAGAAGAAGCTCGTACGAACTTCGTATGGTATAGGAGAAGCTCGTACGAACTTTGTATAGTATAGGAGAAGCTCGTACGAACTTCGTATAGTATAGGAGAAGCTCGTACGAACTTCGTATAGTCGAGGAGGAGCTCGTACGAACTTCGTATGGTCAAGGTGAAGGTCATACGAACTTCGTATGGTCAAGGAGAAGGTCGTACGAACTTCGTATAGTCGAGGAGAGGCTCGTACGAACTTCGTATAGTATAGGAGAAGCTCGTACGAACTTCGTATAAAATAGGAGAAGCTCGTACGAACTTCGTATAGTATAGGAGAAGCTCGTACGAACTTCGTATAGTATAGGAGAAGTTCGTACGAACTCCGTATAGCATGGGAGAAGCTCGTGCGAACTTCGTATAGTCGAGGAGAGGCTCGTACGAACCTCGTATAGTCGAGGAGGAGCTCCTACAACTTCGTATAGTCAAGAATAAGCTCGTATGTATTTCGTATAGCGAGGAGAAACTCGTACGAACTTCGCAAAATCGTGGAGAAGCTCGTATGAACTTTGTATAGTCGAGCAGAGGCTCGTATGAACTTCGTATAATCATGGAGAAGCTCGTACGAACCTCGTATAGTCGAGGAGGAGCTCCTACAAACTTCGTATAGTCAAGAATAAGCTCGTATGTATTTCGTATAGCCGAGGAGAAACTCGTACGAACTTCGCAAAATCGTGGAGAAGCTCGTATGAACTTCGTATAGTCGAGGAGGAGCTCGTACGAACTTCGTATGGTCGAGGAGAAGCTCGTACGAACTTCGTATAGTCGAGGAGAGGCTCGTACGAACTTCGTATAAAATAGGAGAAGCTCGTACGAACTTCGTATAAAATAGGAGAAGCTCGTACGAACTCGTATAAAATAGGAGAAGCTCGTACGAACTTCGTATAGTCGAGGAGAGGCTCGTACGAACTTCGTTTAGTCGAGGAGAAGTCGAGGAAGTTGTTTATTCGAGATCCAATTATACCAGATATCTAGCGTGTATAGATCGCATACCATTAATCGCACCAAAATTTCCTCCACACATCCTTTACAAAAA